>NC_056737.1:1278672246-1278737246 GCF_019279795.1 Protopterus annectens
TTTAAGAGGTGTTTGAATTCTTGATAATTAGGGTTTTTAGCTATGGGTTGGGGAAGATTGTTCCAGAGTTTGGCAATTTTGTAAGAGTAGAGGGAGGTACCTAGTGAATTGTGGGGTTTAGTAACCATTAACATAAGTTTGTGTGAGGAACTGAGTAATCAGTGATTTATATTAGGTTGGATTAGGTGAATGGAAGGCATTCATAAGATTGGTGAATTATTTTGTGGGCTATGGACAGTTGACTGAGTGTTAATAGGTTAGTGGGTTCCAGTCAATTGAGCTGGGAGAGTGCTAAGCAGTGGTGGGTTCTATATGGGTGGCCTGTGGCAAACTTGGCAATATTGTTGTAGCAGAATTCTAGACTATGCAGGTCTGATTTTCATAGGTTGGTAAATATTTGGGATCTGCAGAAGAGTATGGGAAGTAGTGAGTGGGGAGTTGCTAGAAGGGCACTTTCAGTAAGGTAAGGTTTAGCTCTATAGATAGTACCTAGTTTGGTGTGGACCTTTTTGATGGTGAGGGTGATTTGGCTATCAAATCTTAGGTTATCATCTATTGTGACACCAAGAAATTGGTTTGGCTTGTGGATTCTATATTGGTTCTGTTTGAGGAGAGTATTGTTAGAGGGTACTGGCATGTTTTTTATTTTATTTTTGAAAACTATAAGCTTGGTTTTGTTAGGGTTTAGTATGAGCTGGTGATCAGTGAGGTATTTTTCTATATCTTGGAAAGAAGTTTGTATTTTTGTCTGTAGTTCCTGGAGAGTGGGGGCTGAGCAAATGCGTGTGGAATTGTCTGCGTACTGGACTATGGAGGATAGTTGGGTTACAGAGCTGAGGTTAGTTGCAAAAATTATAAAAAGAAGGGGGCCAGGAATGGAATTTTGGGGTACTCTGATAGAGATGGGGCGAAGGGGGGAAAGGATGTTTTCCCATTTAATATCTTGCCGATGGTTAGAGAGATAGCTAAGGAACCAGGACAGGGCAGATGAGCTAAGGCTATAGGACAACAGTTTGTTGAGTAGGATTTGGTGAGAAACAGTGCCAAAGGCTTTTGACATATCAAGGAAAACGGATGAGACTATTATGTCTTCATTTGTGAGACTTTGGATGGTGTTGGTAAAAGATATTAGGGCAGTGGTGGTGCTATGTTTGGGCCTAAAGCTATGTTGAGAGGGGGAAAGGAGGTTGTGATGGAGGAGATGGTTGAGGAGTTGGTTGTGTATGCATTTTTCCAGGATTTTAGCCAGGGATGGAGAGGATGGCTATGGGATGGTAGTTAGTTCTTTAGAGGTTCCGTCTTGGTGTAGAGGAATAATGGGAGATATTTTCCATAGATAGGGGACGTACTGCTCTGCAGCTGAATGGTTGATCAGGACTGATATGGGATAGGCAATTGAGGGGGCAGCTATTTTGAGGCAGGTATATTATTCAATTTTCTTCGGAACATTAATAAGGTCAGACATGAGAATTTTGTGGGACAGGTGATACAACTGTAATAATTCTGAAAGGATACTTTGTAGGACAGGTGATACAACTGTAATTAATCTGAAAGGACACTGGGCCATTGTAATCAATCTTTCTTAAATAACCAGGTTAAAATGTATATTTTTAAAAATCTGGAAATATTTATTTTAACCCATCTTTAAAAATAGAGTTACGGCTTGTCTTACAAAGTTAGAAAGCCTGTTTTGTATGTGTGTAACCCCTGCAATGGTGCTCTTTTCTTAAGGCATCAATAAGGATTGCAACCACACATTATAAACATTATTTTACTTAATACTCTAATCATTTAGATAAAGCACCAGAAGAGGCTAGATGCCCCATGCCAGTAGCACTGAAAAGGTAATTTTAAAGTTAACTGCTGTTAGTAAATTCAGGAGGAAAAAAATACTTCAGATAAATTGTCTATACAAAGTGTTTACAGCAAGGTCCTCTGTGAAATTCCTTATATGGTAATATTACTTTTAACTAGGAAGCTGATTCCAATGATATGATGAAGAATAAATCTGATACTAAGGTTAAATAGTATTCATGTTAGTGTATTTTATTACTGAACTGGCATAAGAACACAATTCTCTAAATGTTAATTTCGAAAAATAGTGAGAGGTTGGCATAATGGTTAAGGTGTTTACCTTACAAATACAAGATGCAGTATTTGATTCTCACATTGCATAACTGGGAGGCTTAAAAGGGCCAACAAGGGCAGTTAGTACTAATCTATGACCCTATGAAAATGCAGTATAGCAAGATTGAGGATGATGATGTATGCCTCACGAAAAGAAGCGTTTAGGAATGCAGCAGTTGTTTTTGTATATGCAAGCCTGTGCTAGAGTGCTTGGATGGACACTAACCAGACATGTTTGGTAATCCTAAGTATATCACATGCTGAGAAACAACTGCTAAAAAGATGGAGCTGGAGATGGCCCAAGAAGAAGGGCAGAGGGGCTGTGGGGCAGTGGGATATTTAACACATACTGAGGAGTGGCCAGTAACAATACTGGTAGTGATGTGGTATAACTGGATGGATGGCAGGTAGTAAGAGGGATGAATAAAGGGTTAGGAAAGAAAGCAGACATAAGTCATGGAGATAGAAACTTATGATGGCGTTTGGGAGTCTGTTCAGGAGAATAATGAAAAGGAGGACATTTGAATGTGCTAAATAAGGCACGATAAGCTGGATAACCAAGGCTGGCTTAATCCTTCTCCATAAACAGACATGGTAGAAGAGTTAGAAGAGAGAAATTGCTTATAAAAAATAGCTAAGTAAGCCAAATATTCATTTGTGGTCATCAATGGTAGCAGTCCCCAGGTTTTACGCAAATTAGGTGCATAAATCTTGATGTTTCTCTCTTAGAGTGTTTAAGGTGTGGTGAGGTAGGGAATTGGAGAATGAGGGCAGTGGGTCACTGAATATGGCAAATTCAGCAGAGAATCCAGCTGTGAAAAAGGTATTTGAAGGCATGAGCTTGCTCCATTTGCACTCTTTGTACACATGCAACATTGTTATAAGGTTATATAATCAGTGAGAATTTTAAAGGAACATATTCTTACCATCTAATTAAAATAGTGCAGCATAGTCTGCTGGCTGCAAGTTATTCAGCAGGGGTGAAACACTCACAAAATGTTTACCAAATTAGTGCTCAAGTGCAGTCATACGCATCAGCTATTAAAAATGGTGACAAGAATGATTAAATGAGTTTGGGTTATGTAGGATATATGAACCACAGTAACATTATGATACAGTAGACAAGGGGGTGCTGCAAAAACACTGACAGACCTATGGCTCACCTTCTCACCTTCTGCAAATGCAGATAACCTGGGGGGTTATAATACTCAAATGAAAATGCAAAGGAAAAGCTCTTCTCATTAAATAAATGCAAAGCAGGACAATGGCACTATAATAGCTCATAGCTGAATTTCCCATTGTGATTCTTGGCGTTTTATGTTAGCAAACATCACTAGCATGGTTGCATGAAGGGAGACTGGATTTAATAAGACAGGTGGTTTAATTAAAGACTTATTCCTAAAGGTCCTCTTTTGCTGAAAAGGTGAAAAGATTCTGACAGACATTAACTTGATGGATAGGAAGCAATATAAGGCTGTGCAGTGCAACACTTTGGATCTTACAGTGTGAGCATCACTCTGAAATGTCAACCAGTTGTTATACTATACCTTAACAGTGAGGGGTGCTATTTAAAGAGGTCCTTTTAATATAACAAAGAAATGTCACAGCATATTGATGGCAGTCTAGGTTAATCTGATTATCTAGATAACAATGAAACAGAATGTGTAGCTGCATTTCACACATACACACACACACACACACACACACACACACACACACACACACACACACTCACACAAGCGTGCTTGCGAGTGTGCACACACACACACACACACACACACACACACACACACACACACACACACACACACACACACACACACAATATATATATATATTATTAAAAGTATCTAAACTAGTACTTGCTTTAATGTAATTTGGTAGTCTGTTCCATGCATCAGCTGCTGTCTCACAGAACCAGTTAGTACACTTCTCATTCTTAAAGAATCTTTTTTTTTTTTTTTTAATTTCTCCAAGTCTTTTGGGTTTGTAATACCATAACGGGAATGGACCCCATTCCTAAGTGAAAGTAAGATTAAAGTTCATGAAATTAGTATTGTTTCACTCTTTGATGTTAGCCAAAAGTGCTCTTCGCAGCACCCGCAATGTGCCCAGTAATGACTCCTTCTGCAATTTGTATGGTGTTACATGAATTGGTAACATATCTAAATACAATTGTAAATTCCTTTTTATAAGACCAGTTCCTCCTACTACTATTGGAACTGTCTGGGTATCTTTATTCCACCTGGCTCTTATTTCTGCCTGCAGATCGAGGTATTTCATGACTTTGTGTCTCTCTGTATGCAAGACACTGTAGTCACTAGGTGTGGCGATTTCAACGATCAATGCTACTTTTGTCTTCTTTTCTTGGGCCACTATATCCAGTTTTCTTCTACATTGGTCATCTAATGATTCTCTAGTAATTTCTTATTACCCCACACATTCCCAGAGATAGTTGTCTCCAAATGCCCTATATACCTGAATAAGGTCTCCTTTTCGATAGCTGTAAGTGACACTCTATAAGTTCAGATATTTTAGTCTTTCATAATAACTTAAGTTTTCATATCTATGGATGCTCTTGTTATATTTCTGCTGTACTCTTTACAATTTACTCATGGTTGTTTTCCGATAAGGTTTCCATATTGTTATTCCATACTCAAGTTTTTGTGTAATGTATCTAACAAACAGCATTTTCATCATTTCTAATTTATGAGACTTTATACATCTTTTTACACAACCTATAATTCTATAACTATCATTAACCAATAGGCTGCTATGATTAGAAAACCTGAAACCTGGATCTACCTATATACCCAGGTCCTTAAATGAATCTACAGTTTCAATCATTGTGTGCTGTATTAAATATTCACCTTTCAGTTTATGTATCACAAATGTCATATGCTTACTTTTTGATGTATTTATCAGCATATTATTCTCCTGTGCCCAAATGGTCGATTTAGTGAAGTTCTTTTGCAGACATGCCTTATCTGTAACACTTGTAATCAATTTACTCAATTTCAAGTTATTTGCATATAGACTGTAGAACACCTCAGATGAAAAAGTTAGGTCTGAAAGATAGAATCTAAACAAGTAAGGGCCTAGGACAGAGCCCTGAGGGACACCCTGACTGTAACCAAGGATTTCACCTGTCCAGTTGCTGTATGATACTTGCCATATCCTAGTTGTAAGCCATGTGGCTATCCATCTTATCAAGAGTACATCAATACCTAGTTGTACTAATTTATTGAGCAGTGTTCTGTGTATGACCCTGTCAAATACTGAAGTTAAATCTATACAAATTACATCACAGTGCTATTTTTCATTCATAGTTGTTATTATCTTGTTATAGAACATCATGTTACAGGTAGTACTAGATCTATTTTCAAGTCAATTCAATTTACCTTTATTGCCATATGTGCTAGAGACAGCATCACAAAGTACAATGAAATTCTTATTCTGCAAATCCTCCATCAACATGTAAAGACAATGACATTTAACAAAAAAGAAGTAAACCATATGAGTTTGGGATATGCAGGTTATTTGAATGCAGATTTTGTAGCCACTGTAACATGCACCAAATGTCTGAACCTGCAGTTTCTCTCATACTGAGCAGGATTACTATAGCAACAACACATCATAAGCAGGGTAAAACTAACCTGTCTCATAACGGTCTAATCCCAGCTCACATTCCCTATTAGTGGGTGAACAATCCAACACTTGGTGAATTCTGCTTCAAAATGATAGGAAAGCTAACATTGAAGGATCAAAAAGTGACATCACTATGAACAACAACAATCAGACAATAATATAAATACCAATATCAGTATATACTGTTTACGTAACTATGCAAAATAACTCATTTGTGCAAAACAAACTTGTTCTATCCAAATGTGAACCAACTTACAATACTGGAGGAGAGGTAGTATGTGAGTTTTATTTAACAGTCTAATAGCTTGAGGTATAAAACTGGTATGCAGACATGCCTTATCTGTCACACATGTAATCATGTATGCAGACATACTCATGCTGATGTATGGTTTCAAATACCAGCCTATCCAATTCTGACAATAACTTATCCAATATTATCTTCTTGATTATTTTTCCACAACATGAAAGTAGACTTAAGGGTCTATATGACTTTGGGTTAGTCCTACTCCTCTTCAAACATGGGTTTAACAAGTGCATGTCTCTAGTCATGAGGAATCTCCTCATATTTATATAATCTAGGAAATAATAGATATAATGTTACTGAAAGTTCTTGCTGAAGTGTTCTCATGTTATTATTACTAATTCCGTCTCCTCCCTATGCTTTGTTTGGATCCAGTTTGTGCAGTTCTTTTTCCATGTAATCTAATTTGATTCCAGTTTCTGTGGTTGTCACTAGGACAACTTATTACCCCCTTTGTGGAGTCAAACTCTTTTCATAAGGTTTTGTAAATATATCTGTAATCTGTTGTGTCTGAGAATACATTTAAGAATCTACACGCAGTTTATCAATGTGTATGTCTTTACTCCTGCCACATCATATGTATCTGTAACAAGGTTTCCCATTATACTCAATATCTTTATATACATTTTCTTCAAATTTTGCTTGATCTTGTCTCACACTAGGCTTAATTTTTTGTCCAGCTTGTTTATTTTAGTTTTCAAAGTTAAAGTTCAATCTCTCTTCAGTTTCTTATATTTTTTTGTCTCTCACCTCAATCAGGTATCTTGTTCCGATGCAAATATATCTCCTGAAGTTGTATGCCTAGATGCTAATGTTAAACTTTTTTCTTTTTCTTTCTTTTTTTTTCATTCAAACAATTTCTCTTTCAAAACGTTCCACATTCCATCTCCAGGTTTTCCACTGAACACATCACTGTAGTTAGTTTGTTAGTTACATACAGTGACTGTTTTGTTTCCATATAATCTGTAATCAGTCTTCTGGACATTGGTTTAGATTTCAGTTTGGCAGAATTATCTAGCAAAAATTAACCTGTATAACCCCATGATCACTGCATATGGCAAAAACTTGACTTGAAGTAACAGTAATTTCTTTAGGAACACAAACAATGTCTAGTATGTTCTATTCCCTGGCAGGTGTTTTGCAGTCTGAAGCAGTTGTTCCTGAACATATGATGTGAATAATTTCCTTACTAATGTTGTTGAATCAATATTATTCCAGTGTGTTTCTGGTAAATTTAAGTCCCCAACTAATATTATTCTTCCCTCCTATGTTTCATGCAAGAAATGTATGAATTCTTCTAGGTCATCAGCACTTGACTTTGGTGATCTATACACTCCAACAATTGTCCTATGTTCCAGGTTTGTCTTTATTGTCAGTTACACAGTCTATAATATTGGTGTTATCACTGAACATGTAATAATCACAGGTCTCATAATTACCTTTAATCCCTATCATAACACCTCAATCTGATTTTGTTGGAATGTATGTTACAGTAAAAACGCTTATACCCTGACAGAACTGGTTTCCAGTCATTGTCCTTTAATCATGTTTTATAAACAATAACATTACTTTTGTGTAAACATAGCAAATTTTCCAATAAAAGAAACGTTATTATTAATTCTCTTAGCATCAACAGCCATCAAAGATGCATCAACTGTTGCTATCTGTGAACTGTTAAATTTTCGACCTGGCAAAAATCATGCCTAGTGTTTGTCAAATATTGCATAAATATCTGCTAAAAAAAAATGATCTTCCCTAATCTTGACAAATGCATGCCATCCTGTCTAAGCACATGTGTGCCCAAAACTAGGATTGGATGCTCTACACATTTCCATTTTTAAAATGGGATGTTTTTTCCATGTAGGTATTTACCCAAAAATATTTTCATTCTTGGTAGCCAGACTATCCTTTCTATATGTGATTTGTGAAAAATATGTTCTAGCACCAGTACAAGCTATACTATCTAGACAGCTTAAGTTCCCTAATAACAGTCAGAGAGTCCTTGTGGATGAGGTTATTTGTACTGACATGGATAAAAACAGATCTGTACTTCCTTACATTTGGGCACATAAAGGCTTGTCTCACATCATCTATTTTTGCTGCTGGCAAGCATAACACTATTCAATGCTCATTATTTCCTCTGCAAATATAAGTTCCTCTAATAATAGAATCTCCATTTAAAAGAATATATTTTCTGAAGAGATCTGAAGAATCTTCAGCTTCTAATACAATAATATCTGCTCTATCATTTCTTACAAAGGAATGATCTTCATCACTATTAGTCTTATTAATCCCACTGTTTTCATTAGATATTAGATTTGCAAGCGTATGATTCTCATCCAGCTGGCTTTGTACGTCCACAGCTTGAGCAGTGTAGTCAACATCTGTCTTTCTGTTCTTTTTTCTTACAGTGATGTATTTAGTCCTTCCACATTCAGTTTCCATTTCTTCCTTTTTACCTGCCCCCTGCCTCTTTGTTCTACCTTCTCTTTTGGAAAAATGACGCCTTTTTCTGTAGACTGAAGGTCTTCTGATAGAAAAATGTTATCATTCCCTGTAATCTGTGTATTATGTAACAAAGTGGTGTCTTTTTAACTACATATTCTTTTTACTTTACAGACATTTATCAGTTTCTTTTTCTTCCTTGTTATTTCTTGTTAACGTCTTCCTTTCTTTCTTTTTTCTTTCCTTCTAAACACTCTGAATCCTCAGATTGCTGAATACTTGCTTTCAGAATTCCAGAGTTGTCAGTGGCATCATCTTGTTTCATAGAGGTTGAATGATCTTGACAGAAAATAGACACATCCTTTCCTAAATGTGTTCTGTTTGCTCTTCCTCTAACGTTATTTATCTCACTAGTCCAGTCATTAATATATGTAACAACAGTTCTCCTAGCCATGCCAGTTGCCATGCCAATTGCACTAGTGTAATCGTCATCAGTAACTCTAGACATGAGGAACACAGATCACCAGTATTATCAGGTGTGACCTTTAAATATGCATAGCATTTATTACACTCTGCAAGATATTTGTGCTTTAGCAAATCATTAATGGCGTACTCATTTAAGGAATCCGTATTGAGCTTCAAACAAATACAAAATTATAAAAGAAAAGAACAACCAAAATCAGTTACAACAGAATTCAAAGAGAACTTAAATCAAATTCTATGAGAAAAATCACACAAGCAATATACAACTAAATACTAATGTAAGAGTTGTGAAAGTCAGACAAAAGCTGTAATTCCTTAACGTTGCATCCGAATGTGCGTAGTAGCATCTGCTCACTATCACTTGCAGTCACCCTTTTTTTAACAGTAAAGATTAATAAATTTAGACCAAGATGAGATACTTTAGATTAGCTCTGGATTGTCTTCTCTGCAGTATGTGTGAATTTATAGCTGATTAGCCCCCTTTGGGATAGCTAGAGCTTGCCTATCTAAAACCTATCCCTTTCTGACAACCAGCAGTGAAAATTAAAGGTAAAACAACAAAATATAAATCAAGGCAAGTATTCTTGTCTACAAGCTATCCCTTTCTTCCTACAAACAGTGAATAACAGTGGTAAAAAATAAAGCATAAATTCAAATAAATCTTTTTTTATCAGTCAATTCCACAGTAAGTAATAAACTAAGATAGGATTGTTTAGATAACCTCTCAAGATCTGTAAGATCTTGTGAAATTATTAAGAGGTTTAAAGTGAGAGTAAGATAAGAAAAGGTTATTCTTTAGGCTATATAGCCTTTTATGGAAGTAGAATTACAAAAGGTTGAGTCTTCTGTGCAAAACTCAGATGTACTCCATTGTGGAAAAGGACTATGGCAGAAGACTGTCTGCTGAAATGTCAACATTCATAACTTCTAGTTTCAAAGCACAGAAACAAATCAAAAGTACAGAAGAGGAAATATCAAACATTGCCCTTCCCCTTTAAAGTTGTTTTTGCAGAGGGACAGACTCTCCACACCCACTAACTTATATATGCCAACTGTGAAATCACCATACCTCGAAGGAAAGGGAATATTCCGAGAAATGGACATCTTGGACTTGGTATACGCAAGTCCATGTTTTCAGCCATTTGGTTTCCATATTTCAGGATTTACTGAAGTGGATCCTAATATTTCAAATGTTTACCATGGAAGAAGAAGGAATAGATCTTATTCCCCATGTGACAAGGTTTCTGTCTCACAGTTCCATTTAGTCTGGTGACTGGAATAAAATTCCCACAATGATGCAGTAGTGCAATGTATAAATGCAGGATTGTTCTCCTTGGTCATTGGTTCATAGGTTCATAGGTGTGTACTAGGCTGATGCCCCTGCAGCCTTTACAAGCCTAACCCATAGGATTACCTTGGCATCATGCCACCTGACCTTAGTTCCCAGTGCCTCTATCGAGGAGAGCCACTGGAGTGATCCCTGGGGTGAATTTTTTATTTCCCATCCACTCATCAATATTTCTCTTGAAGAGGACCAGTGAGGTTCTCTGCTTGACCTGAATGGGAAGTCTATTCCATAGCATGGGCAGTCTCTGGGTTATGAACCTGTCCCTCCAACATGTTCTGTTGATTGTGGAAATATGGTTGAGGTCTCTGGAGCGTGTGGTGCGGAGGTATTGGGATTTCTTTAGATGTAGCATTTCTAACAGAGATGGGTCACACATGGCTTTGTAAGTCAAGCAGAGACTGCCTCTAAGTAGGTAATATGAGACAGAGCATAGTTGGAGTTTTTTGAGTCTGTCCATATAGGACAAGTGTTTAAGGCCAAGGATCCTCTTTGTGAGGCACTTTTGCGACCTCTCCAGTTGTTGCAGGTGTCTAGTGAGGTACATGCCAAATGGGGCGTTGTACTCGATGATTGGCCTAATGAGGGAAGAGTAGAGGGAGACAATGACCTCTTTCTTCCTGGATGCAAAACCCTTAGTAATCAGATGTGCCACATAAAAGGACTTTCTGACCTCAGTGGCAATGTGGTGGTCAAAACAGAGGTTGTTGTCAACCTGTGTTCCTCGATCTCTTATAACACCTTGTTTATTCATAGGACTACTATTGATGTGGTAATTCAAGGGAACCAGGTTTTTCGCAAGGGGATAATGACACATTGTTTGGCATTGAGCTTAAGGCCATGGTTCTGACACCAGTCGTTGGTCTCATTGAGGCCTTTCTGTAGGATGTCAAAATCACTTGGGGAGTTAATAAATAGCTCCCAACTTGCAATTGTCTGTGAACTTTGTCAGCCAGAATCCCTTTATGTTGGCCTGGACTTCAGAGAAATAGATACCAAAAAGGAGAGGACCCAGGACCGAAACCTGTGGGACTCCATTCATGAGTGGTTGACAGTGTGCCTTGGAGTCAGCTAGTTTCACACTATGAATTCAATTTGTGAGCCACTTTGCAGTCCACCTAGTGATATAGGGGTTGATGCCTAGCTTAGTGAGTTTTTCTATGATTTCTGAATGGAGAATGGTATCAAAGGCATTGACCAGATCAAGGTAGGCTGTATAAACCACCTTGCCTTTATCCATAGCTCTGGTGACTGACTCAAAGAAGTTGACCGAGTTGAGCAGGCATGATCTACCCTTCACAAAACCAAACTGTGTAGGATCCAGAGTTTGGAGATTCCCTGTATCCTTGTTTATTAGGTCCATGATGATGCGTTCCATAGCTTTGCATATCAGACTCATCAGGCTAATGGAGCGATAGTTCCTGGGGTCTGTAGTCACTCCTCCCTTGTGGAGAGGGATGACTGTAGTAGTGCTCCATTTGGTAGGGACAAAGCCTGAGGCGAGGCTGTGATTGAACAGGTCCCACAGATGAGGTGCCAGTTCACAATGTAGTTCATGTAAAGCACAGCCGGGGATACTGTCAGGTCCCATAGAAGCTGTATTCTTTGTCTTGGACAGTGCTGTTTTAACCTGTGCAGCAGTAATACTGGGTGCATGGCAATCTACTGGTATTGTGATTGGTCCTTTGGGGTGGGAGAGGGGTAAAGTTGGCACTGAATATGTCAGCCAGTATATTGGCAATATCTGTTGGCTCAGTATAGGAGGTACCATTGTGCAGTAGCTCAGAACAAATCTGGGTATTGTCGTGGAGATTCTTTACATAACTATAGAAGGCCTTGTGGTTGTTTTTACTATCTGCTGCAATTCTGTTTTCATAGCTAGCTTTAGAGGATTTGATGAGGGATCTCAGCCTTTTGTTGAGGCTAATAAGGGAGTTTTTTCCAGTCTTGGGACTTCACTTTATTCGGCATCAGTTTCCTCCTTCTGTTGTAGAGTTTGTTTATGGCAGGGGACCACCACATTGGTTTCTTTTTTTTGAGGAGAGCATCTTGGTTTTATTGGGTATGGCAAGATCCATACATTTGTGTACGAGTTCGTACAGTGCATTGGTGTTTGATTCAGTGGTCATCCAACTATTCTCCATTTGCATGGGTTCTGTGAAGTTAGCTACCTCTGTTTTTAGGAGCCCAAAGTTAGCTTTGGAGAAGTTTTTCATGGTGGTTACCTTTGTGGGGGGGGGGGGTGGATTTCCATGGTGTGGGATCTAACCAGGGAGGAGTTGACTATTGGTGTAGAGCAACGGTCACCCATGTATGTAATGACCAGGTCAAGGATGTTGATACCTCTAGTGGGGATAAGAATGAGCTGGTCTAGGGCATTGGAATTAATGAATTCCAGAAAGCATTGGGCAAGTGGATTGGTACTTGAGTAGTTTTCCAAAGTTAATAGAGGGGAAGTTGAAGTCTCTCAGTATGAGAATGTTAGGTTGGAACCTAATATTGTCCAGGGTGCTTAGGAATATGGAGTGTGAGTCTTGGGACATGGTTGGGGACCTATAGCATGCTACAACCTGAATCGCTGTCTTACCCAATGTTAGCTGCATATCTCAGATGCGTTATGTTGGGCTACCAGTCTTTGCTTCTTTTTTAATTTTTTTTCATTAGTGATTGAACCCTGGATATCCTATTCCTATGTGTCCTTCTGTGGGCAAATTAAATACTTAACTCTTATTCATTCAAATTCATCATTTTATGAGATAGAAATCATATGATGAAAACATTAAACTTGGATCCCAGTAAATTTTCTTGAAAACATATATGTATATCAATCGCTTTGATTAAATATTATCAAAACCCTTGTCACTAAATTTAACAGACTGTGAAATCACTAGTATATAGCCTACTTATGAAAGCTATTTAGAAAATGGACCCTGAAAAGAAGACAATTCTTTACTCTTTTGAAAAGACACCTTTTAGTATGAAAACCATGCAAATCCAAAAATTACAGACCTTTAGCAGGCCAATATCCAAAATGCTTAAAGAAAATGTTTGCAATCAATAGCCATATACTTAACTATAACAATACAGTATAAGTTCATAACTCGTTATACAACTCAAACAGCTTAACTGAAATGCGTGGGTTGAGAATACATTTACCTCTAACTTAGTTAGGAATATCTGTCAAAAGTAATCTCCACTTTGACCAGCATGCTAGAAATCTAATAACAAGTGTTCAGAAGAAAACAGGAGACTTACAGGGGCTTAAGCTCAACCAACAACCACCAAGAAGAAAAGAAAGCTGAGTTATTACTTTTACCTCTAATGTTCTACAAAATATCTGCAACAGAAAATAAAGACTTAACCTAATTGTTATAACCTACAGCAAGCGGACAGAATTCACAAACAACAAGCCATTTTACTCACAGCACTGTCTTAGCTTACAAAAAAAATGGCATTAGATGTCATACAAGAACAAAGTAAATTATATGCAGTGACTAACCAATCACAAGCTGATGTGCATAAGCACCCAGTCCCTGCACTTAAACTAAACTGGTATAACCCACTAAGGTAACTATGGTCTTCAAATAACCAATTTACTGATTGTAAAAGAAACCAATAACAAATACAATGATAATCCCCCAAGTTCATATCCATCAAAACAATGGAATACATTGCCAAATCATCTGAAAGCAATCCAGGAGACCACCTCCTTCAAATACAAATGTTAAATGTTTCCCCTTCTATAAAAAGATATACCAAAAGCATTGTCACAAAATGTATGATATTACCTGATCACAACGGAACTGCAAACCTCTATAAAACAGTATCCTTCTGATAAGCATCTCCTTCCAGTTATGCTTGGTGTGCTAAGAACATAATGCTAATGCCTGTACCTTTGCACCAATAAATAGGTGTATGTGATGTCCCAGATTGCCAACACAAACTACATCTCCGAGTTAATTGTCCAACTTTTATAATGTAGTAATTATGCAATGCAGTGTACTTTTATACTAACAAATATTGGCCTGTGTTTAAATTGAATGAATGAATGAATGAATGGTACTTTCCTAGGCAACTGCTTTTATTTACTGTAATATTTTAGTTTTAAGAAAGAGATCCCAATGTACTGTATTAGCTCTTAGGAAAATATATTGCATGTACAAAGTACTCTTATGATGTCTTCTATATCACTGTTGCAGTGCTCTTTACTAAATGAATCTCCTGCCAAGGCCAGCCTGATGCTCAGCCAGTATACTAAAGTCTTATGATCTTGTATGTGCTATATGTCACACATATGCCCCCACAAGACGTAGGGCATAAAAGTGATGTATGGATGCAGTTACCAACATTTTCTTTGCCGCCAGTCAAAATGGCATTATTGCGCATCAGTCTGAATGACTTGTTACTATGTTGAATACCTAGCTGTCAGATAAGTGCCCCCTTGGGGTTGTTATTTTTTTTTTCTTTTCTTTGGTCTTGTATTTTATTTTCCTTACCTAGAGTTCATGTCATTCAAGAAGGGAAAGTGTCAGTGTGGGAGGCAGATTCTCCATAAGTATTGTCATGAACAGTTTCTCTTTTATTGTGTGCTTCCCATGACTATACCCCATGTAGTATCTGTAAGACATTTGTGTTTAAGACACTCTGAAGCCATTTGTCTTCCCTGGCCATTTATCTTGAACACCAATGCATTAAACAATTAGCCCAAGGTAGCATGGTGAAATCCATTAACCCTGACATGATCCTGCTAGGTAAGAAGAAGGCCATGAAGCCTTGGCCAGATTCTTTAGTTGTCCAACCTCCACTGGACATCTTTCTAGAAGTGGATAATAGCTCTCTAGGCTTTTCAGTGTCTACATCAGATTCCTCTGCTGCAACCCCATCAGAGGCCAGCATGAATCTGTCTTTTTGTACATCCTCTGAAGCTTTGCAGATGTATGCTGTGGATATCAAGGGGGAACCATGGTCGATTATCTCTGAGGACCACAGAGGGATTCTGCATATATTGGTCAGGGAAGAGGTTTCAGGTACTCATTGAATTTCACAAAGGGTCGGAACTATCAGTATATGTTATGGTTGACATCCCTTTCCAGAAAAGATAAATAATGAAGCATGTTTTGTCCATCCTGAAGAGTCTCAAATGGAATGGGAAGAGTTTACTTAGGGCTAGTTTTCTGCCTTAGAGGCCCTGAAGCCTCCTGAAGGGGTTTTGGTGCCTGATCTTCCTTGGACCTCTACCCGTTCTAAATGTCCTAGGGAGCCAGATTCCTCAGCTGAGGATTCAGAGTCTGATTAGGGGTGCTGTTCCTGTCTTCACTGATGTCATCGATGTTGGCTTATGTTCTGATGAGAAGTCTATTAGCCCTGAGTCTCCTTTTGAGGGATTGCCCTTTCAGGACACAATTGTTAGGATGATGGAATACTTTAAGTGGGATTATTCTCAAGTGTCTGATATTGAGAGGAAATATTATGAGTTTTCAGGTAGATGCTCCTAAACCATCAACAGTTACTTCTGTTTTGGTTGCATTGTTAGACACTTTCTTTACTGCTTCCAAGTCTCCTGATTCAGAACCTGCTGCTCCTAAGAAACCTGATAGGTTCTATAAGGTCCTTGAGGATTGCAGATTTTTATTTGTGTCCTTTTGTTGAGCCTGCTGTGGTGTTAGTCTGTTCTGACAAACCTTCCAAGTTCCTGCCTCTTCGAAACCATTGCCTTCTGATAAGGATAGTAGAGAAATGGAGAGGACTGGGAAGAAGGTTCACAATGCTTCTACTTGGGTCTTTAGGGCTGTTAATTACCTGACCCACATAACTATATATGTTCTGGCCTTGATTGCTCAGGTTTGTCAGGTTATTTCTGACATCCCTGATTCTGAAGGCAAATTCTCTGCATTATATATTTTAGGATCTACTTCTTAAGTGCCTCATAACTCTATCAAGTGTAGCTATGATGCTGCTGATGCTTGTTCCAGGGCTGCAGCTTTTGGGTCTGTCATGAAGTGTCATTCTTGGCTTCATCTCCAGTCTTTGTCTAAGGACATTAAGGCTAAGTTGTTTGATGCTCCTTTGGATAATAAACATTTTTTGAGACTGCTGCTGCTGACGTGTTTTAAGTCCCTAAAACATATTTTTGTTTCTTCTATCCCTAATTTGCAGGGGAATTATCCTTCTAGATCTGCTTTTGTTTGCAGATAGCCCTGCAAGACCTCCAAGCATAGGAAGGGTACAAGGCGATCCTCCTCTGCTAAGGCTTCTCAGACTTCTGTACCCCAGAAGCCTCCTCTATCTGATAAATCTGCTTCTCTTTGACAATCCCCCCACACACTCACAGACACACGCGCACACACACACACACACACACACACACACACACACACACACACACACACACACACACACACACATTTAGACCAGTTTTTTTGTCCCTTCGGTTTTCTTTGTCTTCCAATTTGGCTTCTCATCACTTCAGATTCTTGGGTGCTTTCTGTTATCTGTCAAGGGTGACTTCATGGTATGGAAGTCTCTCCCTCCTTTTTCTGGGATTCCTCAACCTCCTCTAGAGCAACTTCCTCTTTTCCGAAGGGCCTATGGTCCCTGGTGAACCAAGGAACCATTCACAAAAAACTTTAAAACGAGAAACAAACTAGTGAAAAATGCCAGGCTGAAGCCAATCTATGAAACCACTTCCACTTTTGTTTACTAAAACGCACATAGATTGGCTTCAGCCTGGCGTTTTTCACAAGGAACCATTCAGCCTGTTTCCCCTTCATAAGTGGGAAAGGGTTTTTATTCCAGAATGTTCCTGGTTCCTCAAAAGGACATCAGTTGGAGACCTATACTGGATCTATCCCTGCTCAACACCTTCCCCCTTTACAGATACTTACTCTTCAAACCTTGTTTCCTCTATTACTACTCCAGGCTTTTCTGGTATATTTGGATCTGAAGGATTCTTACTTCTGCATTTTATAGCATAAATTGCTGCATTATTTAAACTACTTTCTGCTGTTGTGATTGTAATTTTATGCACTTTGCATTTTTTAGCATAGGTTAGATTCGTACTTGCTGAATCTAAACTGTCTGGTATCACTTGAGCACTAACAGCAGCTCTTTACTGAAATACTGAAATATCAGAGGCATCTATTGCTTCCAACTAACAAGTGACTGTTTTTGTTCTAATATTGCACTTTTAATTTGTATTTGCATTCCACTGTCTGAATTGTCTGAACTATTTTTGTCACATTTTACTGTATACTGTACTAGTTTAGCTGCAGCACTGCCCATTTCCAAGTTTGCTCTTTCTGTACCATTGTGTGAGGAGAGTGTTGTCTGGGTCCCATCTAATGAAGGGTGATTGGACTACAGCTCATAGAGTGTTATTGGTTAGTTTGAGTTAAACAGGGTATTTTCTTGTTTTATTCAAGTCCAGTGTTTGCATTTATTTACATGTAGCACTCTGTCGTGCACTACTTCATAGCGATTGTTAGCATTGGTGGTGGTTATAGATGCAAAAGTTTTGTTTGTTAAATTTTCCCTTAGCACTTTGCTTGAGGTCCTCCAAAGATTTCTTGTAGCCCTGCTCTACTGTCAGGTGGAACACTAAGCCTAGCCTCAGAGGTACTAACACACCCCGCAGCCACTAGCCACTCCTAAGTGTGACCTCTTTTCCTGATTATATAAACTTATGTGTATCTATGGATGGACAATTTCCCACAGTTTCTCCAGCCATCTTGGTTGACGTGCATCCTGAGGCAGTGTAACAACTGCCTCATGTTTACCAACAACCCTCTATTCCTAGTCCACTCAAACACAATGTGTGAGAAATGCAACTATATTAAGAACCTTGAATCTATGCGCTCTCACACACCAGTCAATACATATGACAATGAGCGGGTTGCCAGCATGCACACCTCATCTCCTACTCCACAGAAACCCACATTACACATACCTACATATGCTGAGGTCCTCACAAGAAACATACCTAAACACCAGAGACCTCCTAAACACAAAAAATACAAGCATGCTACATATAATACTTCCTCTACAGAACGCATTACATGTAATAGCTCACACACCAGTGTCTCACTGGTCAAAACCTTAACGCAAAATACAAAATCAAACATATTAGTCATTGGTGATTCCATCGTGAGACACACTGATATCGATCTCACCAGGCTGGATAAGGAAAACGTCACAGTCAACTGTCTGTCAGGTGCCAGGATACACCATATCACACATGGACTCAAGTCTCTCAACAACAGGTAGTGTTACGACTCTGTCATAGTCGATGTTGGTGTGAACAACTTGAGATGTACCTCTTTGGACTATATAAAGAGAGACATGACTGAGCTTTCAGACTATGTGTCTCAGACAGGTATGTCCCTAGCCTTAAGCAGCATCTTACCTTCACCTAGGATGATGCCTCAGTAAAAACAGAAAATGATTTACTTCAATAATTGCCTTAGCTTCTGGTGTCATTCTAAGGAGATCCACTATCTGTCATCCTGGGATGACATGATCACCAGACCTTTATGGGTTGCCAGAGATGGTCTTCATCTGTCACCTCTGGGATTTTGGCTATTGGCTAAGGCTTCTGCCACTCTCATAGTGCCTTCAGTGTCTCAAGAACAAAATTCCCCACATAAAAACTCTATCTAAAAACAACCTCAAGGTTATGGTGATAAATGCTAGGAGTCTCAACAAGAAACTGCACTCACTAGAAATTGTCCTCACCTTGGAAGACACAGACATACAGTCACAGAGACCTGGTTCAAGGCTGTGGAGAGCACCCACCCATACTAGGTTACACCTCCTTCCACACATTCAGACTTCAAACTGAAGACTTAAAAACTATAGGAGGTGGTGTATCAATATTAATTAAAGATAAATACACCTCCAGATTGGTTAAACAGTATTATTCCTTGGAGACACCTCAGGTGCAATTAACTGTTGGAAGGACACCTATTCAAGTCATTGTCAGTTACAGGACCCCCGCCATGAATCATGACACCCACTCTCCTTATTTGGATCTGCTTGAGTCAATCAAGATACATCTGAACACCATGAGTTTAGGAGACTTTAACTACCTATCCATTGATTGGGTAAATTACTTGTGCTTAAACTCATGTCCCCAAAGGTTCCTTGACTTCATTAATTCCAATGCCCTGGACCAGCTGGTTGACACCCCCCACAAAGAGTGCCAACATCCTGGATCTGGTGCTTACAAATATGGGAGACCACTACAACACCCCCACTCTGAGGTCCTCCCTGGTGAGATCTGACCACAAATTGGTCTCATTCGAAATAACTATTGCATCTGACTACCCCCAGCAGCAACTAAACTAAAAAAACTTCTCCAGAGCATGTTATAACCTCTTACAGGATGTTATAAATAGCTTCACTGTACCTCCTCCCTCAGATGGAACTGGTAACTATGCTGAGCTCTACACCAATGCTTTATACAAACACCTGTATGACTGCATTGACTCAGCCATACCTGATAGGACCAAAACAAGCTCCTCAAGGAAGATCAAACCTGCCTGGTGGACAACTGCCATTAACATGCTTTACAATAAGAGGAATAAATTGCTGTCTAAGAATAAGAAGAAGCAAGCCCTCCTGAACTGGAAACACTCCCTCCTCAGCTTAAACAAGCAAACAAGTCTTCTTGTGAAGTCTTCCATAGCAAACTATGAGTTAAAATTAGCTTTCTCAACAAAGGACAACCACAAGGCATTCTATAGTTACATCTGTAACCTGAAAGAAAAGGCCCAGATTTGTGGCAAACTGGTAGTTAATGATACCACATATACTGAGCCTACGGACATAGATAACCTGTTGACTGATAGGTTCTGTGAAAACATCACTCCTCTGTCCCCGCCACAAGTACCCCATGACATCCCTATCACCTATCCCCTACTTTGTATCTCTAAAGAGCAGGTTGCAAATGCCTTCTCTCTCTCTCTCTCTCTCTCTCTAAGGCCAAAAACACAGCATCTATGGGACTTGATAACATCTCAGACTGCATCTTACATGGGCTGTAGCATGAATTAGGAACACCACTGGGTGCTCTTTTCAATCATAGTCTAAGCACTGGCTTCATAACAGCTGAATGGAAAATAGCCACTGTTATTCCCTTGCACAAAGGTGGTGCTTCCACTGACCCCCAGTGCTACAGCTCTAGTAGTCTGACTAGCCTTATCTGCAAGGCTGTGGAGTGAATAATCATGGACCTTATCAACAAAAATATAGATAATCCCCAAACACTTGACACTACTCAGTTTGGATTTGTCAAGGTAGATCATGCCTTCTAAACCTGATGGACTTCTTCGAGACAATCACCAGGCCCTGGACGAGGGGAAATCTGTGCATACATCCGACCTGGACTTAGCCAAAATGTTTGACACTATCCCCCACTCAGGCATCATTGACAAACTCACCCAACTAGGCATTAACCATTATAACATTAGATGGGTCACTAACTGGTTCACTGATAGAACTCATATATGGAAAATAGGGGACTCCACCTCCAACAGCAGACCTGTAACCAGTGGTATTTCATGGGAATCAGTCCTAGGACCTCTACTTTTTGGAATCTATTTCTCCAAAGTACGAGCTAAAGGTCTGTGGCTGACAAAGTTTGCTGATAACTGCAAACAAGGAGTGGTCATCGAATCTCCTAATGATGTCAACATCCTACAAGAGGGTCTTATACAAACAAATGATTAGTGCCAAAGTCATGGTCTTAAAGTCAATGCAAAAAATGTATTATAATTCCTTTCAGTAAAAGTGATGTTCCCACTAACTACCACCTTAATAGCAACACCTTAAGTATGCACTCTGTGGTGAGAGACCTGGCATGCAGGTTGACTGCAACCTTAACTTTGTCCACCATGCCTTCACAGTGGTAAGAAGGGCATTTTATATTGCTCATCTCATACGTAAGGGCATTGCCTCCAGAAAAAAAGAAGTTATAACCTCCCTGTACACTTCCCTCATCAGGCCAATAATTGAGTACAATGCCCATTTTGGTATGTACCTTTCCAAGCACCTGCAGCAATTGGAGAGACCACAAAGGTTCCTCACAAGGAAAATTCAAGATCTTTAGCATATGTCCTATGTGGATCATCTGAAATCACTGTCACTTTATTCTGTTTCATACAGAATACTCCGAGTAGATCTCTGCCTTGCATATAAGACAATCTCTGACCCTGCTTTACTGGAAATGCTGCATATCAACAAGTCAAATAGTGCACGGGTTACTCTCTCTAAAGAACATAATCTGATATCTGACATTAATAGAATCTGCTGGAGGAGCAGATTTATCTCCTAGAGGTTACCACATCTTTGGAATAGACTCCCACTTCATGTCAAACAGAGGACCTTATTTGCCCTCTTCAAATGCAATCTGGACGATTGGATGGGTGCCCTAAATTTAACCTGGAGGCTCCACCTGTGTCCCTCTTGGACAGCGGCAATAGCTACTGATCATGAAAATAAGGGTAGAATTTAGCTAGGCTAGGCCCTAGTGCCATTAGCCTAGTAACTTCATATGATCCTATGAACTTCTTATGATCCATATACCTATTCACCCTCTTTTCAAGAAGTTTCTACATTTCTGTTTCTTCCTTTCATTTTCAGTTCTCTGCTTTGTCCTTTGGCCTTTCTACTGCTCCAAGGGTATTCATAAAATGCCTAGCTCCTGGGATTGCTTTCTGCAGGCTCCAAGGCATTCAAATATTTCCTTATCTAGATGACCAGTTGCTTCAGATACCTTCTCCCAGGCACCTGTTACAGAATATAGAGGTCACTATCTCTTTTCTTCAAAGTATGGGGTTCACTATCTTCTTCTTCTTCTTTCTGCTTTTCCAATTTAGAGGTCACCACAGCAGAACTCTGGTCTGCTAATGATTGGCAGCCGATTTTTATGGTGCCAAGGTGCCATCCCGATGCCCACCCTTCAACAAAGGCACACCCATTCACGCATTCTTTTGAACGCCACTCAACTGTGGGGAGGACATGCAGACTCCACACAGAAGGTGTTCCAGCCGAGAATCGAACGGGAGAACCTCTTGCTGTGAGGCGACAATGCTACCGCTGCACCACCATGGCTTATCAAAGTATGGGGTTCACTATAAACTTTCAAAAGTCTTTCC
Organism: Protopterus annectens; assembly: GCF_019279795.1. NCBI lineage: Eukaryota > Metazoa > Chordata > Ceratodontiformes > Protopteridae > Protopterus > Protopterus annectens. The sequence goes on from NC_056737.1 coordinate 1,278,694,748, forward strand.
CGACTCCCTCAAAGGATTATATGTATCTGGGATGCAAGATTCAGATAATACCAATGTTGGCCTCGCTCCCATTTCAAAAGATTTGGCATTGACAGGCTTCTTTTGGTGTCTTTTTTTCTGACTGGCATTCCAACCAGAGAGTTTCTTTGGGCCTTGGGATTCATAGCCTTTTCTATTCCAGTGCTCCCATTTGCATGACTGCATATACAGAAGCTTCAATGGTACCTCAAGTTGGTTTGGTTACAGCACTGCTACCATCTAGATTTTTAGTGTACCTCTCCTTCCTTGTCTAAAAAAGTAATTTGAGTGGGGAATTCAGCAGCTTGCTCTCAACCCAGACCTGGTCTTTCAGTCTCCAATCCCTTCTCAATAATTATTCATGGATGCCTCACACATGGGGTGGTGGGTGTCATGTTTTAACCTGAAATTTTAAGGTCTCTGCCCCCCCTCCCATCAGAAGTTAGACAATATCAACATCAAAAAGATAAGAGCTCTGATTCTGGACCTTCAATCTTTTTACCCAATGTTTTCTCCAGACCCCTAGAAGGTGTACACAGACAACACTATAGTGATGTGGTATGTCAACAAGCAGGTAGGCACAAATCTTACCTTCTCTGCAGGATGTCTCTTCAGGCCTGGGACGTGTCTCTCATTTATCAGTTTTCATTCCCATTCCCCACCTTCAGAGTTATCAGTTAACTCTTGAGGCAGTATACATTCCTTCAGAGCACAGTCTAGCAGCTGACTCTTTAACCAGGTCCAAAACACAGACTCATGAAACGATGCTTTACACAGATATGTTGCTGGACATTGTCCATTGGTGGGGTATTCCTTAGGTAGATGTTTTAGCCTCCTGTCTGAACAGAGAGCTTCCTCTGTTCTGTTCCAGAGTGCCATGCCATCTGGTGTGGAAGATGGATGCCTTTTCTTTTAAGATGGATGCCTTTTCTTTTCCTTGGAAAGGGATATTTATCCTTTCCCTCCTCTGCCTCTGTTTCCAAGAATCCTACAGAAGATTCAGCTGGACTCTTTAGAAATCTTGCTAGTGATTCCCTTTTGGCCAAGATAGCACTGGTTCCCTCTCTTTATGCATCTGGCCAGGGGAAATCACCATGACTTACCTCACTGGTTGGACTTCCTCACACAGGACAAAGAGTCTCTCATCCAACCTCACTTGTCCAATCTTCAGCTTACACTGTGGGTGATAGGGTACCTTTTCAGGTACGTCTTTTGTGAGGATGTACTCAGGGTTTTACAGAAGGCAAAGGAACCTTTAACCAGAAAATCTTATATGTCCAAATGGAAATGATTTTCTGTCTGGTGCTGTACTCAAAACCAGGACCCTTTCTCAGTGGAGGTCCCTTTGGCCTTGTACTATTTGTATGAGTTGCTCCAGTCTGGCCTGGCCTATTCTTCTGTGAATGCCCATTTATCAGCCATTTCTGCTTTTCTGCCATTGAGTCCTCAGCTGGTATCTTGTTTTGAAGTCAAACAATTTCTTAAAGGTGTCCTGCATCTTATGCCTCTAAGGAAACCTTTTCCTTCTACTTGGGACCCTAATTTTGTTTTGGAAAAATTGACTCAGGCTCCTTTAGAACTTGCAGATTATTCTTCTTTGCAAAATTGTATCTGTAAGACAGTTGCTTGCTCTTACTTTTGCTCAGAGGGTTTCTGATCTCCAGACCCTTACGGCCATTCCTCCTTTTTTGTTTTTTCACAGGGACAAGGTGTCCCTTCATACTAATCCTTCTTTTATGCCAAGTCTAGCAAATGCATTGTCCTTGAATCAGTCAGTACATCTCCCTTCCTTTTTTCCTTCTCATCAGTCTGCTACTGAGAGGATCTTGTATACCTTGGATTTGCATAGACAGCTTAGGTACTATTTGGATGAAACTAAGGACATTTGTTAAGTCTGACCAGCTTTTTGTTTCTTTTCATTTTAGGACATTTGGGTTTGGCTGGTTCTAAGCAAACCATCTCCTTCTTGATATCTAAGGCCATTTCTTTTTGTGTTTCTTTTCATGGTTAATCTCTGTCTTCTTCTATTAGAGCTCATTCCACTAGGGTTGTTGCCACTTCTGGTGCTTTCTTTAAGGGACTGGTCACCAATTCCATCCTTGAAGTTGCTACTTCATCTTCAGTGCATACCTTTCTTTACTGAGCACTGTTACATTGGATATAATTTCTAGGTTTTTCTAGAGACATTTTGTATGGGTTTGTTGAGGGCTCTTCTCAACCTTCTGTCGCTCTTCTTGTGTACATTAATAAGACTGTGAGGCTCGGGAGTTCATTTAAGTACTTTATTGAATACAAACACATCAGGATGGATAACAGAAGCATTAAACATTTACAAACTATCTAACTAACTGACTGACTACATACTTGCATGCTCTCACTCTGGCTTCTCACTCAAAATGGCACTCATGCTTGCACTTGCTCAGTACTTATATGCACATGCTCACTGACCGGAATGCTTCTTAAAGGTACATCACACTTTTTCTTGAGCTTTTTTATTCTCCCTTCTGTTTAAAATATTGCAACAGTGATAAAGAAGGACATAGTATATCTGTATAAAATTTTACCATAACAACAGATGTCCTTCTCTTCATTGTTGCAGTATTCGCTCCCTCCCTCCAACCCCCTCTTGTTTGTTTTGGACTTTATTTTGGATTCTTTTCCAGTCAATGGTCTTCTATTTTCTTCTGCATTTTCTCCTTCTGGATGTGCATGGATTCCTTTATCCTATGGAGACTGCTATCAACTAGGGCAGTTATTTTTTTTTAGTTAGCTCATGTTTTCATGCCGCGATTTTTATGAGTACCATGACATGTTTTAATGGACTTGTCAATTTCTAAACAAATGTATTGCATTTACTATGATTAATCAACATTTATTTAATTGACATGCAGTTTATCACTGGCAAATGTACATTGATCACTTCACCAAAATGCCTGGAATAAACAATTTTTTTGCAAATGGGTTCTTCCTCCCCATATGTACCTAATATATCTATCCATCTATCGATATATATCTATATAATTATATGGTTTCACTTTATAATCTTGAAATACTAAAATATTGAATTTTAGCATTTCAGGACTATAAAGATGAAAGTGCAGTTATGCAAAACTGCATAATATCGAATATGGAAATGTTGAATCTGCCGTTGTGTTGTCGTGTTTGTGATGTGCATTGCGGTTTGTGGATTTAGCTGGGGATTCAGGTAAGTGGTTTTCTTGTAAGGGTATTTGGTAGGGATTTTAGTGTGTGTGAATGTGTGTAGTGGTGAGTTTTATGTGTTTGCGTGTTTAGTGAAATCTCGGAGTTAGTATATATAAGTAGCGGTGGTGCAGGGAGGCTTGCCCCCTGCTTATAAGTAGGGTAGGTGTGTTTGTTTGTTATGTTGTGTTTGTGTGTGTTGTTTTGTTTGTTGTAGTGTCATTAGGTAGGTGCATGTGTGCTTGTTTGTGTGGTGGTGTGTGTATGTGAATGATCACGATTTTGAATTTCGCACTTGTGGCTGTTGGTTTTTTGGGCTTTTGGCTTTATAGTCTCGAGATACTAAAGTTTGGTATATTAGTATTTCGAGATTATAAAGTGAATCCATATACATATATATATATATATATATATATATATATATATATATATAGATAGATAAACATGATCTAAGTTGTTTTAATTTGCTTGCATGTATTATTAAGGAGTTGGTGTAATGGTTAAGGTGCTTACCTTCTAAGCAGGAGGTTGAGGATTTGATCCGTACATTTTTGAAATTTGGACATCCTTAAAATGGCCCTGAAGGGCAGTGTGCCTCCAAATTCTTGATGTATTCATAGTTTAGTGAATTGTGTTTGGATTTTTTTGAATGGTCACATTGCTTTTACCAGTTTAAAGTAATGTCTGTTCTGAAGAAGCCTTCTTTTATTGCAAGAAAAAAGCTCTAAATATTTTTTATTATAATTCAATATGCTTACAAAGGTACTTGCATAATGAGATGGCGATATCACATAGTTATGCACTACTTGTGGCCTTTCAAGAAGGTACTTAGCCGCCAGTCATCAGAAAAGTTGCAGAAATCCTGCTTGTGAAGTCATTCATTTCCACATGGAACAACTGCAAGCCTTCTGCCTAATCTCTGCTGAAAACACACAGACATGACAAATCTATCCAACTTACTGATGTTTTTGGCCAGACTTATCTGTCTGGATAAAACTCCGTCCGCATAAAACAAAGTTAATTCCCACTCCATATTCAAGTGCAACTTGGATTTATGGATCAAAAACAGTTTCCCCAAGACTGCCCCTCTACTATAATGGACAGAGACAGCTCCTAAATGCTTTTTACCATGCATGGGTCCCTTCAAATGATCTCTGGTCATGATCCCAGTTATTCTCATTAGGGTTAATATATAATTATCAATGACAGCATTGGAAAGGCAATCTCTAACCAAATGGGTAGGTTAATTCAACCACAAAAATTGAAATTGGCTAGGCTTGAAATGGCCTGCAAGGCAGCTAACCTAGCAATTATCTATGATCTTGTAGACCTGCATGTTATTTCTGCAAAATAATTTGGCTTAATTAAGGGAAATAGGTCAGCTGACCACTAGTAGATGATTTGTTCAGTGATCCACAAAATGTTAGCTAGCTCCATTCTCCTAGAAGCAAAAACAGTGATGGCAACCTTTGGGAAATTATTTGACATGCTTTAGTCAGACTACCTGATCATTTTGTTTGCTATATTTTTGGTTTTTTCCTTTGTATTGTAGATGAATTTCCATCCTGTATAATGTTCTCTTAGGCTAGAATGTTATTATCCAGATATTGACTCCGATGTTCACAAAAGCTCAGGGCATGAGGTAGGGGTGTCCCCTTTCCCTTCTGCTTGATTTTGCAGTCAACCCTCTCTCAATTGACTTGCATCAACTTTTCAGATGTAAAGATATTATTCTAGTACCAACTTTAAATTGAGTCAAGTTGTAAACAAATAATTGTACCTTGGTAACAAGGGACTGTGGGCTGCACTTGGACAGATCTCAAAGCTACTAAGCCATTTGGGGAAAGTTCATACCTGAAGGTGAGCCTAGAACAACAAAACTTAAGTTAACACTGGATACAGCTTTTTTAAAGGTCATATGCAAGTGTAGAATATTTGCCCACTTGAAAGAGAGTGCTAAAGTTTTCAAACCATTTTCCCAAACATCCTACGTGTGTATGACAATTAAGTAGCCACCTCCCCTGATGCACTTAACCTGAAGTTAAATTTCCCAGAGTATGTTCTTATTAAATTAGTAGACAACAAGATCACTGTAGCAGTTTGTGTGACAACTATTTTCAGTCTTTGAGGGTATTTTTGTTTTCATCCAGGTCCATGGAATCATTATAGTTAATTAAGGGGGTAAGGGGTATACACAAGGAAGGATACAGTGGGACTTCCTGTAAAAACTATGCTAAATTTGTCTTGCCTTTAAATAATGTTTTGTGCCCTTTTAGATTAATGAGATTGCATTAAGTTGTTTTGAGTCATCTCATAGCTGGATCATTTTTTTCTGCATTGCCAGTACATTCCCCCATATGCACGTTTTGAAGAAAGCCAACAGAATTTCATTTTCTCCATCCCAAAATCTTCTCAAAGCTCTAACTGATGGTTCCATTACCTGCACCTAAATAACTCACTCATTCCATGCTGGTATGAGCCAGGCATTCCCAGGGTAGGTGAGAAGCCGACAGTCCCTTTGTTTGTACCCATACATTTCCTCCCCCATGGTGAGAGCTGGGAAATAGGGAGTAAATTGGCCCCCCCTTCCCTCTGCTCATAATGTTACCATAGGTGCCTAAGTGGGGAGAGACGTATGCATGCTTCCACAGATACCTTCTGTTTCCTCATCTCAGCTGGGATACCCTGCCAAAAAGCATGATCCAACACAGCATGTACAGGTTGGTAATATGTCCATCCACATCTAGGTGTCACAGGACGGGCAGCCTCTCTCCATCCAGTGTGAGCAAATTGCCGTTAGCTGCTCAAGCTCATACTCTCCCACCTGGTCCTTCAGATACCTTTGCCAGTGACTGACCGCATATCAAGTCTTTAGAATTTAATATATTTATATATTAACAGTTTGCTGTAGCTGTTACCATCTTCCCAGTTCTCAGCTCTGTTAAGTGCAACACTGATAACTTAAAACTGCACAGTAATTTGCAGTCATTATATGTGCTTAAACAGAAATATTTTGCAGTAAAATTATAATAGCTAAATCATTTAACCAGTTATATTTAAACACTCATTTGTCAATAACTGCATTATTCTAGCAAACAGTAGATTGTATTTGCTGACAAGTTACCTTTGTATACAGTCACTACCAGTCATGTTATCATGTTATCTGCCTGTGAAACAGTTTCAGACAAACCAGCTGTTGAAGGCTTTACAGAGATAAAGTCATCACAGATCATCTGCTAGCAATGTCAAGAGCTGTGTTACCATGGGGTAGTACTGGGGCATAGGCCAGTCAGCAATCAACTTTATTAGTAACAAGCAAGTTCCTTTGCTTTCACCTGAACTCCCAGCTTTACCTAATTTGTGTTTAGGTGAATTAACATGACTTGATTAAAGTATGTCTCAGGAAGGGTTGAAAATAAAGGCACCAAACTAACCATCTGCCTCAGACTGTTAGCTTTCATCTTCAGAGTGCAATACAGTGGTACACCTGATGATTCAATCACAATGCCTTCTCTGCTTTTCAATCCATGAGTGAATGATCTCATATGTGCGTGTGTGTGTGTGTGTGTGTGTGTGTGTGTGTGTGTGTGTGTGTGTGTGTGTGTGTGTGTGTCACTCCCCCTGGTAGTCTTCCACTAATTCTTTGTTCCCTAACAGATACATATTGACCTAGGGCATCTAACCTAGTATGAATTTAAGGGATATCCTGTGTGCTACAAAATTGTCTCAGGAATTGCATTTGCTGTCAGCATCAGTGTCAACCCTCTTCTTCCCATTTTGTATGTGATGTCAGGGCATCACATCAACAGTGGCTGTCTGCATATTTATTTATTTTTATTTATTTATTTATTTATTTAAATTTGTTGACCGGGAGTGTCCGACTGAAAGTGTGTCCAATTTCAGCGGAGGCCCGGGGAGAAAAGCTCCACAGTAAAATAAACAGACAGTAGTTACACTGGATTACATAGTGATTAACAATTTAACATAGAAATTACTTACAACATATTTACAGATGAAGAACATAGTACATCAGTAGACAACTAGAATCTTTATCTGTGAAGTACATAACAGGCATTAACAAATGTAACAATGAGAAGTTCCTGCTGTATAATAAGTACTAGGCTTATGAGCATCTGAGCTTGCTATCATCAAGGTAATCATCATATCATCTACAAAACATCAAAACAGTTTTATTATCAGTCACAGTGCCATACATTTGCCAGTTTTCTGATCTTTTTTCCAATTAGCACTTATTGATGGAAATTATCTTTTCTTCCCGCCCATTCTTCCTGTTCAGAGTTACCTAATATCTAATCAATGGCTGGCTGAAATCAAGGCGAACAAAAACGTCCTTTACTTTTGACAGTGGCACTGAATAATAATTAATAATAATAGGCTATGACTCCCTCCTTATTCAATTGTATTTCCTATTATTATAATTATTATTATTATTATTATTATTATTATTATTATATCAACTGTTGTCTTCAGACTTGAGGGTGGGGGTTTCAGAAATATTTAATATTTCTGAAAAGTGTTAAGGACCACGATCCTGAATTCCTTTATTTTCGCAAATTGAATGGAATATGTGTTTACCTGCATCTTAAATAGTCATTTTTTTTAAAATGTAAGTTTATGACTCAGATCTATCCTCACTCCATTCACTTAAGGAAAATAATAACATACTAAATTATGTTACCTAGAGCAGATTTCTGGAACAGAATTATAATTTCTGAATATTGGTTAACGATTGGTTAACTATGCATTGTAATGTAGGATCACAATGCATCGATGAGTGATGTCTTGCTAAACTCTGTAAGCTGACCTAATTCATAATGCCACAAACAAATGAATGAGGTGTGTGTGTGTGTGTGTGTGTGTGTGTGTGTGTGTGTGTGTGTGTGTGTGTGTGTGTGTGTGTGTGTGTATCTGATGAATTTTCTTTTAATTATCAAAGTACTAAAAGCTAGAACTACAATAGTTCAAATCCCGTACACTGAGCATGTAAAACACTAAAACTCAAAAGATCAAAAAAAGAACAAATGTTCATCGTCTGATCCCTTAACCCCACTACTATTGTCAGAATAGTAGTGTTATGGGAAAGTTTTTTTCAATGGATAGGTGTAGGGTTAGGTTTACGGGCAGGATTAGGGTTACTTGCCCTTTGTTCCATCTGACAAATACATGCTAACTCTAACCATAACTCTATCCCAGCCCTACACCTGATCTTACAAATAAATCTTTCCCATAACATAACCACTACATGAGACATCTCTGTCACAGAACACATTCATTCACAGATACAAACACAGACACAACCAATATATCACCTAACCTAACTCCTACTCTAACCGTAATACTTAAATTCCCTGATACAGTATCCCCTTGTATAAGCCTAATCCTTCCTCCTCTGGCCACTACACAACACTTCGGACATAGAATACATTCATTAATGTACACACACACACACACACGCACACACACACACACACACACACACACACACACACACACACACACACACACACACACACACACACACACACACACATAAACACATACATACAAAACAGGCACAGCACATCTATCATCTATCTGAACCTATCCCTACATTAATGCTGAAACAAACTGATACACTGTCACCTTACTTAATCCTAAACTGCAAACACTTGAGCAAACACTGAGATTCTCACACCCATGATCCATGCAATCCACAAAGCAATATTTACCTCCACAATCACATTCAAAAACATGCAACATGTTTGATATTGCTGACCGCACAGCTATGTTGCTTTCTGTCTTGCTTTTTATTTAGATTAGGTTCTTTTGATTTATATTGCTGGCCTGTTCTGTTCCATTTTTCCATTTCTTGGCTGAGGTTTTGCCTTTCCTGGTTTTTGGTGTCCACCTTTTGTCTATTTTGGGTTTGGGATTTTTCTTATTCAGATTGCAGGCACTGTAGTATAGCTGTTTACTTGATTTCTTAGGGTACTGAATATTCAGGCAAGGTCAGTCTATAGCAATACTGGATTTATCTCAGATATTTTGCGAGAAGCTGGCCTTGCATTTATTACATAGACATGGCTTGATATCTGTGGCACTTATCTGGCCTCTGCTATTCTGCCAAGCTTCTTAGTCTTGCAGTGCCCTAAGAGTGCTAAGATCAGTGGTGTTGTTCTGTTTACAGTGGCAAAAATCTATACCTGATACAGGTTGCCTCAAGGGAGATAAGCTCTTTTGAACATGTCTATGTTGCAACAATAAACTATAGGCTCCTCCCCATTTATACTCACCTGGATGTGTAAGGACATTCTATTGTTTACTGAGTTCCATATTGCCTCAATTGTTGATCATGGATGCTTAATAGTGTTTATTGACTTCAGTGTCTTTGCTGGAGATGACAATTTAATTGTATTATGAATGGCTTGATTTTGCTCAGGGTATTACCTCTGCAACACATATATTCATCATATTTGAAACTTGGTCTTCCTACTAGATGTAATGCACTTGTTGCTGCAGCCAGTATTTTGGTTTGTTTACTTCTGTCTGAAGATCCAGTGTTATATTCCCCAAGATACTGACATGAAGCTCTATTAACCATGCAAACCCTAAGGTTTATTCAATTATGATCCTTCAGTAACTTGCAGGAGATGATGCTGACTTTCTAGATGATGGGACTGGGAGACTCTAATAGGTCCTCGACACTAAACTCTCTTGCTCCAAGTTATGCACGATGTGTTTCTACCAGGAGGACTGAAACATGGTTTGACCAAGATGTCTATCTCCTATGAAAGAAATGGTGCAGACAGCAGTGCTTGCAGCATTGTCAAGATATAGGGAGTGACAGACTTGACTTGGAGGAGCATTTTACCACCATAACTTGCAAAGATATCTTGTAAGGATGTGTCTGACGTATGTAGAGAGATCTTTATCGCATTAAATTGACCAGTTTGCACGCCCATGTGGTGTGGTATAGTGGTTATGCATCCGAGTCTGTGTTACAAGTAGAAAGGTACAATCTGTCAAGGAGTATGAGTCTGTTGTTCAGTTCTTCTCTTATAAAGTTGTTGCCATAATATCTGCTCTTCTGTCACTGGACCAGATAGGTACCACTTCAGTCCCAGCCTGTTCTTACCAAATTCCGTGGGTGGTGTTTGATATTCCTGACTATGATTTCATGACTATTGTCTTTTGTCTGTAACTGTAAACATGTAGCTTAGATCCTAGTCTGCCTAAGCTGGTCTTGACTTTTCTTGATGTTCTTGGAGCAATGATTTTTCAGATACTAGTTACATCTTTGAGATCAGGGATCATTCCGTCGTCCTTGAAGAGGTCTTTGCTCTTTTTAATCTCTTGAAGCATAACTTAGATTTTGAAATATATGATAATTATTATCCACCCTGTAACATTTGTTTCTTAAGAACGGTTAATGAGAAGGTCACCCTTAAGCAAATTCAGATAGGTTCATAGGTTAGTACTAAGCTAACTGCCCTTGTGAGCCATTTTAAGCCAAGCCAGTTATCCCTTGTGAGACTCAAACCCTGCACCTTGTGTTTGTAAGGCAAACACCTTAACTATTAGGCCACCTTCCACTCTGGATTCATGTAATAGTCTGTTTGTACCTTTCCAATATAGATTGTGTGCTAGCCATAGTACAAAAACTGACCCTTATCAAGTATTTGGTGATTGCTTATTGGGTGGAGATCAATAATATCCTCATTAGTGGCCGTCTTGGATCTGTCAGTAGCATTTGATATGGCTGATTATGGCCTACTGAATGAGCAGTTGTGTTCTTACTATCGTCTCTCCTCTGTAGCCTTAGAGTGGTTTGCATCTTATCTTTGTCCTTTCCCAAAATGTCTGGCCTGGACTGAATTTCTATTAAACCTTTTTCTTGTAATGTTAGTACCGCAAGGCTCTTTCTTAGCCTCAGTGTTGTTCATAGATTATTTTCTCCATTCTGAAATCATATTAGGAAGAGGGGATTGGCATACTATTGGTATGCAGATGACACTTAGGTTTACCTAACTTGTCCAAAAGATGAAATAGCTAGTGTGTATTCTCTTTCTGATGAAACTGAAGCCACCCACTCCTATATTTTGTGTTATTGGTTGAAAGTGAACACCTCAAAATTTAGGGTTTAACAAGTAACACTAATCTGAGGGCTTTATCAGTATCTCTGTTGTCTAGTTTCATATTAAGTTGTGATAACAGACTTGGGAGTTTTTTTATAGGGTGCATAGCCTATATGTTATACTGGACTGCACCCTATGTGTTATACTGGACTGCAGGCTGACTCTCCCGGATGAAGTGTCAACATTTGTGAAATCATCCTATTTCCACTTAAGAAACATTTCAAAGATTAAAACATCATCTGTTTCAAACTAACCTAACTGTTGAACTTCATGCCTTAGTCTTTAACAGTTTAGATTATAATAATGCCTTCTACGTTATTATTCCTATCACCAAACTAGTTCATATAGAAATGCTGCAAAATTCTACTTCGTGGGTATTTACTGGTACGAGTCATTACTTACACATGGCCCTTAATCTGCACATCCTGGCTGTTTTAATAACATTTCTGTCTACAGTCATCTAGTGCAAATCAAAAGAAATTGCCTTCTAGCACTAGTATGCATATGTTGGCATTATTTCAAGCAAGCATTATTCTAAGATGAACAGTGAACTGAAGAACACTCCGGCCTTTGCATATAAAGGTGGATGCTTTGTCATAAACATAAAATGTCAGCAAGAAAAACATTAATAAAACAGAAACTTTGATTTAGCATTGATGAGTAGATTAGCTTCATTCATTCTATGTTTAACATGGGAATATGTGCAAAACACAACATTGGCCAAAAAAGGTTCAGCTATATTAAACAGTGAAGCAGAAACTTAGACATACAATGTAGAATGTACATTACATAAACTATTAATCACAGACAAAATCTGTGTCTCTTTTAAGATCTCCCTGTATGCATTTGAAAGAATATTCATATATTTTATATATATATATATATATATATATATATATATATATATATATATATATATATATATATATAGGGTTCCTATCGCGTGATCAAAAATTGTAAATGGCGAATGCATATTGAATGAACCCGATTGGTCGAAACGCCATTCACGTGACACGTAAATCGCTGTAGGGAATATTTTCCCTTTACTTCAATGCAGCTATCTCAGAGTAGGAATATTTAAGTAGCGGGGTATGATGGGAAGCCCCCCTGCTTACAACGTTTAGGTAAGTATAGTTTTTTATTTTTATTGTTTTATTATATTTTCGAAATTTCAAACATCGCTCATATGGTGTTCGATGTTTGAAACTTTTGAAAATATGATATAGACCTATATATATATATATATATATATATATATATATATATATATATATATATATATATATAGGTCTATGTCAGAAGCTTGACTTTTCAGAAATTTGAAATTCATATTGTCGGGATGGTATGATCAAGTTTCTAAAAACATGAACTTCAAAAAAACAACAAAACTCTACTTTTTTCCCTACATTTTTTTGCAGGAGGGCAAGACCCCCTACACCCCCTGCATATTATATATATATATATATATATATATATATATATATATATATATATATATATATATATATATAGATAGATACACACACACATATATATATATATATATATATATATATATATATATATATATATATATATATATATATATATATATATATATATATATATATATATACCAACTCTGACACTGCACTACAGTGGAGAAAAGGGTAAACTCACGTATCCTCACTAAACTGTGATCTCCATTCAAAAGGTTCGAGTTTTCATAAACTTGATCATATCGTCTCAACAATATGAATTTCAAGTTTCTGAACACTCGCGTTTCTGAAGGGGACCCATATATGTATTATTTATATATATATATATATATATATATATATATATATATATATATATATATATATAGGCGTGTGTATATGTAGATATATATATATATATATATATATATATATATATATATATATATATATATATATATATATATATATATATATATATGCATTATTGCCATAATGTCAAGAATATGGAGTCCCGTAAAGCATGAGAATTTAGTTCACCCTTATACCTTTCATTGCCAGCTTATTAGTCATGCTTGTTAACAACCACTTACTTCCGTCATATATTGATTCAACATGTAAGAAGTGTAGGTAGCTATTAAATCTGGAGATTAGCTTCTCATCTAAACAATGTCAGTACACCACTGGCTGTCAGCACCCATACTCACTCCACAAAAGCAGGAATCTTACCAAAGACTAAGCCTTCCTATGCTTTGATACTTAAGACATTTCTATCCAAATGTTGACACCTTAGAGGCACAAACCTGGCTCCTGATTCCCTCAACAGGTCAGAAACACTCTGCCACCTACACACATCACCTACCACTAACACTGCTAAGAAGGGCCAAAATGCTGATATCCATGTGCCTTTAAAGTGTCTCTAGCCAGCAATCTCACATGGCACTGATTTGGTCATAGGTGAGTCTAATTTCTTATTCTCCTATTCTTCTGATATGAATTGTTTCTTAGTATAGAAATTACTCCAGTATTTGTATTGTTCTATTGCTTGTTTTTGTACTATTGCCTGTATTGTTCTATAGCTTGAACAGTACTATTAAGATTGCTTGCTCTTGCATTGTACTGTAGTATTGTCTGGATTGTATTCTCTGAAATATTCTTTGAAATATTATCCAGGTGCAAAGTACACAAAACAAATCCTTGGAGCCTATAATAATTCTTTCTCTCTTATTCTACTACTGCCCTGCTAAACTATAGTATAGGATCTCTAGCTCACTGTAACACCCCTCTATTTATGAATCCCTATGAGCATTATACTCGATATTTCTTTACCTATCTCTTGGAGCCTATAATATTATCTTTAATAGTGTCCATGGATCCTATGTCTTCATTAATCCACATACCATTTGAATTACTTAAGTTATAGTTAATTTTTTGACTTGATGTCTCTTCTTACTATGTTATCCAAAATTGTTACTATGTAATGCAAACCTAAATCTTGTCTCAGTTATGAAGATGTTTTTCTTTTTTTCCTTGAACTTTCTTGTAACTGATATGTTTAAACTTTTGATTACCTTACCATGTTATTTTGAAATCGTTGAAATGTAACTCAAAACCTTTTTTACTGTGGAGCTTTTCTCCCCGGGTCTCTGCTGAAAAGGGATATGTATCCAGTTGGACTAACCCGGTAAACAAATGTAAAATAAATAAATAAATAAATAAATAAATAAATCCAATAAAACCATGAAAGGTGCCCTGAAAGCGACCCAATAAAGCCACGGACGAAGGCAACCAGTATATGTAACGTTTTATTAAAGAAAAATAAACAGCGTTAATGGAGATTGAGTGTTTTTAGTGTGAATTTTTCTTTAATAAAAAGTTACATATACTGGTTGCCTTTGTCTGTGGCTTTATTGGCTTGTTTTCAGTGCACCTTTTGTGATTCTTTGAAATATTGTTTTTTTTTACACTGTGGAGCTTTTCTCCCCGAGTCTCCACTGAAAACAGGCCCCTGGCTCAGTCGGACACTACTCGGTAAACAAATTTAATAAATAAATAAATAAATAATTTAAGCCTCACCAGTCACTTAGCTATGGGGTGATAGTGAGCTGTCTGTGTCTTGTGCTTGAAACAACAGTTTCCTAGGGAGCTGAAGTCCCCCCACCTGAAGTAAAAGTAAAGAATGGTCATTATATATGACTCTGAAGAGCCTGAGACACACATCCTTAGATTATTTGATGAGACATATGATAGAGCTCCCTGACTATACATCTGAGATAGGTATGCAGCTAATTTATTTTATTTTATTTTATATTATTTATGTTATTTTATTTATTTATTTATATTTGCTTACTGAGGTAGTTCACTGATCAATATTGACCAATTTCAGACTCAGTCCTGGTGAAATACAAAATATTTTATAAACAACAAAATACAGAAATGTAAGCAATGACAGAGGAGTTCAGTTTAGTAGCATAGAAAAGCTGTGTATATGCAATCTAGTAAACAAGCACAGTGCAATGTACAATCAAGCAGAGTGCAATGTTTAATATATATATGTTAGCTTATGAAGTATAAAAATCTTCAGTAAATCTTGAGAGAGGACGAGACATGTAAAGTATATAGGTAAGATGGCATGTTCTGTGCTGAAGCAGGAACACTTGGCTTAGATAAAGGAGTGCTTTTTAAGTAGCATTCTGAATTTGGAATAAATGCTGATTTTTTTTCTTAATGTCAATGGAGTGAGCTTTCCAAAGAGTAGGTGCTTGGCAGGAGAATGCATGTTCATTGCTGTGGAGCTTGCCCCTAGGGTTAAGGAAAGTTTGTGTGGGTTGTGATTAGTGTCTCAGGTTGTATGAGGAGTTCTTTACATGAAGTCTAACTGCAATGGGAGGAAATGTGTGGAGTTGGAGTAGTTTGCAAAGTTAGAATCTTAACAGCAGCTTCGAGCTTTGTTTTATGAGTAGCCGCTTGATTTTTTCTAGAGTTATACAGTGAAAATCACAGAGAGTCAAGCATGTGACAATTTGACAGATGCTATCAGAAATAGTCTGGAGTATGGCAATGTTTTTCTTGGAGGCAGAAGCAAAATTGGAAGCCCACAGTCAAGATGAAAAAGAATTATCCCCGGATTCACAAATCCTCCATGTAAGACTTAATAAGTCTTACTCCGAGGCCGCAGTTGAACGATATGACATCAGCATGCCATGAATATGCATGAGGGCATGCTGACTCAACCGTAAGTTGTACACGAACCGTTTAAGAAAGCAGGGGGCGTGTCCGACTGCCGAGCAGTCTAAATGTCCATGCCCCTGCAAGTGATTGAAAAGTAAAAGCAAATACACAAGAGCTCAAATGTCCCTGCACCCAACACCAACTCCCTGATATTGTAAACCTTCATCACAGTTATAAAAAGCAAAACATTAAATTTATTTTTTTAAAATTCCCAAAATAGCTGCCCGTATTTGCGCATGTGTGCGCAGGTGTGTCCATTGCTTAGCTAGAGTTAGCAATTCTGACATGGAAGAGCATAAGAAAGAATGTTTATGCAAATCACACCAAATAGCACTAGCCTAATGGTAGAGCATTCGCACAAAGAAGAGCCATTCATGGGTCGAGTCCCACCACTCCCCTTCGTACTTATTTTTAAATCAGTATATGAAATAATACCAGACAAATATGTTTAAACAGTATTAAAACGCAGTGAAATGGCCAATGTATCAGTGAACAAAATGAATATTTTAAATGATCCTGATATATAATTGCCTGCAGTTAAGCAGCGCTTCACCCAGCGCAATAGAGTTGTCCATAGTTTAATAATGCTTAACCCAGCGCAATAGAGGTACCCATAGCAAAATAGCACTTTAACAAGGGCAATGTGTTTGCGTGGACATGCATGCCGCTCCAACCAGGGCACCGTAGGGCACCGAGGAGCAATGTAGAGCAAAGTTGCTTAAATACAGCCACACCCCCTAGCCTGTCTGGACAGTATGAAAATAAAATGAATGACAAGGTTTGAATCCAGGACTCTGTGCACCAGAAGCAAAGTACAGAACCACTAAGCCATGACAACTTAGGGGAAACAGCCACTGTTAACATACATATACTTACTAATGGTAATTTAACCATTACTAAGCAGGTCTGCAGTCAGCCAAGAATTAAAAAAAATGGCCAATCACAAAAAAGTGCGGGAAATGTGGCATATTTAAACCCCATAGGTGGGAATACATGCCATAACTGATTGTAGCTCACATCTGCAGTTAGAATGGCTGGTGTCAGAGAGGGAACACGCTTCCGAGTGCAACGTTGGGGCATCGAGGAGTCAAAATACATGGTTTGACTCCTTGTTCACCGTCATGAGTCAAGACTCCTGCAGGGCCAGTTCCAAGGGAAGGAGTACAAGGCAGAGGCTTGGAACTGGTTAGCTCATGACCTCAACAGTGCCACAGGCATTCCTCGGACTGGTGAGCAGGTCCAGCAACACCATGGAGACTTGAAGAGATGGAAGCAGGACCACCTGAATCAATGGATACAGGAGGCCCGTGGGATGCAGGATGCCCCACAACTGAGTATGTTGCCATGGAATGCAGTATGCAAGAATTGATAATTGAGTATGTATAACTGATAGGTATGTCTCAATATCCCTTCATTTACTTTACAGCTGCAGGTGACCGTGCTGCGAATCAGCAAGCCTATGCTGATAGGCTGCTAAGGCTGCGCCACCAGGCAGGTTAGTGATTATTCTGCATGTATTATTATATAAAATATGGGAGAGAGCATGAACGAAAGTGTTGTAGTCCAATAATACAACCATAAAATTGCCTGAATAAGTCCTTTGCATGTCCTCTGCATGTACTGTCAGATAAAAACATCAGAAAGGCAGAAAAAGAGTGTAGTAACCCATTAAGAAAGATAACATATGTCTGGAATAATATCTCTGCAGGCACTGTCATATAAAATAAGTGAGTGAGCCTGAAAAAAGAGTGTTCTAACCTACTAATAAAGGTATAATATGTCTGCCATATACCGTTAAAACAAATAAAGGAGTGAGCTTGTGGAAAAGTGTGTAATGTCATTAATAAAGGTCTAAAATCCAGAGTGTGTCTGTGTCACAGAGTTTGAAATATTTTTCTACCCTTGCATTATATAAATAGTACTGTTTGAAAAAGTGCTGGCAACCCAGAGTTGTGCAGTCCCATATAAAGTGGGTGATGGAAGTGCTAGTAGCTGTGAAGCATATATACAGTCCGCAACAGTCAGTTACTGGCTGGCATGCATAAGTAAATCTGGTACACGTGTAGCATGTTATTTTTTCCCCAGAAATGTGAGTGTGTGTCAAGAAATGCAGGGTTCTGTACAAATCAAAGTGAAAATGCCATGTGAAAACATCCCAGATATGTAGATAAAGAAATAGAAATGCAATCAAGAAAAATGTAGCAGTAACATCTGCATCCTGGACAGTTAGTATGTCAGATAAAGGTCAGGCATATATTGAACTAGCCAAACCCATTACACAACCTAATGTATGGTGACAAGTGTAATAATACATGTAGGGGATATACACCTGCAGTCACTAGGAATGTAGTCTAATCCAAAAGGTAATTATAAGAAGTTAACCAAGGTTTTTTTCTACACCCTACTGTATGTGCATAAACCATGCAATTCCACACCTCAATGGGTATGTGTAATCTTAAATTTTTGTTGGGACATATGTCCTATTGTTCTATAACTATTTGCATTCACGTTGATGCATGTGCCCTGTTTAAACACCACAATCATGGTGGCCTTTTGCTACCAAACATCCCTGCATGCTGTTGGAATATCCACTGTGGTTCAATATATGCATGTGTTATGCTTGCTGTTCAACTGTTGGAACCCTGGTGTGTTGGGTTAATGGGAATATTACTGCATGCTGTTACAACTAATCTGGAATGCTGTTGTTTATGTTGTAATTAAACACACCTAATCACAGAACGTATGGGAAGGCCGGTCCCAGCGGTCCCACCTGTCCCTCCTCAGCTGGCGAGTGCACCTGGCACCAGCAGGTCCGGTGCCCAGCCCAGGCTCCCCTCCTCCATTGGTCCTGTGCCACCTTCGGGTGGAAGTGCTACAGGGGATGGGGCTCGTCCCCCTGTGCAAGCGTGGGTGAACGGCCACCTGTCACCCTTCGAAAAGTCCGGGTTGTGGTGCATAGGGAGATCCAGCATTCAGTCACTGATCCCCTATGCCAGCTCGAGGCAAGAGTGGCACGTCTCACGGGTGAGCCTGCCTGTCCTACGCATCCCACAGCACAGCCACACTCAGGGCTGTGAAGGTGCAGTGGTGACTGCCCATGGGTGGGGATCTCAGTTCCACTGTTACCATCTGTGGGCTCATGGGCTTGCGATTTCCAAACATCCGACCTCATCAATTGTGTTCACCCACCCCATGTGTCATACACCACCCTTGTATGCGTCTTGTCTGTCTCGTCTGTTCACCTCCCCAACCTAGCTCCCCGGGCATACCTACTTCCTCTACCTCACTTCCCACTCTCACCTGAAAAAAAACAAAAAACAAAAAGGGCAATCTGTACCCACAAAAAAATTATGCCCCATACATAGCTGCCCATTTCGCACATGTTTCCATTGGACATGTAAACTGATAATTATAATTGGCAGTACAACATACTTTGTTGTCCTTACCCCTCTCCCAGGGGTGGAAGGTTTCAGATATCACTCCAAATTTATTGCATATGCACAGCTGTTGCTAGTAAAGAAATAGGCAGCTATTGACTTTCCCTACATCTGTCCTGCACATCCCGAGCGTGTTGTCCCTCTTTGTGCCCCCTTTTTCACCACTTTCCTATCTCCCCATTTTCTTTTCTTTCAAAGAAATTAGCACGGGGATTAGCGGGAGTAAGCCCTTTTAAGCAGTAGTAAGCAGGTTTAAGCAAGTGTGCACATGAGTGTGCTTAGCTAAGCATCGCTAAGCGTCGTGCAATCCCACACAAACCCGCTTACAACTGCTTAAAAGTGCTTTAGTCACTCTATGGCAGGGCCCTTGTTCTGCTGAGCAGCAAAAGAAAAAGCCTCTGTCAGTCTCGAACCCCAGACCATTGACACAATAAACTTCATGAATTACCACTAATCCACAGCAGATATGCAAATAACTTGGTTCTGAAATAAATATATCATGCATTACAAAGAGGGAATGTAAATGGAAATTAGGAATAGTATAACACAAATCCTGTTCTGTGGGTCTTTACCAGCAGTTGTTGTGGAATTGCATGACATGACTGTGAAAGGAGAACCAACCATCCTAGCAGGGAATAATTTTACAGTAGCACCTTACAAACACCACACAGTATCAGACCAGGATAAATACTGGCAAAGATGAATAGGGCAGAGGCCAGACTCCCCAACTGTGACTGCTTTACTGATTTGTAAACCAATGTTAGCTGTGCCCCACCGAATCACTCTGAAAAGCACTAACTGTAGGCAGACAACTGTGGAATCACACGTAGTGAATAATGTCAATAGGTGAGAGTAGACACTGCTTGCACATCAGAAAAGGTGTACTTATACATATGCTCTGATTCCCAAGAAAGTCTCAGCTGCGATATGTTAGTAATATATTGCAGGTGTATCTCACTTATATGTACCTTTCACTGAGGCTGTTCAAATATATACCTGAGAGTATCTGAGGCCTGGCAGAGGCAGAAACACACAGGCATATCAGCATTACTGCTGTTACACACTCTGCAAATAATTTGGAAGGAGTTCCACAAGCATGCCCTTATGTAGGAGTACAACACAGAAATATCACAGGATGTAGCCATGTATTGCTAACAAACAACTGTGACAATGCCAATGTGCCACTGCTGAAAAGACTGGTGTGGTGCACAGACAAAGTATAATAGACTAACCTCTAGCTACCATCTGGATATGTCCACAGGTGTGAGCTACACAGACAGACTACTTGCCTTGATAGACTAACAGGTATGCAGCAACCCTGTATGTTCAGTAAGATAAACCTCACATGATAATAAAACATGCTGTTTGCAGTTCTGCACCCCTACTCAAAGGTACAACACACCTGTGTATTCAGGCAAAAACCAGGGTGTAGGTAGGCATACTCAGTACTGAACTATGCCCAGTTGTGTTGAGCAGCCTGTGCTAATGTCAACACAAACAAACCACAAACTGTTCAGAAGTGAGTAACGTAATCATTACAGTATAGTAGTTCACAAACACTACAAGTGCCACAGGAATACAGTGCAATAACCACATTTGAATGGCAGTTAATTGTGTAAGTCAGAAATAAAGTACATACTCCCATATATCCTGTGCTAGCATTTGGAGGGGTGAGTACATGTCTACACTGAGAAGTGTGTACTGGAAGCAGCAACAGTCAGGTTTGAGTACAACATGCATATAACTGGCTACAACCCTAGCTTCAGATAAGAGACATATACCAACCTTCTGACTGACACAACAAGTCCAGAGCAAACAAGCATGGGCCCCACCTTGGAAAGCTTTAAGGGCGATGCCTACCTAACCTAGCATTTTATAGCAATGGGCTGCAATCACAGTGAGTAATGCAATCACCACACAGCAGGCTGCATGCAATTACTGAATGGTGGGCAGCAATTGGTGCAGAGGTTGTCACATGCACAATTGCAGATACCTAGAAAAGCAGGCTGTACCTGCAGTCCACACATACAATTCTATCATTGCAGGTGCTGGGAGATAGAGAGTGAGAGAGAGAGAAACACGGACACAGACACAGACAGAGACAGAGACACAACAGAGAGAGAAATTGAGACATAAACCGAAATAGAGGGGGAAAACCCAAAACAAACAACCAAAAAAAAAAAAAACAAAAATAAAAACCTACAAAACCGTAACACACGGAGCAGGGAAATACAAATGTAAGGTATGTAACTCAGATGTATGTGTTGGCATGTAGTAGATGTTCCTGAAGAGTACTCTACACACTGCAAATCATCCATGTGTAGTACATATCTATCTGCATCTGCACATGTGCATAGAGCAAGGGACATACTGCAACTGTTAGTGAAGGGTGGATAGATATCTGTCATTGAAGGTTGACATGTGCATATATCTATGTAGATCATAGAGTGGGGCCTAGAAAACAGCATGCAGTGCTGATATATGTCATGTGGTGGTTAAATGCTGTGGGATTGATTTGTCAGATCTGCTGTGTTATAGCCAGTGAGGCCTGCTAATGCTACATGGGCTGAGGACACTCACATGCATTCTGCACAACACTGTGCAATATAATTACATAACCGTACATCCCACAACTGTCACATAAGTGAAATCCCCACCATGAAAGGTGGACTGTACATGTGCCTATATGTACATCCATGTGTACAGCAATGAATGTGTACATGTATGTGTATAGATATGCATATATATAATAAATATATATATATATATATATATATATATATATATATATATATATATATATATATATATATATATATATATATATATATATATACACATATAGAGAGAGAGGGAGAGACAGAGAGACACGGGGTCATATGTACTGCAACAGGTGTGTGGTGAGCAAGACATGGACTGTAGACAAGTGTTGATACTGCAGTGCCATTCCTCCTTATCAAAACACTGTACCCATTAACTACCACATAGGTAGAGATCTACCTAACAGTGAAGGTGTAATAAGGGAACATGGACACAGGTGGACAGTAGCCTCCGCTTTGATGCCAGTGCCACACTACACCTGTAATCAGTCTGTGTGGTATGTGTCATGACAACAGGTGTGTCATCTATAGAAATGTAGGGCAGTGTTCCCCTCTACTCATCACAATGCCCTGTGTGATATGTACCTCACATGACAACTACACCAGGTGAAAAAGCCACAGACTTACCTCCAAAAGGGTACTACTGGCTGCAAACAGATGCCCTATGCAGACTGACTCACAAAACCACATCTACACTGTATTGCATACAAGCCACACAGAGGTGACCTCTGCCGGACATACAGAGTTATGTCACACCCATAGCTGGGTGACAACCACCATGGCAACATATCACAATCCCTCCGGGATACATGCTCTAGGGCCCTAAACCTTGTCAGCTCACTAAACAGCACATGCTAGAGGGATAGGTTCCCATCTCAGAGATATGCCATACACTGGAATACACCAGCTAGCAATAGCAAACAAGGCTCCTCATTAGCAGTTGTCATAAATACCCCTGATGATTGTGTGGGAGA
This sequence comes from Protopterus annectens, assembly GCF_019279795.1. Lineage (NCBI taxonomy): Eukaryota > Metazoa > Chordata > Ceratodontiformes > Protopteridae > Protopterus > Protopterus annectens. The sequence continues at coordinate 1,278,717,801 of NC_056737.1, forward strand.
TTGGTAATACACCCCAGGAAACACCTCTGTGGTTCTAGTTGGCAAGGGCAAGTGAAATCAAAGTACATGTGTGTCAAAGGCCGGGGTAGCATATGGCTAGGCTGCCATAGGCCCTAGGGCCAACAGCATATTACTTACCTATGACACTATGCACTCACACATGTACTCAATGCAATACCTGCTATGTGAGGTTGAAAAAGTGTAATGCTGAATGTGTGCAAGGTCTGTAAAGGTGTGATAGCTTAGTGTGAAGTTGTATCTGACATGGTAGTGTCTATCCTAGCTGTGAGAACAGCAAATGATGTGTAATGTACTGTTAGGCAGACATAGTAGTATGGCATATGATGTGACTAGTTCCTTGTTGACGAATGTGGTGTCTCATTGTAGGCTAAAGCAATACATGTATGCTTAGTGAGTGGTACTGCTGGTGAATCCAACTCCCATATTAACTGTAGTACTACCTGAAGCTGTAGGCCTAAACAGCACAGTATGGTGTGTGTTCACATTGCTTGGAAACACTGTCATGTGTGTTTTCTGTAGTCTGCACAGAGGACAAAACTCAGGCATAAGGGTGCGTAAGTAGTGGCACACAGTACTGTATGGTACACAGTTAATGCTCATCTGTGTTGGCATACAGTGGTGTGTTGTATGTTTGTCTAATAATTATGCCTGTACAATGGCTGCAATCATATGTGTGTTACAGGGTATACATGTGTATCCAGCGACATATATACTCTGTTACAGCAGTATGCCACCTATAGTAACAACTGTACGCATCTGTTAGGCAGAGCTATGGCATCAATGACTAGGGTGGTTGACTGGTACTACTGTACCTGTACTTTACATCCACTTTAATGGATGACATCTCTGTCCGTGCATTGGTGTGATATACACCCCTGTCTTGAGGCTGTGCAATGTGTCACAAACAGTGTGTCGGGTACTGTTGTATAGTGGTGTGATATATAGAGTGTGCCAGGCACTGTTATTTAGTTGTGGCCTGAGAACCAGTAAGTGGTATTGAATGTGTGTAACCTCTGACAGACAATAGGATGGCATATATGTCAGTAAAATGATATCTATGGTTAAAGGTATAAAGTGTGCCACAGGACTTGCTCACACATATTGTTCATATCTTTTTCAGCCAGATGGCCCAACAATGCAACCCATCGTACACAGTGGATGAGGAAGAGGTGATACTGCAAAGCCTATTGCAGCAGTACACAATGCTGTTCTCCAGAAGCAGCCAGCACCAGCAGGAGTGGGCTGCACTGTGGCAGGAACTTGTTTGTCGGGTAAATGACACAGGCATGCATAACTGGACATATGAGCAGGTACGCCATCACTGTAGTGATTTAATGAGACATGTCCGGCGGCGTGCATCTGATATCCAAAGACAACAGCTTGCCACAGGTGGTGGGGTGGCCATTAACCCCCCCCCTCACCAGAGTGGAGGAGCTGCTCCTAAGCGTGGTGGCTCCTGGACAACAGCAACATCAACCTCTGACACGTGTTGTCATGGAGGCCGAAGCCACCCAGCACGTCTACCTGGAGCAAGCAGGTAACATGCCCTATCTGTAGACAAGAGTTAACTGTATTGTTAGATTATGTCTACGTGAGATGTGTACTGTGTGTTTAGCAGTTCTGCTGCCTAGTGTTGTGCAATACTGATATTTTGAATAATATCGCTACACCTGTGACTGTTGACTGTTGTTATACTGCAGTTCAGCATACCCACTGTAGCAATGCCACAGTTGTGGCCACTGACAAATTCTCTCATATTCTCATAGGTCCCTCTGGTGAGACAGCAGGGCAGCCAATCCATGCTGGTGAGTGTGTTATAACTGCAATGTTGGTAATGAAATAGGCATGTCATAGGTGAGGTGTAGGCAATGTACACGTAACACACCTACGCATAATGCATGCCATGCATGTTTGCTGTAAGACGTTGCATAGCTCAGTAATGTCAGTAGCTGCCTCACTGACATGCAATAGACAGAGCATAATATACAGTTGTGGCAAACCCGTACTGCACATTGGATAAGCATAGTTGCAACACCTGTACACAACATAACACGTTTATCATACGCAGTACACAAAGACATGCTACATATGACGTAACCACACACCCGCTGTAAGGTCACACTTCAGTACCCCACATGTCATCCACACACACATGATGTACCTTAGGGGTAGAGGCCTATCATGGGGATGTGCAACACTATTCAACACATAACACAGTCATATTAGGCAATGCTCCCTATTGGGCACCTCATACACCCATGTACAAAGTGGGTGTGTAATAGTGAACGTAGCCACGGCATTGCAGTTCAGGTACAGCATGCTAGGCAGTGGTCTGTCACACAGAAGTAGCCGTGAGTGAACACAAGATGCATGATGATGATGATGATGGCACATGGTACTACGCCCCATCCAGTAACAGTGACCACAGTATTACACATAGGGGTCTTTGCTTTGCATCTCATTGTTGTGTGTGTGCAAACATATGAACCTATACACAATATGCATAGCATGTTGTGTGTGCGCTTACATATGCCAGTATACACAATATGCACAGCTGTCGCCATCTGTACAAAGAGTCACATATATGTCCTGGAATGCTATTGGGTGTATAGGTCACATGACGCACATTGGGTATGTGTGGTGCTTAATGTTGCAGTCATGTAGCATGCCATGTCATGGCTGGCACCGACATAGCTGCAATATGTCCCACACTCACCATAACCACTGTACAATGGCCATGTCAAGCATTGGGATTCCTTCACATCTACATGCACCACTCATCCCATGTCTGTACATTGCATGCATTTGCTACAACTGTGCCCACTATTATTTGCTACAGACACAGACACTGTAATCAGACATGGCAATCTACGTGTCACATAGATAACACATGCAGCCATGGTATGTATACCATTGAGTGATGGTGTACAGGACATTGCAGAGCAGATAATACTTGCACAGCAATGTTGTGTCCATGTACACATTGTGTTCCAGGGTGTAGACAATCACTGAACAACTACACACATGCATCAAAGCCATGTATAATGTATTAAATAGGGCTGTCTACACTTGCACTGCATGGTCTTGAGCAACATATATTCTGCATGCTGACACGTGTGAGGCAACTGTTTGCTTTGTGATACTGTCACCCACCTTCACCCACTATTGTGTATATATTGGATTGCTGGTGTGTGTGTGTGTGGGTATGTGCTGTGGTGAGCAGTGTATTTGTGTTCATGTGTGCATGTGTGCATGGTTCATGTGTGCATGTGTTCATGTGTGCATGTGTGCATGGGTGCATGGGTGCATGGGTGCATGTGTGCATGTGTGCTAACTTCATGTACAGATTGTGAAGTGTGTTTCCTGTCTTCCTTCCACAGGTGCTGAGTTAGGGGTGTCTGATTGCAGCAGGGAACCTGATGTCACTGCCACTAATAGTGGAAATGATGAGACATGTATTGTGGCACAGGAAGGTCTGACAGGGTCTGTCGTTGGTCCACCAATTGACAGTACACAGCATGCATCTCCATCTATGCGCACACTCATACTGCCAATACATCCCTCATCACCAATGGCCTTAGCTGAGGGACAGCATACAGTTGGAATTGACCAGGAGAGTGTGGTACCCATGGCACGTGCATCCCCTCACAGCAGCCATAGCTGGATTACTGGAATGGTACCACATAGGCAGATGTCCAGGAGTTCTCAGGGGAGCACCACTGGTCATATTGCCCCTGGCAGACATGCCCCCAGAGGTATTACAACCACCAGTATGTTCCAGGCTGTAATGCAGGCACAGGCACGTATGGAATGGTACACCCAAAAGGGACTAAGGGCGCAGAGGGCCAATTGCATTGCTATCAATGACAGCATCTGTGACCTTGCCGGTGCCATCCGGAATTACACCGAGATCATTGATAGCCATTGGAGGGAGACATTAGATGTCCTCCACAATGTGTTAGCCATGGGCCAGGACCATGCGGGACAGATGGGAAGCCAAAGCGGATGCATGCCAGCAACAGCATCAGCTGGCAGTTGTCAGGGATGGACCATGGATCACAGCCGCTCCCATAGTGGCAGTACCAGCCCCAGTAATGCTGGGGCTGGCCTGTCCATTGACCATCCTACTAGACCACGTGCACATGGCACTGGCCAGTCCCAGCAGGGATGTGGGTCCAGTCATCATACCTCTGCCTCTGATGATAGCACCCAGTCAGGGTTGGTACGCGATACTGCCCGTAGCACCCCCTGCCAGGCACAGGTACAGTGTCCGTGGCCGGAGACAGTGATCTGTATGTTCTAGCAGGTACAGTCTGTGGCTGTCCCACAACTGCCCGTATATGGCAGCCACATGGTGGAGTTGTGTGCATGCAGACACACACACATTAACCAAACAACTAGGGCTCACACATACACACACACATTATATCAACATTGGCCCATGCTGTACTGTTGTCCCTCACACACACACACACACACACACACACACACACACACACACACACACACACACACACACACACAGACATGTCGATTGGATGGGTCAATGTTGGGCTCTGGCAAACCAACAACACACCCTGTGCATATGATGACACCTGTGCCATCTCCTGTCATCTGTAACATTGATGCAGGAATCTGCTAACATGGTTCTGATGCACAGGGTGACATTATAGCAGTGTAGCAATAGTAGCAAGTTGCCAACAGGAAAGTGTAATGATATGCTTGTAGGTATATCTGAGCAGGCATTATGCATCACAGCTCTGAAAGTCATTGTAGCATTGTTTACACCAGTGTTAGGTCTGAGTATGTATTGTCCACCCATGTGCCACTTAGCTGAAGTGTACAGTATTGCAAGCATGTGTTAGTGAGTGGACAGTACGTGTGTGATGTGTGCATTACAAATTAGCAGGTGTACATCTGTGAACATGGTGTGTGTGCACTGTCTGCATGTACGTGCATAGTGGACACGTGGGATGTGTGACATACCCTGTTGTACACATTGTTAACATCTCATGGTATCTTTAGATGGCCAGTATGCATTCTACTACAGATATGTACTAACATGGGTACACGTGTGTATGACATGGGTTGACACTATGCTGTGGGTGATACTGTTGATATCTTTCAATGATCTGCAGTCTGGTAGTATACACCACCTCAACAGCATGACTATAACCAATCATTAGATGATGTCCTGACAAATGACACACAGTTGTAGGGAACTCAGTAACAGTTGGATCCTTCCGGTACTATACTATAACAGTAACCAGTGGTATTGACCGCCACACATTCCTGGGACCACACCTGTGTGGCATATAGCCCTCTTAGGTACATGCAAACACACTAGGGATATGTTCATCCACATCTGGAAATGCATACATTGCCCTGCACTGCATTCCCTGGATGGGACGTATATCCTACACAAGGGTATCATACAGACAGATACCTGTTGTCCAATACATGCTGTATAGTAGTAAGCCGACTATGGCATAGTCATCCACATTTACTAGACATGCTATCCCGACAGTACCACATAGGTGGTAGCCCTCAACTTGTATGTTGGGTACCAATGTGTACAGACAGACACGTGTTATGTCATCTGTCCCTTGGTATCCACATATCCATAGGTATTGTGGGGTCCATCAGTGTTTCACATAACACATTAGGGGCCTGAATGCATATCCACAGGACTGTTGTACACCTATAATGACTGTCCATTATTGCCAGTCGTTGTTGTGCATGAACATGTTTGACATATACCCCAGGCAATTACCCTCACTCTCAGTACTCTATAATACGTGTCATGGGTGTGTGTGGCACAGATGACCTTGGCCACGGATCACTACAGTGGCCGGGCTTGTCGCATACATACATATGTGACCTATGATCTGAGAAGCAGCGGCACAATCTGTCGAAGGAAACAAATGTATTCATGTAGTATGCAGGCTTCACACCTATGTACTGCTTGAGGTCACATGTACACATATTTATTTGCCATGCAGATACCCGATGTTTGCAATGCACATACTGTTTTAATCATATGTCATACCACAGTAAAAGCAAAACCCACACTGCATTGACCCCCTGGGGCACACACAGCGTTTGCAGGATTCACACCACTACCTAGCTATGGTATGATACTAGAGAGATACGCATTAACACAGCGCGCTATATGCTTTACTGGGTGGGGTATGTTCTCCTGATATATTTGTAGGATGCTGACATCATCAGACATTCCAAAGAGGAATGTACCTCGTTTATTGTGTTTTTTCAGTCTCCAAAAAGGCTACTCCTCTCAAAGGAAATCACACACATAACCCCCCCCACTGTCAGCAATTGCAGGATTCAAACCTCTACCTGCTTATGTTATGATACTAGAAATATATGCATTAACACAGTGCACTATATGCTTTACTGGATAGCTTTTGTTCTCCTGATATATTTGTAGGATGCTGACATCATCAGACATTCCAAAGAGGGATGTACCTCTTTAAATGTGTTTTCCCAGTCTCCAAAAAGGCTACTCCTCCCAAAGGAAATCACCACCCCTACACACACAGCATTTGCAGGATTTAACCCCCTAACAAACTATGCTATGATACTAGAAAGATACGTATTAACATGGCATGCTATATGTTTTACTTGATGCTTTTCGTTCTCCTGGTATATTTGTAGGATTCTGACATCATCAGACTGGAAATGGTAATGTGTGTACACTTTATTTTATGCAATCCCAGGAATGATTCATGTGGGTCGGCAGGTATCAACAGCTTGAACAGGACCCTGTGAGTCTCACCTTGTGTGATCTATCTGTGGACACATTGACATCCCTTCATATGTCAACACATATCTATGCACAGATTGTTGGTTTTGTGGATATGACATGTGTCTGCGATGTTGATGAAGAGCTATTCAAAGTCTATGTGGGACATGTATAGCTCTGTTCAGTGATGTATGTCCTGGGTGGCTGCCTTGCAAACGGTGTAGCATGTTTGGGAACCATGATCTGCACATGAATATACCACAGTTGGTAGAGTTGTGTGTTTGTCAGCTTCCAATAGCTCTGGTTATGACTTCAGCCATGATGCACTCCATGGCCTTGCAGATCAGACCTTATAGGCTTACTGGACTATACTTCCCATGGTGTGTTGTGCACCCACACTTGTGGGGAGTGCCATATGTTGCTGTAACACATTTGATGGTTCCAGATGCTGTGGAGTGGGTGATGCTCAACAGACTGTTCAGGTGCAGGGTCCGTTTGTTCTGTAGTGCATGCATGACACATATTGGGACACAATGTAATCCAATTGCTGCCATGGTTTTGGCTTTGGGGGGAGCTGTTCAGTACTTCTACATGGGATATCTCCTGGTATGATGTCAGGGACTATCATCAGTGGGAGGTGGGTATGTATATATGGGCCTGTTTGACAGGATGTCGGCATTGTCAGTAAGGTACAGTTGGCCCTGACTCAGGACATATATGAGTGTACATTACTATTTATGACATAGCTGAAGGACATGTCATGATTCTCAGTCTGGACTCCTTCTCAGCTACTCTTTACAAAACACCAACAAACCTGAGCACTAATCCCGGTTATACTCTTTTACACACTTAACACCCTACTGATCCTTTGTGATCAGGCTACAGAGTATGTCATCATAATATACTGGCATGTCCAGGGGTCGGTTTCGTGTGCACTCTCCAGTCCAGCTAGTCAACATTGTGGTTATGACACAATGTCACATCTGCCTCATGTACACAGACAACCCTCTCCTCCTCCCAACACACTCGGATATATGTCAGAGATGCAACAATATTGACATACAGGAGGCTGAGCTCTCTCGACCCATGACTGGCATAGTCTATCAGATGGTGAAGGTGACCACACACACCACATATCAGTCTCATATACACAGATAGTGACAGCAATCAAACCACATTATCACACATACACATACTCAGAGGCTCTACATACACTGTGCCTAAGCAGCAGAGACCTCCAAAGCAGACACGCAGACAACTGCTACCCCACTACAATACCCACATATCACGTAGTTCACAATGTCAGTGTGCCAGACAGTCACTGCCCTTCGGGCTAAACAACACACCTGATACACTTGTAATGGGTGACACTTAATGTCAGACACACTGATGTCCCACTCACCAGGCCAAACAAGGGAATAGTCACTTTGAGCTGTGTCTCAGGTGCCAGGATCCGCCACATAACACATGCACTCAGGTCACTCCAAAGCAAGTCCAGGACTGGCTCCATCATAGTCCATGCTGGTGCGTACAACCTAAGACATTCCTCCCTGGACCACATGACATTATACATAGAGGAACTCTCTGATCATATAGCCCAGGCCAGTATGACCCTGACCTTGTCTAGCATCTTACACTCACCAAGTACGATGTCTCATTATACCAACAAACTGATCATGTTTAAAGGCTGGCTAACATATTGGTGTTATTCAAAGGGGATACAGTGTCTGTCAGCCTGGGGTGACATGCTCAACATGCCATGTAGCTTCCCTATGGACAGCTTGCACCTGTCACCCTTAGACTTTTGAATACTGGCTAAAGCACTTGCTGCCACCATACTGCCTTATTTAAGCGGGGCTCAAAAGACAGACCCACCTCCATAGACATTACATAGTACATGACACTGAGGGTAATGCTGCTCAACACCAGATGTATTACCCTCAAATTGTGCCCACTCAGGAATCTCCTCAGTATGGAGAGTAGCAATATCTGTGCACTAACAGACACATGGTTCAGACTCCCACATGCACACCAGCACTACCAGGTTATATTTCGTACCATGCTTTCTGACCACATAACTCAGAATGGCCAACACAAATAGGGGGAGTATCCATATACATCACAGATACACATAACTCCGAGTTGGTAGCAGTGCACAAAGCATCACAGACCATACATATGCACCTAACATTGTGCAAATCTGCCTTTTGGTTTGTTGCCTGCTACAGACCACACTCACAAACTCAGCAACCACACTTGGCTTTCCGGGGAACACTGTACAATATGAATGTCTCCCCAATCACCATTATATTGGGTGATGTCAAATACCCACACATTGACTGGGGATAGTACTCAGGCCCCAACACCCTCGCCCAACAGTTGCTACTATTTGTAAACTCATATGCTATGGCACAACTGGTCACCACACCCACAAGAGGGGACAACATATTGGACATGACCATCACCAACATGGGGACTCTATGTTCCACACCTGCAATATACCCCTCATTGGCAAGGTCAGAACATACTTTATCTCACTGGACATCCATATCCCATCCCCACACCCATCCTGAGTAATCTTGTTGAACTTCCCAAAAGCAAACGTCACACTTCTCCATACCACGGTGGTATCCTTCAGAGACCCTGGGTTAGTGGTAAGTATGGCTCAGACTGCTGAATCCTTTACATACACATTCTATGGCCACCTAGTGGACTGCATGGATCGTGCTATCCAAAATAACACCTGGACTCACTCCTCCAATGGCAGGGGACCTGTCTTGTAGACCCCTACCATTAGTACGCTATACAACAAAAGGAGGAAGCTACTACATGATAGAGCACAATCCCAGACAGGGAAGGCATCTGTGATCTGTACTAGCAGACAGCTACAATCACTCGTGTATTTATGTCAGGCCCGCTTCTAATGGACAATTGCACCAGACACATCGGACACTCACAAGGCCTTCTTCAGTTAATTCAGGTACCTGGCTGGACACTCACTGATATGTTGTGTTTTACTGCATACTGACTAAACATACCCTGAACCCACAGACATTGCCAACATCCTGGCAAACAGGTTCAGTGCAGATGCCCCCCCATCCCCCCTAAGGAGGTACTGTCCATCCCAACAGAGTGTAACCTCCCTGACACCACAAATAAACAGGTGAGTGCTGCCCTCCCCACAGCAGACAACACAGCATCAAAGGGACCAGACGGTGTCCCAGCCTGTGTCGTACACGGCCTTCATGACAGACATAACCCTCACATTACATCACTGTTCAATATCAGAGTTACTGTAGGATTTGTACCCATGGAATGGCATACAGTGATAGTGGTCCCGCTCCACTGAATACTGCCACAACAGACCACAGACAATATCGGCCTATAAGGCTAACTAGCCTGTTCTGCAAAGCTATGGAGCGTATTGTAATGGGACTCATGCACATAGATATGGGAAACTTACAGACACTGGGTCCTACACATTACAGCATTGTTGTGGGTAGATCTTGCCTGCTGGACCTGTTTGTATTCTTTAAACAGTTACCAGGTCCATGAGTGTTGTGACAGTTGTCCACACAGCCTGCCTGGACCTTGCACAACCCTTCAACACAATACCCCACTCGGCCATTATGCATTGGCTCACTGGTATCAATATTGACACATATCTCACACAATGGATTGCTACCTGGATCAGGGATAGCACCCACATGCTCAGTGTTGCAGGTGCCATGTCTGACTATACACCAGTTACACATGGCATCCCACAAAGCTCAGTCCTGGGACCTCTCTTGTTCAGTTTGTATTTGTGTGATGTACAGGCTATCACAGGGGGGATATGGCTGCCCATGTTCGCAGATGACTGCAAACTAGGTGCCATAATCAACTCTCCAGCTGGCACATGCATACTCATACAGGGTGTCACAATGATAGGATGACTGGTGCCTGAGCCATGGCCTATGGCTACATGCCATTAGTTGCATAGTCATCCCCTTTGAGAATGACAACATGCCCACACATTACCACATAGTAGTAATCCATTACATACGGTAGTAGTTGTTATGGGTTTGGGGACATGACTTGTTCGTACTCTCGCCTTTGACAATCACATTGCCAAAGTGGTTAGACAGTACTTCTACATAGCCCACCATTTCCCACATGGTTTCACATGTAGATCACGTGTGGTCATTGTGCCCCTATACTCATCACGACCATGCTTGATTACTATGCCACATTTGGGATGTATCTTACCCGACACCTGCAGCAACTGTAATGGCCACAAATGTTACTCATCAAGCAGATGTAGGGACTCACACGGATGCCCTGCACAGTTCAGATGCAGTAACTCCAGCTCTACTCAGTCACTTACCATCTACACGGATGTGTTGTGTGCCTGTAGTTTAAGGCAATATCTGACCAGAATTGATGGACATGCTCCACCTCTGGATATCCAACTCCTTGAGCCAGTGGACCACCCCGGTTATCAAACTGGAAATAAAATAAATAAATAAATAAATTTTGTAGCACTGAGGAACAAACCAACAGGATTAAAGACCAGAACATGAAAAAAAAATTAATTCAAGATAGGAGGGATTATTCAAATAACCAAGCATATCCCCTACCTCCACATTCAAAGGTTTAGATATCCAACCATAATGAAGTGACTAATATTACCATTGTAGACTTGGAACACATTGTTGATAATGTTTTAGTATACGGCAAACCACTCACTTTGAGGAGATCTGAGAGACTGAAAGGGCAATGCGTGAATAATTCAAACCAATTAATAAACCAGAATTGGGGCAAGGCCCCTTGGAAAGGTGGGCCACGGGGCCATGCAAAGTGGAGAACATAGGAACAGAACAAAATAGCGAGTTGAACATTCTAATAAATAAGGATGTATCAGATTCTTTATTGCCTTCTTGTATGACTATTACAAATGTTGCTGGTGATTTTTAAGTTTATAATTATACTAATTTTATAGTGAATACTGAATGCTGTAATCTGTTATCCAAAGGATTGTGTTCATTCTGACAAAAAGAACAGATTTAGCAGGTGTATTAACTGATCTACAAATTTTTACTAGGAAATTGAACTTTACCTTATTATTTCAGCACATGCAATCTGCAATGGATCCATTACATGTCTCAGGCACCTATAATCTGCCTATACATCTGATGCTAGAGTGTTTTGAAAGATTATGTGAGTCTATTAAAAATGTTTTAAAAACCGAAACCAGGAACAATAATTTGACAGCTCAAGATAGATAGACATTGTACAATCTACAAAGGAATGATCACATTAGACTCATCAAACCAGACAAGGCTGGTAGCCTTATTCTGATGTATAAACAAGATTATTTGATGAAAGTGGAGGAATGTTTATTGGATGAGACGTATGTGAAGGTTTCCCTTAATGAGATGAATATTGCCCATAGGAAGATACATTGTAGCTTGACAGATTTACTTGATGATGGGCAGATTTCTTTTGAGGACTTTATTTGAGTTTGGAAAAACCTGTTACCCCCAATGTTTTGGCTTACCAGAGCTGCACAAAAGTATAGCACAGCCATCCTTTTGACTACATATCCTATTGCAAAGTACCTTGACACCAAGTTAAAATGTTATATACAATGTGAAGCTCGCATTTGCCATGATTCTTAGGGAATTTTTACATAAGACTGGTAAAATTCCTTTTAATTAATCTGTTTTTTAACCATTGATGTAAAGGATCTTTATTCATTTATCCCACAAGATCTGGAGATTGAATGGTTTTGTAAATATTAGATAAAAACATGAAACGAGTTGACATTAATTTATTCAAGAATGTATTGGAACTTGTGCTTGAAAACAATTTTATCTCCTTTGAGAAAGATCTCTATTTACAAGTGAAAGGTATAGCTATGGGCTCAGTTTGTGGTGGTTTGTTTGCTAATGTGGTAATGGTCCAATGGGAAAAGAAGCTTTTATTCAATGCTCCCTTTTTTCAGGTATTGTCAATTTTATACCAGATATTTGGATGACATCTTTATCCTACATAAGGGAATAAGGACCAGTTGATTAACTTTATGGATTATTTGAATAACACCACTACATTCCTCAAGTTTACATCCCAGATGCATGATGCTGAGATTTCCTATCTTGATGTAAAGTTGGCAAAGGATATTAATAATCAACTCTGGATTGTAAGAATTTTTCAAAAGAGTACTTATTCCAATTCCTTCCTCCACTCTTCTAGTTCACATTCACAAACTCAGAAGGAAGGGGTTGTTAAGTGCCAGTTTCTTATAGCTGCAAGAATGGTGAGTGTGGATGAAGATGCTTTGGATGAATGTATTCTATTGAGAGAAATGTTCCTCCAAAGTAGGTATCCCTTCAACTTTTTTTAACCTGATTATGATGCAAGTTCTTAACAATAGGGGAGAGGAAATTGTATGTCCCGATCTTGGACAGTATTGGTGCCCATGAATCTCAGGTGATACCGAATATTAATCAAGTCAGTTATAGAAATTCTTTGTTACTATCTTTTCTGAGGCTTCCTATGATGTACAGAAAGTGTTTGCAAAAACTGGATGATTTTAACACACACAAAAATGAGATCCAATAGAAAATCGGGAAAATACCAAGGGCTATGTTTAAGAGAGGCAATAATTTAAAACTATTTGAGTGGAAACTTAAGGATATCAAGCATAGTAAAGGGATGAAGAAGTGTGGTAGCTGGCCTTATTGTAAATTTGTTTTGGTTGGTCAAATTTTCCAAATATATGAGATATCATTAAGCCTTAAAACGTATATAATTGTAATTCAACAAAAGTTGTCTGTTGTGTAGTATGTTCAACTTGCTTGAGTTTCTAAATGGGGAAAACCAAAAGTAGTCTCTGAGATAGGATTTATGAACACTTGTATGACATCAGGAGACTTAAAATAGAGAATGCTTTAGCAAAACATATTATGGAGTTCCCCAATTATGCTTTTAACTTTTTTGTTATCAACTCTATTTCAACTATTAGAGAGAAAGGCCCTTGGACTTTGTATTTGGAAAAGAAAGAACTTCAATATCAGTTAAAATCGAATGCATCTGTTCCTCCAGGTCATAATGAATAAGGTTCAATAGCTTGTATTTTGAAAATTAAAGCCTTAGAAAGATGAGTATTTATTTAAGGCTACCATTTTATGAATGAGCTTGGTAGTCATATGACCATTGGCATAACTTTAAAAGTACTGTCTGATACTTTTATTTTATTTAAAGAAGTTCTCCATTGTAGAGGGCAAAAGTGCTAATCCAGTTCTTCCTGTTTAATGTGGTTAATATTATAAAAAATAATTTTAACAGTGTTTTACAAACAATAGAAAATCCCTGGGATATGGTTCATGTGTTTGTTTTGGAAGTTTCTGTTGTGTTTCTTCCTTTTGGTTTTAGACATAAATATTATTTACAAGGGGGAAGTGAGGAGATATATGCATGTTTAGGTAAATTATTAAAGGAGGATATCAGTACAAAGAGGGAAATGAAAAATGTAACAGGAGAATTATAAAGAACACAAGAGCAAATTATGAGTATTGCAGTATGCCAATGATATGAATCAAAGATGGAAAATAAGAGAGAATGGATAGTCAAAAAAATCCAGAACAAGTTAAAGAAAAAACTTTAAAAAAGACATTTATGTTAGTGAATTAGATGAAGTACTTAGGAAAATAAATGTTAATTCACTACCAGGCCTAGATGGTGTAGGGTATGGAATGTATAAGAAATTAGTGGATTTGCAAAGAGAGCATTTAATAAATGTATGGAATAAGTTGTTGAAGTACGGTTTGTTTATGAAGAGTGATGCAGTGTTGTATTAAAATTTCTACTGAAAAAAGATGAGAGGAATGAAATAAAAAAATGGGGACCCATCACACTAAATTACACAGAGTATAAAACTGTTATAAGAATAATGCAGTGGAGAATGGAAGGAAGGATGAGGGATGTTATGGAGGAAATTATATATGGTAGAAAAAGGAAGGGTTGTCAGGAATTGTTATTGGCTGTGGGAGAAATTGTGGATAGTACTGTAAGCTAAAGGTTGTATGTGAAACATGGTAAGTGATATTGGCAAGGCATTTGATTCAGTAGGACATGATGCTTTATGAGATGTTATGGAGAAGTGCGGAACAGGCAATAGAATTAGAAGTGTGTGTATGTCAGCATATCAAATAATAGAAGTGCAAGTGTTAGGGAATGGATTGCTGAGTAAGAAATATAAATGACGTGTGGTATAGACCCCCGGATTCACGAATCCTCCATGTAAGACTTAATAAGTCTTACTCGGAGGCTGCAGTTGAACGGTATGATGTCAGCGTGCCATGAATATTCATGAGGGCATGCTGACTCAACCATAACTCTTACACGGACCGAGTATGAAAGCAGGGGCCGTGTCCGACTGCTGAGCAGTCTAAATGTCCATGCCCCTGCAACTGTAGTAAAAGCAAAATGTCAACACACAAGAGCGAGTTCGCTCAAATGTACTTGCACCCAACACCACACTCCCTGACACTGTAAACCTCCATCATAGTTACAAAAAGTAGAATATATATATTTTTTTAAATCCATGATATAGCTGCCCATATTTGCGTGTGTGTGCGTAGGTGTGCCCATTGCTTAGCTATAGTTAGCAATTCCGACATGGAAGAGCATAAGAAAGAATGTTTATGCAAATTGCACCAAGTTGCAATGGCATAATGGTAGAGCGTATGCCCAAAGAGGAGGCATTCACAGTTCGAGTCCCACCACTCCCCTTCTTATTTATGTTTTAAATCAGTATTTGAAATAATACCAGACATATATGATTAAAATTTTATTAAAAGCAGTGAAATGGCCAATGTATCAGTGAACAAAATATATATTTTTAAAGGATCCAGATATATAATAGCCTGCTGTTAAGCAGCGCTTTACCCAGCTAAACAGAGGTGCCCATAGTTTAATAGCACTTTACCCAGCTAAACAGAAGGGCCCATAGTTTAATAGCGCTTTACCCAGCGCAATAGAGTTGCCCAAAGTTTAAAAGTGCTTTACCCAGCGCAATGTGTTTGTGCGGATGTGTGCACCGTGCCAACCAGGGCACGGTAGGGCACCGGGAAGCAACGTAGAGCTAGGTTGCTTAAACGCAGCCACACCCCCTAGCCTGTCTAGACAGTATTAAAATAAAAGAGTGACAAGGTTCGAACCCAGGACCCTATGCATCAGAATCAAAGCACAGAACCACTAAGCCATGACAGCTTAGACAAACCAGCCACTATTAGCATACATATACTTAGAAATGGTAGATTAACCATTACTAAGCAGGTCTGCAGTCAGCTTAGAATTCTCAAAAATGGCCAATCACAAAAAAGTGCGGGAAATGTGGCATATTTAAGCCC
The DNA here is from genome assembly GCF_019279795.1 of Protopterus annectens. Classification (NCBI taxonomy): domain Eukaryota; kingdom Metazoa; phylum Chordata; order Ceratodontiformes; family Protopteridae; genus Protopterus; species Protopterus annectens. The sequence continues at coordinate 1,278,733,980 of NC_056737.1, forward strand.
CATAGGCAGGAATACTTGCCATAACTGATTGTGGTACCCATTTGCAGTCAGGATGGCAGGCATTGGAGAGGATAATCGCTTTAGAGCACAAAGGTGGGGCATTGAGGAGTCCAAATATATGGTTTGGCTCCTAGTCCACCAACATGAAGGCCGACTCATGCAGGGCCAGGTTAAATGGGGAGCATATAAGGCAGAGGCGTGGAACCAGTTGGCACATGATCTTACCAGTGCCACAGGCTTTCCCAGGACTGGTGAGCAGGTCCGTCACCACCATGTGGACCTGAAGCGATGAAAGGAGGACCAACTGACCCGATGGATCCAGGAGGCCCATCATATGCCCAATACCCCACTACTGAGTAAGTATCCATGTAATTAAGTATGTGAGAAATGCTATCCTAGCCTATAGTATGGATAGGTATGTTCCAATATCCCTTCATTTATATTACAGCTGCAGGTGTTCATTCTGCGAATTGGCAAGCCTATGCTGATAGGCTGGTAAGGCTGTGCCACCAGGCAGGTTAGTAACATTCAGCTGGTATTATTATAGAATATAAGTGAGACAGCCTGTAAAAGAGTGCAGTGCTGTAACCCAGTAATAAATGTCAAATAAGCCTAGAATAAAGCTTCTGCTAGTATTCTAAGATCAGATAAGTGATGCAGCCTGAAAAAGAGTATTGTAATCCATTAATAAAGAGTAAACAAGTCTCAAATAGAGTTTCCACCTGTATTGTTATATCAGATAACTGCTTCAACCTGAAAATTAGTGTTCTAATCAATCAATAAAGGACAGACAAGTCTTGAATACATCCTTATGTATACTGTCATATGAAATAAGTGAGTCAGCTGGAAAGGATTGTTGTAACACAGTAATAAATGTTAATAAAGCTTGGAATTAAGTACCATCCTGAAATGTAAATATAAAATAAGTGAGAGGGTGTGAGAAAGAGTTTGAAGCTACCAATAAAGGTGTAAGAAGTCTTGAATAAAAGTATACTGCATGCACTACATAATGAAATGAATGAGACAGCCACAACGAAAGAGTGAAATGTTTTTAATAAAGTACAATACCTGAACTGTGTCCATCCCACATTTTGGATATGTTGTTGTACCCTTGCATTATGGAGATAGTATGGTTGTATGAAATGCTGAACATCCACAGTTGTCTAGGCCCATATAAACTGGCTGATGGGAATGCCAGTATCTCAGAAGAATATTTATAGTCCTCAACTGTTTCATGTATAGTATGTACATGTTAATCCAGTACATGAGCAGCTTGTGCTTGTGATCCCACAAATGTCAGTGTGTTGCTAGAACTGTACATAACTGTTCAAATGTAGCAGGATACTTTACCTGAACACAGCCAGATATGAACATATATGAATACAAATGGAATGTATATTAATGTAGCAGTAACATCTCCATCACCAACATTTCTAAGGTTACATACAGGGAACTGTACTAATACATGTAGGGGATATATATCTGCATCTAGTAGGAATGTACAGTATACTTATAGGTATTTTAAGTTGTTTATGAAATATTTTACCATCCTACGTTATGTTCACAAATGATGCCATTCCACACCAAACTGGGTATGTGTATTCAGAATTAATTCCTATGGACATTTGTCCTGTTGGTTTATACATATCTGCATGTACGTTGATGCATGTTCCCTGTTCACATATCCAAACCTGATGGTCTGTTGCCACCAATCAACCCTGCATGCTGTTGGAATGTCCACTGTTGTTCTAAATATGCATGTGTTATGCTTGCTGTTCAATGTTTGGAATTCATGTGTGTTTGGTTAATGGGAATACTAATGCATGCTGTTACAAGTAATTTGGAATGGTGTTGTTTGTTACTAACCCAAAATGCCATTAAATACTGCTAAACATAGGACAACTGGGAAGGCGGGTCCCAGCGGACCCACCTCTCCCACCTCAGCTGGCGATTTCACCTGGCACCAGTGCCCAGCCTGGGACCTCCCCCTCCGGTGGCCCTGTGCCACCTTCGGGTGGAAGCGCTGCAGGGGATGGGGCTCACCCCCCCCTGCAAGCGTGGCTGGAGGAGAGCCTCCACTCACCCTCCAAAGGGTCCAGTCTGTGGTGCGTAGTGAGATCAGGCATTCCATGACTGATCCCCTATGTCAGCTTGAGGTGAGAGTGGTGCAACTCATGGGTGTGCCTGCCCCTCCTGTCCAGCCCACAGCACAGCCCCAGCCTGGGCTGTGAAGGCGCAGTGGTAACTGCCCATGGGTGGGAATCTCAGTTCCACTGTTGCCATCTGTGGGCTCATGGGCTTGCGATATCCAAACATCTGTCCCCGTCAATTGTGTGTACCCACCACATGTGTCATACTCCGCCCCTGTATGCGTCTTGTTTGTCTTGTCTGTTAACCTCCCCAACCCACCTCCCCCAATATTCCTACTTCTTTACCTCACATTCCTCTCTTACCTGAAAAAAAAAAAGAAAAAGGGCAATCTGTACCCGCAAAAAAATAATTATGCCCCATACATAGCTGCCCATTTCGCACACATGTCTGATGGACATGTAAACTGATAATTACAGTTGGCTGTACAGCATACTTTGTTGTCCTCACTCCTGTCTCAGGGGTGGACGATTTCAAATCTCACTCTAAATTTCTAACATATGCACAGCTGTTGCTGGTAAAGAATTGGGCAGCTATGGGCCTTCCCTACATCCTTCCTGCACATCCCGAGCTTGTTTTCCTACTGTCCTACACTCTTTGTGCCCCCTTTTTCACCACTTTCCTATTTCCCCATTTTCTTTTCTTTAAAAGAAATTAGCGTGGGTGTTAGCGGGAGTAAGCACTTTTAAGCAGTAGTCAGCTGGTGTGCGCTTGTGTGCACTTAGCTAAGCGTAGATAAGCGTAGCTAAGCATCGGGCAAACTCATGCAAACCCACTTACAACTGCTTAAAAGTGCATTAGTCACTCTGTATGACAAGGCCTGTAGTCTGCTCATCAGCAAAATAAAATACCCCTGTCAGTCTCGAATCCAGAACCTTGAACACACTAGACTGCATGAATTCCCACTGAGCCACAGCAGATATACAATAGCTTGGTGCTGTAACAAATATATCATGCATTACTATGAGAGAATGTAAAGGGAAAATAGGAATGCCATAACACAAATCTTGTTCTATGGGACTTTACCAGCAGGTTATGTGGAATGGTATGATATGACCATTTTGATTTGATATAAGGCTTTATGCAGTGGTTTACCCAGCTAAATACAGTTGCCCAGAG
>NC_056737.1:1278742246-1278869746 GCF_019279795.1 Protopterus annectens
TGCAGTGATTTAATTAGACATGTCCGGCGGCCTGCGTCTGATATCCACAGGCAACAGCTTGCCACAGGTGGTGGGGCGCCCATATACCCCCCTCACCAGAGTGAAGGAGCTGCTCCTAAGCGTGGTGGCTCCTGGCCTACAGCAGCAACAACATCATGCATGTGTCATCATGGAGGCCAGAGCTAACCAGCCAGATGACATGGAGCGTGCAGGTAATATGCTTTAGCTGTAGACTACCGTTACCTGTATTGTTAGAATATGCTTATGTGAGATGTGTACTGTGTGTTTAGCAGTTGTGCTGCCTCTCGTGTGCAATACTGATATTCGGAATAGTATCTCCACACCTGTGACTGTTGACTGTTGTTCCACTGTAGATTAGTGCACTCACGGTAGCAATGCCACAGTTGTGGCCACTGATAAACTGTATCCTATTCTTGTAGGTCCCTCTGGTGTGACAGCAGGGCAGACGGTACATGCTGGTGAGTGTTTTAACACTTTAATATTGGTAATGAAATGTGCATGTTATAGGTGAGGTGTAGGCCATGTACATGTAACGCACCTACGCATAATGCATGCTGTCCATGTTTGCTGTGAGACATTAATCATCTCATTGAAGTCAGTAGCTTTCTCAATCGCATACCCTGCACAGTGCAGCAGACACAAGTGTGGCAACACTGTACTGCACCTTAGATATGCATAGTTGCTACAGCTGTACACAACAGAACACATTTATCATGCGCAGTACACAAAAACATGCTACATTTCCTATCACACCCACTGTAAGGTCACACGTCAGTATCCCACATGTCTTGCACACACACATGCTGTACCTCAGGGGTAGAGTCCTATCATGGGTGTGTGCAACACTCTGCAACACATAACACAGTCATGTTAGGCAATGCTCCCTATTGGTCTCCTCACACACCCATGTACAAGGTGTCTGTGTAATTGTGAATGTAGCCACGGCACTGCAGTTCAGGTACAGCATGCTAGGCAGAGGTCTTGCACACATTAGTAGCTGTGAGTGACCACAGGATGCATGTTGATGATGGCACAGGGTACTACATCCCATCCAGTCACAGTGACCCCAGTACTACTCATAGCAGTCATTGCTTTGCACCTCAATGTTGTGCGTGTGCAAACATATGCACCTATACACAATATGCATAGCATGTTGTGTGTGTGCTTACATATGCCAGTTTACACAATATGCACAGCAGTCGCCATCCAAACAAAGTGTCACATATATGTCCTGGAATGCTAGTGGGAGTATAGGTCACTTGACACACATTGGGTATGTGTGGTGTTTAATGTTGCAGTCATGTAGCATGTGTGGCACCGACATATCTGCAATTTGTCCCACACTCACCATAACCACTGTACACTGGCCATGTAGAGCATTGGGATACCTTCACGTCAACATGCAGCAATTGTCCCATGTGTGTACATAGCATGCATGTGCTACACCCGTGCCCACTATTATCTGCTTTGGACACAGACACTGTACTCAGACATTGATATCTATGTGTTATACAGATAACACATGCAGCCATGGCATGTATACTTATGAGTGATGGTGCACAGGCATTGCAGAGGTGATAATACCTGCACAGCAATGTTGTGTCCATGTACAAATTGTGTTCCAGGGTGTAGCCAATCACTGAACAATGACACAGTTGCAACAAAGCCATGTATACTGCCATTACATTGGGGCATCTACACTTGCACTGTATGGTCTTGTGCAACACACATTCTGCATGCTGACGTGTGGTGACTGTTTATCTTGTGATACTGACACCCACCTTCACCTGCTATAGAGTATGTGTTGGATTGCTGGTGTGTGTGTGTGTATGTGCTGTAGTGAGGAGTGTATTACTGTTCATGTGTGCATGTGTGCATGTGTTCATGTGTGCATGTGTGCATGTGTGCATGTGTGCATGTGTCCATGTGCAGACCATAAAGTGTGTTTCCTGTCTTCTTCTCACAGGTGCTGAGTTAGGGCTGGCCGAATGCAGAAGCTAACCTGAAGCCACTGCCATGAATAGTGCTGATGATGAGACATGTATTTTGACACAGGAAGGTTTGGCAGGGTCTGTCATTGGTCCACCAATCGACAGTACACAGAGTTCAACCCCATCTATGCTTACACTCATACTGCCAATACATCCCTCACCACCAATGGCCATAGGCGAGGGCCAGCATACAGTTGGCACTGACCAGGAGAATGTGGTGGCCATGGCAATTGCATCCCCTCACAGCACCCATAGCCATATTCCTGGAATGGTACCACATAGACGGAGGTTCAAGGGTTCTCGGGGGAGCACCGCTGGTCGTATTGCCCCTGGCAAGCGTGCCCTCACTGGTCTTACGATGTTCAGTATGTTCCGGGCTGTAATGCAGGCTCAGGCATGTATGGAATGGTACACCAGGCAGGGACTTAGGGCGCAGAGGGCACATTACACTGCTATCAATGACAGCATCCGTGACCTTGCCGGTGCCATCCGGACTTACACCGAGGTCATTGATAGATGTTGAGGGGAGATATAAGATGCCCTCCACAATATGTCATCCATGAGTCAGGACCATGCGGGACGGTTGCGACGTTGACGCAGATGCATGCCAGCAACAGCTGGCAGTGGTCGCAGACAGCCCCCGGTTCACAGTCGCTCCCGTAGTGGCAGTACCAGCCCCAGCAATGCTGGAGCTGGCCTGTCCATTGACCATCCCAGTAGACCACGTGCACGTGGCTCTGGCCATTCCCACCTGGGACATGGGTCCATTCGTCCCACCTCTGCCTCTAAGGACAGTACCCAGTCAGGGTTGGTACCCGATACTGTCCGTAGCACCCCTGCCAGGCACAGATACTGTGTCCATGGCCAGAGACAGTGATCTGTACAGCCTAGCAGGTACAGTCTGTGGCTGTCCCACAAACTACTGTATATGGCAGCCACATGGTGGAGCTGTGTGCATGCAGACACACACACATTAACCAAACAACTAGGGGTCACACATACACACACACATTACATCAACATTGGCCCATGCTGTACTGTTGTCCCTCACACACACACACACACACACACACACACACACACACACACACACACACACACACACACACACACACACACAGACATGTCAATTGGATGGGTCAATGTCAGGCTCTGGCAAACAACAAAACGCCCTGTGCATATGATGATACCTGTGTCACCTCCTGTCATCTGTAACATTGATGGAGGAACAGGCTAACATGGTGCTGATGCACAGGGTGACACTATAGCAGTGTAGCAATATTAGCAAGTTGTCAACAGGAAAGTGTAATGACATCCTTGTAGGTATATCTCAGCAGACATTATTCATCAAAGCTCTGATTGCAATGTAGCATTCTTTACACCACTGTTAGGTCTGACTATGTATTGTCCACCCATGTGCCACTTGGCTGACTTGTAATGTGTTGCCAGCATGTGTTAGTGAGTGGGCAGCATGTGTGTGATGTGTGCAGAACAGATTAGCAAGTGTACATCTGTGAACATGGTGGGTGCGCACTGTCTGTATGTACGTGCATAGTGGACACATGGGACATGTGGCATACCCTGTTGTACACATAGTGAACATGTCACACTATCTTTCAATGGCCAGTATGCATTCTACTACAGTTATGTACTAACATGGGTAGACATGTGTGTATGACATGGGTAGACACCGTGCTGTGGGTGATACTGTTAGTATCTGTCAATGATTTGCGGTCTGCTAGTATACATAACCTCAACAGCATGACTATAAGCAATCATTTGATGATGTCCTGACAAATGACACACAGTCGTAGGGAACACAGTAACAATTGTTTCCTTCATGTGCTACACTATAACACTAACCAGTGGTAATTACCGCCATCCATTCCTGTGTCCACACCTGTTTGGCATATAGCCCCCTTAGGTACATGCAAACACACTAGGGATGTGTCCATCCACATCTGGTAATGCATGCAGTGGCCTACAATCCATTCCCTGGATGGGACACATATCCTACACAAGGGTATCATACAGACAGAAGCCTGTCATGTGATGCATGCTGTATAGCAGCAAGCCGACTATGGCATAGTCATCCACATGTACTATACTTACTATCCCGTCAGTACCACATAGGTGGTAGCCCTCAACATGTGTGTTGGGTACCACTGTGTACATGCAGCCTCATGTTATGTCATGTGTCCCTTGGTATCCACATATCCATAGGTATCGTGGAGTCCCAAGGTGTGTCACATGAGACATTGGAGGCCTGGATGCATATCCACAAGGCGGTTGTACACCTATAAAGACTGTCCATTATTGGCAGTCATTGGTGTGTATGAACATGACTGACATATACCCCAGGCATATACCCTCACTCACACTACTGTAAAGTAACTGTCATGGGTGTGTGTGGCACAGATGACCTTGGCCACGGATCACGACAGTCGATGGGCCTGGCACATACATACATGTGACCTACGATCTGAGAAGCTGTGGCACAACCTGTCAATGGCAGCAAATGTATTCATGTAGTATGCAGGCTTCACACCTATGTACTGATTAAGGGAGCATGTACACATATATATTTTCAACGCATATACCTGATGTGTGCAATTCACTTACTGTTGTAATCAAATATGCCATAACATAGTAAAAGCAAGACCCACATAAAATTGACCAAGAGGGACACACACACACACACACACACACACACAGTCAGCACTTGCAGGATTCAAACCCCTACCTAACTATGTTATGATACCAGAGAGGGACGCATTAGCGCAGCGTGCTATTTACTTTATTGGTTGGTTTTCCTTCTCTGTCTGTATTTCTAGGGTGGTGACATCATCAGCCTTTCCAAAGAGGAATGTACATCTTTAGTGTGTTTTCCCAGTCTTCAAAAAGGCCACTCCTTTCAAGGAGAATTGCACACACCCCCACACACACAGTCAGCATTTGCAGGATTCAAACCCCCTACCTTACTAGGTTATGATACTAGAAAAAGATGCATTAGCGCAGCGCGCTATTTGTTTTAGTGGGTGGTTTCCTTCTCTGTCTGCTTTTCTAGGGTGGTGATATCATCAGTCTTTCCAAAGAGGAATGTACATCTTTAGTGTGTTTTCCCAGTCTTCAAAAAGGCCACTCCTTTTAAGGGGAATTGCACACACATACACAGTCAGTGTTTGCAGGATTCACACCCCTACCTAACTAGGTTATGATACTAGAGAAAAACACATTAGCGCAGCATGCTATTTGCTTTACTGGGTGGTTTCATTTCTCTGTCTGTATTTCTAGGGTGGTGACATCATCAGACTGAACATGGTAATGTGTGTACACTTTGTTTTATGCCATTCCAGGAATGGTCCATGTGGGTCGTCAGGTGTCAACAGCTGGAACAGGAATTCATAATCCTTACGTTGTGTGATCTATCTGTGGACACATCGACATTCCTTCATATGTCAACACATATTTATGCACAGCTTGTTGGTTTTGTGGGTACTACATGTGTCTGGGATGTTGATAAAGGGCTATTCAAAGTGTATGTGAGACATGTGTAGCTGTGTTCAGTGATGTATGTCCTGTGTGGCTGCCTTGCAAACAGTCTAGCATGTTTGGGAACCATGATCTGCACATGAACATACCACAGTTAGTAGGGTTGTGTGTATGTCAGCTTCCAATAGCTCGGTTTATGACTTCAACCATGATGGACTCCATGGCCTTGCAGATCATACTTCATAGGCATACTGGACTTTACTTCCCATGGTGTGTTGTGCACCAACACTTGTGTGGAGTGCCATATGTTGCTGTAACGCATTCAACGGTTCCACATCCTGTGTATGGGGGGGGGTCAGCTGACTGTTCACGTGCAGGATCTGTTTGGGAATCAATGTAGTCCACTTGATGCCATGCTTTTAGCATTGGGGGTAGCTGTCCATCCATTCTACATGTGATATCTCCTGGTATGATGATATGGACTATTGTCGGTGGGAGGTGGGTATGTATATATGGGCCTGTCTGTCAGGATGTCGGCATTTTCAGTCAGGTACAGTTGGCCCTGACTCATGACATATATGTGTGTACATTGCTATATATGACATAGCTGTCGGAGGTGTCATGATTCAGTCTGGACTCCTTCTCAGCTACTCTTTACAGAACACCAACAAACCTGAGCACTAATCCCTGTTATACTCCTATACACACTTAACACCCTACTGATCCTTTGTCATCTGGCTACAGAGTATGTCATGATGATATCCCAGCATGTCCAGGGGTCGGCTTTGTGTGCACTCTCCAGTCCAGCTGGTAAATATTGTGATGTAGACACAATGTCACATCTGCCTCATGTACACAGACAACACTCTCCTCCTCACAACAAACCCAGATATATGTAGGAGATGCACCTATGGAGACATACAGGGTGTTGAACTCTCTCGACCCATGACTGTCATAGTCTATCAGGTGGTGAGGATAACCACACACACCACATATCAGTCTCACATATCCTCTGGCGACAGCACTCAAACCACATTATCACACATACACATACTCAGATGCTGTAAATGAACTCTGCCTAAGCAGCAAAGACCTCCACAGCAGGCACACACACAACTGCTACCCCACTACAATACCCACATCTCACATAGTTCACAATGTCAGTGTGCCACACAGTCATTTGCCTTCGGGCTATACAACACACATAATACACTTGTGATAGGTGACACTTATTGTCAGACACACTGACGTACCACTCACCAGCCCATATAAGGGAATAGTCCTTTTGTGCTGTCTGTTATGTGCCAGGATCTGCCACATAACACATGCAGTCAGGTCACTACAAAGCAAGTACAGGACTGGCACCATCATTGTCCATGCTGGTGAGTAAAACCTCAGATGTTACTCCTTGGACCACATGACATGGTACATGGAGGAACAGTGTCATCATGTAGCCCAGGCCAGTATGGCCCTGACCTTGTCTAGCATCTTGCACCCACCAAGTATGATGTCACAGTATACAGACAAACATATCACGTTTAACACTTGGCTAACAGATTGGTGTCATTCATAAGGGATACAGTGTCTGTCAGCCTGTGGTGACATGCTCAACATGCCACATAGCTTCATTATGGACAGCTTGCACCTGTCACCCTTGGACCTTTGAATGCTGGCTAAGGTTCGTGCTACCACCATAGTGCATTTGTTGAGCAGGGCTCAAAAGACAAAACCACCTACATAGACATTACAGGTTAAATAACACTAAGGGTAATGCTGCTCAACACCAGATGTGTTACTCTCATATTGCGGCCACTCAGGACTCCCCTCAGTATGGGGGATAGAAATATATGTGCACTAACAGACGCCTAGTTCAGGGTCACATATGCACACCAGCACTACCAGATAATGTTTCATACCATGCTTTCTGACCACAGGACTTGGAACGGACAGCACAACTAGGGGGTGTATCCATATACATCACAGATACACACACCTCCGGGTTAGTGGCACTGCACTAAGCATCACAGACCATACATATACAACTACCATTGTGCGAAACTGCCTTTCAGTTTGTTGCCTACTACAGACCACCCTCCCATACTCAGGAACAACACTCGGCTTTCCTGGGAACAGTGGAGGATATGATGGTTTCCACAAACACCATTATATTGGGTGACATCAGTTACACGAATATTGACTGGGGATACTACTCAAGCTGCAACAACCTCACCCTACAGTCACTACAATTTGTAAATTCATATGCTATGGCACAACCAGTCACCACAGCCACAAGGGGGAATACATATTGGACCTGATCATCACCATCATGGGGACTCTATGTTCCACACCAGCAATATACCCCTCATTGGTAAGGTCGGAACATACATCTATCTCACTGGACATACATATACACTCCACACACCCATCCTGGGTAATCTTGGTGAACTTCTGATGAGCCAATGTCTCACTTCACCAAAGCAAGGTGGTATCCTTCAGAGACCCTGAGACAGTGTCAAATACAGCTCCGACTGCTGAATCCTTTACATACACATTCTATGGACTCCTAGTGGACTGCAAGGATTGTGCTACCCCAAATAACAACAAGACTCACTCCTCCAATGGCAGGGGACCTGTCTGGTAGACACCAGCCATTAATAAGCTGTACAATTTCAGGAGGAAGCTACTACATGATAGACCACAATCCCAGATGGGGAAAGCATCTGTGATCTGTACTAGCAGACAGCAATGATCACTCATGTACTTATCTAAGGTCTTCTTCTCACGGACAATTGCACCAGACACATAGGACTATCACAAGACCTTCATCAGTTATGTCAGGAACCTGGGTGGACACTCACTGATATGCTGTGAGTTACTGAATACTGACTACACTTACCCTGAACCCCCTGTCATAGCCAACATCCTGGCAAACAGGTTCAGTGCAGATGTCTCCCTCCATCCCTCCTAGGGAGCAACTATCCATCCCAACAGAGTGTAACCTCACTGACACCACACAGTAACAGGTGAGTGCTGCCCTCCCCAAACAATACATTACAGCATCAATGGGACCAGTTGGTGTCCCAGCCTGCATCTTACATGAGCTTCATGACAGACGTAACCCTCACATTACATCAATGTGCAATATCGGAGTTACTACAGGATATGTACCCATGGAATGGCATACAGCGACAGTGGTCCCACTCCACATAGTTGGTGCCAGAACGGACCATAGACAATATTGCCCTATAAGCCTGACTATCCTGTTATGCAAAGCTATGGAGCGTATTGTCATGGGACTCTTAAACATAGACATCAGGAACCTACAGACACTGTGTCCTACACATTTTAGCATTGTTGTGGGCAGATCTTGCCTCTTGAACATGTCTGTATTCTTTAGATGGTTAACAGGTCCATCGACATAGGGACAGTTGTACACGCAGCCTACCTGAAGCTTGCTAAACCCTTCCACACAATAACCCACTGGGCCATTATGCATAGGCTCACCAACATCGATATGGACACATATCTCACATGATGGATTGCTACCTGGATCAGGGATAGCACCCACATGGTCAGAATTGCAGGTGCCATGTCTGACTATACACCAGTTACATGTGGCATCCCACACGGCTCGGTCCTGGGACCTCTCTTGTTCAGTATATATTTGTCTGACATACAGGCTACCACAGGGGGAATATGGCTGACCTTGTTCACACTTGACTGCAAACTGAGTGCCATAATCACCTCTCCAGCTGTCACATGCATACTCCAACAGGGTCTCACAGAGATGGATGACTGGTGCTTGAGCCATGGCCTACAGCTAAATGCCATTAGTTGCATAGTCATCCCCTTTGGGAATAACAACATGCCCACGCATTAACACATAGGTAGTACTCCATTACATACAGTAGGTATTGTTAGGTGATTGGGGACATGACTTATTTGTACTGTCGCCTTTGGCATTCACGTTGCCACAGTAGTTCGACAGACCTTCTATATAAGCAACCTTATCCCATATGGTTTCACATCTAGATCGAGTGATGTCATTGTGCCCCTATACTAATAACAACCGTGCTTGGTTACAATGCCACCTTTGGGGTGTACCTTACCTAACACCTGCAGAAACTGTACTGGCCACAGATACCCAAGCAACAGCCACCCCTCAGCAATACCCACAAATCACATATCTCACAAGATCAGTGTGCCTCACAGTCACAACCCTTAAGGCCAAACAACACACCAAATACACTTGCTATAGGGGACTCTATTGTCCGGCACACTGATATCCCGCTCAACTGACTGAACAAGGAGAAGGTCACTGTAAGCTGCCTCTCAGGTGCCAGGATCCACCACATAATGCAAGCACTCAGGTCACTCCAAATAAAGTACAAGTATGACTCCGTCATTGCCCATGCAGGTGTGAATGACATGAGATGTACCTGCCTGGACAACAAGAAAAGAGACATAGAGGAGCTCTCTGATCATGTAGCCCAAGCTGGTATGACCCTGACCTTGAGTAGCATCTTGCCCTCACCAAGAATGATGCCAGAGTATAAAGACAAAATGATCAGTTTCAACAATTGTCTAAAGTATTGGTGTCATTCAATGGGGATCTAGTGTCTGTCAGCCTGGGATGACATGCTCGACAAGCCACGTTGCTTCACTAGGGACGGCTTGCACCTGTCACCCTTAGGCTTTCGTATACTGGCCATGCCTCTTGCCACCCCCATAGTGCATTTTTAGGCAAGGCTCAAAGGACAAACCCACCTCCATAGACAACCCAAGGATACAAAATCTAAAGGTAATGCTACTCAATGCCAGAAGTCTAAACCTCAAGATGCACGCACTCGAGGCACTCCTCAGTATGGAGAATATCGATGTCTGTGCAGTAACAGAAACCTGGTTCAAGACTCGTGAGAGCACCCCAGCACTACCAGATTATAACTCATAGCATGTGTTTCAGACACAAAACTCGGACCGAAGCACAAAAGCAGGGGTAGTATCTATATTCATCAAAGATACCTACACCTCCAGGTTAGTGGCACTGCACAAAGCATCAGAAACCATCCATGTGCAACTAATAGCGGGCCAAACTGCCTTTCAGTTTGTAGCCTGCTATAGAACACCCTCCCTATTACAGGAACCCCACTTGGCATTCCTGAGAACACTGGAGAATATCAAGGTCTCTCCTAAAACTATGTTATTGGATGACTTCAACTACCCAAACATTGACTGCGACAACTACTTATGCCCAAACACACTCGCCCAACGGTGCCTTGAAGTTATAAACTGTAATGCAATGGAACAACTGGTCACCACTCCCACAAGAGGGAACAACATATTGGACCTGGTCATCACCAACATGGGGACTCTATGTTCCACACCAGAGGTAAACCCCTCATTGGTAAGATCAGACCATTAACAAATTTCCATGGACATCCATATCCCATCCCCAACCCCAGCCAAGGAAATCACTGTAAAGAATTTCTCAAAAGCCAACTTTGCACTTCTCAAGACTGAGGTGGAACCCTTCAAAGCCCACGGCCCAGAGGATAATACAGGCCAATCCGCAGAATCCTTTACAAATGCATTCTATGAGCACCTGCAGGAATGCATGGATCATGCTATACCAAATAAAATGAAGACTCAGTCCTCCAAAAACAGGAGACCTGTTTGGTGGACCACGGCCATAAATAAGCTATACAACAGAAAGTGGAAGCTACTACATGACAGAGAAATATCCCAAAAATGGAAGGCATCTCTGATCAGTATTAGCAAGAAACTTCGATACCTCATAAAATCATCAAAGGCCAGTTTTGAAAGGGAAACTGCCCTAGACACTAAAGATAACCACAAGCCCTTCTTTAGTTATGTCCATAATATGGGTGGAAACTCCCAGATATGCTCTGAATTGTTGCATAATGTTACAAAATATGCCAAACCTACAGACATAGCCAACATCCTGGCAGACAGATTCAGCACAAACCTCTCCCCCCCTTCACCCCCAGAGGAACAAATGCCTTTCCCAACTGAATGTAACTTCCCTGACATCACAGTTGTACAAGTGAAAGCTGCCCTCTCCAAAGCAAGAAACACAGCAGCTATGGGACCGGATGGTATCCCAGGCTGTGTCTTACACAAGCTCCAAGAAGAACTGAACCCTCACATTAAGTCACTGTTCAAACCTAGTCTTACTACAGGATATGTACCCAAATAATGGTGTACAGCTACAGTGGTTCCACTCCACAAAGGTGGTGCCACAACGGACCCTGGGAACTATCGCCCCATAAGCCTGACTAGTCTGGTCTGTACAGCTATGGAGCGTATAATCATGGAACTCATAAACAAAGACATTGGGAACCTCCAGACACTGGACCCTACCCAATTCGGCTTTGTTAAGGGCAGATCTTGCCTCTTAAACCTAGTTGATTTCTTTGAAACAGTTACCAAAGCTATAGATGAGGGCAAGGTAGTCTACACAGCCTACCTGGACCTTGCAAAAGCCTTCGACACAATACCCCACTCGGGCATCATAAATAAGCTTACCAGCTTAAATATCAACCCCTATATCACAAGATGGGTTGCAAACTGGCTCAGGGATAGAACCCACATGGTCAGAATCGCAGGTGCCATGTCCGAATCCAAACCAGTTACAAGTGGCATCCCACAGGGCTCAGTTCTGGGACCTCTCTTGCTCGGTATATAGTTCTCTGAGGTTCAGGCTAACACGGGGGGATTATGGCTGACAAAGTTCGCAGATGACTGCAAACTGGGGGTCATATTCGACTCTCCAGCTGACACAAGCATCCCCTAGAAGGGTCTCACAGAGATGGATGTTTGGTGCCAGAGCCACGGGCTCGAGCTACATGCTAAAAAGTGCATAGTCATCCCCTTTGGAAAAACAAGGTGCACACAAATTACCACATAGGTGGTAATCCATTAAGTACAGAAGTTGTAATTTGAGATTTGTGGACCAGTGAAGATAGTAATCTCTCCTTTGATAATCACATTGTCAAAGTGGTTACAAAGACCTTCTATATATGCCACCTTATCACAAAAGGATTCACATCTAGATCAATAGAGGTCATTGTGCCCTTCTATTCATCACTCATCAGCCCCATACTTGAATACAATGGCCCTTTTGGGATGTACCTTACCCGACACCTGCAGCAACTGGAGAGACCCAAAAGTACCTCTCCAAGAGGATCATGGGCTACAAACAGATGTCGTATGCAGCTCAACTAAAGAAACTCCAGCTCTACTCAGTTGCTTACCACCTACTCAGAGGTGATCTATGCCTGACATACAAAGCCATGTCAAACCCAGAATTAATGGACATGCTCCACCTCAAATATCCAAGTCCCTTAGAGATACATGATCCAGGGATTTAAACCTCAGCACAAGAATAAAAAGGACATGCTGGAGGGACAGATTCATTTCCCAGAGGCTGCCCTCTTCAAGCCAATTCTGGACACGTGGATGGGAAATCGCAAATTCACCCCTGGGATCTCTTCTGTGTCCCTGCTAGACAGAGGCACAGCAGACTAATCTTAAAGGCTACCTTCATTGAACTAATTTACAGAGGCACAGTAGAATAATCTAACAGGGAGACAGAAGCCAAATACACTCTGGCTAGGCTTATAAATGCCCTAGGGCAGATAGCCTAGTATATACCTATGAACCTATAATTTCCACACCAAGCAGATGTAGGGACTCACACAGATGACCTGCACAGTTCAGATGCAGTAACTCCAGCTCTACTCAGTCGCTTACCACTTACTCAGATATGATGTGTGCCTGTTGTTTGCAGTAATACCCATGCCAGAATTAATGGACATGCTTCACCTCAGGATATCCAACTCCCTTGTAGCTACACACTCCAGGGACATATACCTCAACACATATGTTAATAGGACATTCTGGAGGGACAGATTCTTATCCCAGGGCCTCCACTCACTCCAGATTGTGATCACAGTTTCACATAGGCAGAGCCACCCACTAACCACCTACAGGGGACATCTTGCCGGCTGTATGGGTGATCATATGTTTACCCATGTGATATCTTCTGTGTCCCTGCTAGACAGAGGCACACTAGCCTAAGCGCACATGGGCTATCTTGTGTGACCTAATATTCACTGGCACAGTGTAGTAATCAGACAGGGCTGCAAAAGCCAAACACACTATGGCTAGGCTTGTACATACCCTAGGGCAGATAGCCTAGTATCGACCTCTGAACCTATGCTTCTGTTCGGGATGCACAATATTTATTGCTGATACTGTTTGCAGGTCTTTATCGTCTTTGCTTTCCCAGTTTCTATGAACAACTTAGGTATCTGCAGAACATGTTTGATCATGACAGGGTTTCACTATATTATATAAGTGTCTATTGTCATGTAACTGTGTGCACAGGGTGGATTGCTGGATAGTGAGAAGTTCCTGGGTTAACACATGCAACTGCCAGATATGTGTGGCCCACTGCTGTAGTCAGACATGGCCTAAGTGTGTGAGCATGCCCAGTTCAGGCTTTCCATGTTTTGTTGCCTGACATATGTCTCATTTATTCAAGTGTGTGAGCATGCCCAGTGTGACCTTTCAGTTTGTTGCAATCTAAAGTCCACTACATTTGTGGATGTGTGTGAACATGACCAATATTAACATTTATACTGTGTGTGTTGAAAGTCAAGTTCTGTTCTTACTGCAGGACTCACCTTTGTGTCATAACTCAACAGGGATTATGCTGTGCCTGCAGGGTTTCCATGAGATACTTTGCATAGACTTATCAACATTCCTTCATACTGGCTGAACAGTGCAATGCTGTCATGGTTTAGTGGTTCAGTACTTTAACTGTGGTGCACAGTATCCCTGGTTCAAGGCCCATCAGTGCTTTATATTTCCATACTGAGCAGACCAGACTGCTTAAAGGCCAGTTAAGCAAATATAAGCATGTTGGCTTTTGTTCTGCTATGCCCTACTTAGACCAGGCTTGTCTGACATTGCTGTATATTCACCAACTTTGCTGGACATTGCCCAGTATTACTCGACATTGACCACAGTTGTCCTAGTTGGTGTGTGCGATTCTGTTTGCATATAATCCATGGTGGTCAATGCTGTTTAGCACTACCTTAAATTGCTTGACACATGTCAATCATGCCTCAGGTGGTGCTGCAGGGCTGCCTATGTCGGATGCACATACTACACTCCCTGTACATGTTTGAAGCAGGTAGTGTCAACTTAGGCATCCCTTTTACTATGTGTGCAGGTCAGAGAGAGGTATCATTTCCAGGGTTCCTACTGAGCCAGTGTATGTGCTATGCATTGCCTCCTTGCCAAGGCCAAAGCATACTGGGCACACCTCCTTCTGCCTACTGGGGCAGGCTCATGTTGTTCCTCTTCTGAGTCACGCTCTGCCTGTGATGACCTTGGCAATGGTGGGGGGCTGTTTGGGCCAGGTCTATGCTGGTCCTGCTGCAGTTGTTTTCGCAGGATCATATTATGTAACATAGCACATACCATGACAATTTGGGTACATGTAGTTGGTGAGTACTGCAAGGCACCACCAGATGTGTCCAGGCACTG
This sequence comes from Protopterus annectens, assembly GCF_019279795.1. Classification (NCBI taxonomy): domain Eukaryota; kingdom Metazoa; phylum Chordata; order Ceratodontiformes; family Protopteridae; genus Protopterus; species Protopterus annectens. The sequence continues at coordinate 1,278,757,327 of NC_056737.1, forward strand.
GAACCGTGACTTGAGCAGCCCAAACACATGCTCGATTGCATTTCGTGTTTGTGCGTGTGCCTCATTATGGCGTTCCTGTTCAGGCGTGTGTGCATTTCTGATGGGTGTCATTAGCCACGGCTCCAGTGCATAGCCAGCATCCCCCACTAGGTGACCATGTGGGATGTCTCCATCGGCAAATGTCTGGTACAGCTGCGTCAGATGCCAAATATGGGAATCATGATAGCTTCCAGGGCAGCCAGCACACACATTCAGTATTATGCCCTGGGCATCACACACGACCTGGCAGTTGAAGGAGGGGAAGCCCTTGCAGTTAATGTAGGCCCTACCCTGCTTGCCAGCTGGTGCTTTGATGCATGTGTGCGTGCAGTCTATTCCACCCACTACCTCAGGGTATTCTGCTATTTGCTGGAAGAGACGCTTATTGCTGGCCAATACCTCACGGGAACCGGGGAAATATACATGATCACCGACATGTGCTGACATGGCATCCAGGAACTGGTGCAGTACTCTGGATGCTGATGCCTGTGATATCCCCATCATATCACCAGTTGGTCTCTGGAAAGTACCTGTTGCTATTATTCGTAGGCCAACACATACCTTGGTTTCCACTGGAATGGGTTCCCCTCTGTTGGTTCTGTGTGTGAGGCGTGGCCTGCACAGCTCAACAATTTGCTGCAGGAGGTCTCTGTCCACTCTATAGCACTCCACTATCTCCAGCTCAAGTAGCCCCTGGTAGGTTACCCTGGGCCTGTACACTCTATTACATCCATGTGAGCTACCACTAATAAAATATATAGGTCCTCGTTTTAATGGATTATACAAAGGACAACAAACTCAGGAGTGTGGCATCCCCTTATGCTGTACTGAAATGTCAGCAATCCATTTACCTGGAGTGGGACTAGATCCCACAGCCTTCTGGCCTTCCAGGCATCAAAGATAAATACACTGCATGTTGCTCCACTGATATTATTTCTCTTTTTTCTTCTCATATGGACTCCTGTGGGAGTAATGTCTACGCCGTCTAGCATGCAAGTCCTCAAATGCCCATGTCCTTATAGGTTCATAGGTTTATAGGTATTTACTATGCTAATGACCACAAGGGCCTTTTTAAGCCTAGCCATGCATCCCAAATCTCTGACAAGTTCTGATACCCTTGATAAGTATAAGCATGGGCTTGTGAGATGAATCATTTACCGGTTACCTGTTTCCATTAGAGACATAGGTGCCAAACCAGAGATGAATTTCAGGTTTCCCATCCAATTGTCTAAGTTTCACTTGAACTGGGTTAGGGAGGAACTCTGCTTGACATGGATGGGGAGCCTGCCCCATAGATGGGGTAGTGGGATACATATGTATCTCTCCAGCAGGTCCCATTTATATCACAGGCAAGGTTTAAGTCTTTAGAATAGGTAATTCTGGTAAGGTTTATTTTGTGGATATGCAGGAGCTCGTTCAGAGTGGGATCTGACAATGCCCTGTATGCCAGGCATAGATTTCCCCTCAAAAGTCTGTAGAAGACAGATTACAGGGATAGGGCCTGAGGCAGTCAGCGTAGGACATATTACTTACACCATGTATTCTTTTACTGAGGAACCTCTGCAGATATTCCAATTGTTGGATATGCCTGCTTAGGTACATACCAAAGGGGGCATCGTACTCAATGATTTGTCTGATGAATGACAAATACAGTGGAACAATGATTTCCTTGTACTTAGATGCCATACCTTTGTTTATAAGTTGAGCAACATAAAATGATTTCTTCACCACTAGACATGTGATGATCAAAGGCTAGATTACTATCTATGTGTGTCTCTAAGTCTCTGACTACTGTGTGATCTGCTACACATATGGTACATATAACTTCACATATACCCATACTAGAGACCTGAACTGGTGGGATATATACCTCTCTCAAAGAATTCCCCTTCTCTGAAATAGACTTCCCCTATCGTATTAAAGAAAATAGCTCTCATCAATTAGTCTTTGAAGAAAAGGATGGGAAATTGGAAACACACCCCAGGGCTAGCCACTCAAACCCCTATGGAATGGAAAAACCTATAGTTGGATTGAAGAAATATGAACCTATATATGTATGTACAAATGTGTATGTGTGTGCTTGTGTCTGTGTGTATATGCATGTGTGTACACATGTGGCATGTATTTATTTGTGTGTATGACAGATGACTGAATAAAAAACTTAGAAAATGCCAGGGTATGACATTCTTATTAAATGTTAAGATAGTTGAAGGTCTTGGATGTTAAGGGGAAGGAAGATCTATAGGAAGCTGTGAGCAGCATACTGTTGATAAATGTGTTGCTATTTCTAATTGCTATTTATTGCATTTAGGTTTAAGTCTGTAATAGTCATGCAAAGGTAAGTACTAGGCTAGCTGGACTTGCAGGGCATTTTAAGACTAGCTCTGAAACTAAGAAACCCTGTACCTGTAATGTAAACACCCTAACCATTACACCAATCCCTATTGCTGGCATGGTTTATTTATTTTTTTATTTAACCTTTGTTAAACAGGAAAATCCAACTTGGAACAAAGCCAATTTTCAGCAGAGGCCTGGGGAGAAATGCTCCAGATGCATATCTTTGTAACTTGGGAGGAAACCCACACGAACACAGGGAGGACATGCAGACTCTACAGAGAAGGCACTCCAGCTGAGAATCAAACCAGAGGATCTTTTGCTGGGAGGCAACAACGCTACCTGTGCACCACTGCGCCATCCGCAAAACAAATAAAAATAAACACCTTAACCGTTACACCAATCCCTATTGCTGGCATGGTTTATTATTGTGCAACAACAGTAATTCCTTTCTTTTAAAAGACTTCTCCCATATTTGTGCTTGAGCTATCATGCAATTGGTATGTATAAGTTTAGAGAGTGTTGGAGCATGCGCAAAACTCTCCACCCCTAACCCACACACACACACACACACACACACACACACACACACACACACACACACACACACACACACACACACACACCGGGCATTGCAGAAGTGCAAGAGTGCTTGCCTGACAAAAAAAAAAAAAAACTTTTTGTCCACTGTTTAGTTACTAACTTTACTCTTTGGTTCATAGGTTCATAGGTTCATAGTTAGGTACTAGGTTATCGGCCCTAGGGTCCATACAAGCCTAACCAAAAAATGTACCCTGGCTTTCGCCACCCAAGAAAATTATTTTCCTGTGCCCCTGTCGAGCAGAGCCACAGAAGTGATCCTTGGGGTGAATTTCCTATTTCGCATACAATCATCAAGATTTTTCTTGAAGAGTGCTAATGAGGAGCTCTGTTTGACATAGATAGGTAGTCTGTTCCAGAGTATCGGAAGTCTCTGGCCCATACAAGCCTAGCCAAAAAATGTACCCTGGCTTTCGCCACCCAAGAAAATTATTTTCCCGTGCCCCTGTCGAGCAGAGCCACAGAAGTGATCCCCGGGGTGAATTTCCCATTTCCCATCCAATCATCAAAGTTTTTCTTGAAGAGTGCTAATGAGGAGCTCTGTTTGACATAGATAGGTAGTCTGTTCTAGAGTATGGGAAGTCTCTGGGACAGGATTCTATCCCACTAGCATGTTCTGTTTATTGTGGTGACAAGGTTTAGGTCCCTACAGCATGTAGCTCGGAGGGACTGGGATTTCTTTAAGTGGAGCATGTTCAACAGCTCTGGGTTTGACATAGCTTTGTATGTTAGGCAGAGATTGCCCCTGAGTAGGAGATATGTGATGGAGTAAAGCTGCAGTTTTTTTGAGACGGTCTGCGTAGGGCATCAGTTTGAGGCCAGTAATCCTCTTTGTGAGGTATTTCTGTGGTCTTTCCAGTTGTTGTAGATGTCTTGTGAGGTACATACCAAAAGGGGCGTTGTACTCTATAATGGGTCTAATGAGTGATGAATAGAGGGAAACAATGACCTCTTTTTTTCTGGATGCGAATCCTTTTGTGATGAGATGAGCCACGTAGAAGGATTTCCTGACCACTGTGGCGATGTGATTGTCAAAGGAGAGACTACTGTCCACCTGTGTCCCAAGGTCTCTTATCACATTTTCAGCATTAAGTAGACTACCAGCTATGTGGTAGTTCATGGGTATAGAGTTTTTACCAAAGGGGATGACAATACACTTTTTGGCATTGAGCTTCAGGCCATGGCTTTGACACCAGGTATCTGCCTCAGTGAGGCCCTTTTGTAGTTTGTCCACATCGTTAGGAGTTTCAATTATGGCTCCTAGTTTGCAGTCATCTGCAAACTTTGTTAGCCAAAGACCTTCCGTGTATTACTTTTTTACATACTTCACTATGGTTTAGTTACGTTCTTGTGCTTTTCAGTTTTCTGATGGTTGAATTGTTCAGACCTTGTCACTGTGTGTGTGTGTGTGTGTGTGTGTGTGTGTGTGTGTGTGTGTGTGTGTGTGTGTGTGTGTGTGTGTGTGTGTGTGTGTGTGTGTGTGTGTGTGTGTGTGTGTGTGTGTGTGTGTGTGTGTGTGTGTGTGTGTGTGTGTGTGTGTGTGTGCGCGTACATGCACACGTGAAAAATTCTTAATAATTAAATAACTGAAAGGAAATGAGATTAAAAGTAACAAATACACATTTGTGATACAGAAAAAAGAAAGAGAATGCATATTCCAGATGTAGGTGACAGAAGTCTAATATAGCTCAGTGGTACGGTCCCTTTTATAGGCCAGCTACAATAGTATTTTTTTTCCCTAAAGTGATTGGATATCAAGTAATGAAAGTTAAGTATTCCTGCTGATTTCCATGAAAAATTATTTCAGGCAGAAGAAAAGTACCATTGATCAATCAAAGAGTCTTGAATGCTCATCTCAAATAATGGAATAATAGTAAAATAAAGGTTGCATCACAATAATCTAGGATATTTAATAATAATGCCCATCACTAAAACAATTCTGAGTATTCAAGATGTAAGCTTTTAAATCCAGAACATGTAGCATATTAACAAACTATGCTTTGTGTGTTGTATCAAAGAATATGACCCGAGAAATAAATACACTGTTTAAAATATTCTCATATTCAATTAATAATTGTAACTGTGGATTGATTCATTACCGAAAGGTGCACAATAGAGGTGTACTGTTATGATTTATGATGAGGCTAAACTGACCTTTACCAGAATGCTAAAATACCTTTTCTTATGTCATTTGTATTATCAGTAGCTATTGTATATTTTGACAGCTTTTTGCAATTATTGTATTATCAATTTACTAAATAATGGCTCATATGCTTAAGTACTTCTAAGTAAATCTTTCAAAGACCAGCACATGACTTCCAGCTGTTTTAATTTGTACTTATTGACCTTTTTAAGATGTATTTGGAATTTGCTTTCCTAAGTTTAGCATTATAAAGGCACAAAGTTAATGTGAGTTGTGGTGTGCAAAATGAAAAAAATAAATGTGTTTTCAAAACAGCTAATATTAGATTTCCACATAATAAACCTGGCATTTTAATTAATATTATTGATTCATGTCAAAATTACTAAACGATAGACTACAGAGTTGCATCACAGGTGGTATAAGATGTCTGGGATATTCGCAGCAAGTGACACAGAGATGCCTGGAACAATTGGCTGCTGTAATTCAGTATATCAGATAATACAGTGGGAGGATGGACGGAGCTGAGGTCAATACTACATTAATAAGACATATCAAATAAAGAATGAGTAAGACAAAAGGAACACTAGGAATGTGTGGGGAAAAAGGAGCAACTACTTTACTAAAGAACAAAGAGACTTGCTTGATACTTGAAAGCAGAAAGCACACTTTAAACTAAAAAGGAGCAAAATCTACATGGGAACGAAAAAGGGCAGTTAAAATCATCCACAAGACAAATACAGCTCTATAGCAAGAAACAAATAAATGATTGATAAAAAAAGAGACTTTTAGACACGTAAAATCTGAAAGAGATAAGCTGGCTAATGGAATAATGTAAAATAAGGGAAGCTGTTCACTAATACTAGAGGTCAAGTAAAAAAAAAATCAACAGGTGCTTCAGAACAGTTTTAGAAGACAGAAAAGGCAGGAAGGCACAAGGAAACATATTACGCGAAGAGAGGAGAAGAAATAAAATGGATAGGTTGAAAAATCAGTGGAAATGGAAAGAAGAAAGTCAAGGGATGATGAGTGCAGATGAAGTGCCGCCCTGGATGTTAAAAGAGATTTGACAACAGAATTTTGTGAATCATAGCCAGAATAATATTATCCTTTGTTATGCCATGCAGGATTGTGATAGCAGTAGTCCCACACAAAGGTTGCTTTTCAAACACCAAGGGCTTTTAGCCTTATTATTCTTATTTCAATCCATTGGAAAAAAATTGAAGTGATTATGCACAAAATACTGATGAGTTTTCTGACTGCCAGAACATCAATACATGGATAATCTTGACATGTAGTTATTAGTTGATCATGGACCAATTCTGTGGTGTGACCAGCACTAATACAGCAAGACAGGCTTGTGGCTGTGATGCGATTGTATCAGTATGAGTCTTTGATTCTGTGCTCAGAGAGCAATGACAGAGAAACTTAATGCTTTTGTTCTGGCACAGATCATTGAGGAAGCAGATAACTGACTGACAGACTGGAAACAAAGACTGATGAAGAGAAACAGATCTCTAGACAGGTGACAGCTTGGAATCTGTGCTTATATTCTGGTCCTAGTGAGAGAAGGAGCAGAGTGCATTGATTCCTGACTGTTTCTTCTTGGAGAGTGAGTGTCTGTGCTTAACGTTACTGAGTGGTCTGATTGCTATTCAAGGCATCTACCAGAAAAAGGCTATACGCTTTCAAACCCTTGCATCATTTGGGGCAAGACTGTGGATAACCAAACAGGCTGTGGCCTGCTTCTCTTCTTGGGATTGGTGCTAACATTTTACTTCTGGTAAGAGAAGAAGCAAAGGAGCATTGTATCCCAACAGAGTGAAGCTGTGGTGAGACCAGCATTAGTAGTAGCCAGGCAATAGCCATTAATGAGACTACTTTCTTTTCATCATTTTTGACAAGTTAATTCCTTGTTTTCAATAAGTACTGCTATATTTGTTTCTAACTTCAGAATATCTGCCTAAATACTTCATCCTTACATTTTCAGGGTCTATTAGTTTCCCCTCAAGTGTTTGGCAGTGCTCTGTACAACTCTGGCACTTTAAGTGACATTCTGCCTGTAAAAGCATAACTGAAATTTCTCCAGTACCTAGTTCCACACAAGACAGCTAGTTTGCAGTGATAAGCACTGTTCATATAGTTGCAAATCGGATACTCCTGGCAGTGACTGATATTTTGCTCCAACTGTCTAATCAATAAAAAGGGTCTTTTGCAATGGATATGAACTTTTCTACTGTTTCCATTACTGGCTTGGTGGATATGGGCATGATGAGGCAATGTAGAAATTGCCTCATGTTTACTGACAACAAGTTAATTCTCAAATAATCTGATACGGTATGTGAGAAATGTATTTGCACAATGTCACTGGTGGCAAAGCTCTCGCATAAAAATACTTCTGTTAATAAGGTTGTCAGTAGTACACATGCTGCACCCATCATGCACAATTCAAAGCAGACATATTAACCCACATATGCTGAGGCACTTACATGTAACCTTCCTAAACCACAAAGACTTCCTAAATGAAGTACACATAAAAAATACTCTCAGCAGCCCCAAATGCACTCTTTGAAAACAACACCCACATCAACACATAGAGCTGCATCCCATGGAGCCTCTACAACTAAGCCCATAAGACAAGCCACCACACAATCCAAGGGACCCCAACCCTGCCCCTTCTTCCCCACACATCTCAACCTCCCAATCCCATCCTCCTCCCACAGCTGGTAAACCCCTCCATTTCTCAGCTGTAAATGATCAGAGCATATGCAACAAAATTCCTAACCTCCAAGCCTGGCTTCTCCATAACCAACTCGATATTCTAGCCATCTCAGAGACCTGGCTCAAACCCCATGTAAAAAGCACTGAACTAACACCTCCCAACTACTCCATAATTAGGAAAGATAGAATGCATAAAAAAGGAGGGGGAGTCGCTCTCCTCTACTTATCATCCACCTTAGTTACCCCTATACTAAACCTATTCCCAAATTTGGCAAGGCAGAACTAATTCCAGCCCTACTTCATATAAACAGACATAAACTTATATGCATAGTCTCCCTTTATATCCCTCCTGGAGACAATATCTCAACCCTTGAAGATATTCTCTGCTGGTTCTCTAACAACATCTCTAATGAAACTATAATCCTGGGTGATAGTAATATTAACTGGTCAACAATTCAATCTCCTACAAAATCACTTAATATAAACTTGTACAATTTCACTCAACAACTATGCCTTCCAAGAATTTCCTTACTGGAAGCACCCTGGACTGGATTCTAGTTTCTCATCCACATTACATCTCTGATAGTGATACTCTACCCGACCCATTAGGTGACCACTTCCCCACTTTTGTCCACCGTCTTCCCTCCTCTATACAACTAACTCATACCTACGCCTTCACTCACTGTCTAAAAAACTTTAATCCTAGCACATTCTCAAATGCACTAAAAAAATAAACTGGAACCCACTAATAACCCTTCCCTTAGAAAATGCTGTTACCTACTTTAATTCAGCTTTCCTCAGCTTGCTTGACTCCTTTGCTCCTCTGAAAACAAAACTCATAAGAAGCATCTCTGTACCTTGGCTAACCAAAAATACCTTACTAGCCATGTGATTCTGGGATAAAGTCTGGAAACACTACTCCAAAACTAAAACTATCACCACCCTTAATGAATTTAAAACACTTCGTAACAAAGTAAAAAAACTTATTATCTCAGACCACAAAGCCTACTTCTCTACACTCCAAACCATCCATATTACCAACCCCAAAACATTCTGGAATGGAATCTCCTCCCTTCTCAGCCCTGGCAAAAATGAAAACCCCTGCCCTGATCCAGATGCCTCTGACTTGAACTTAGGCACCCAATGTAACACTTTCTTTATTGATTCCATAAGTAAACTTACATCATCTTTCACCTCCCATTCAGCTTCCCCACCCTTATTTCCACCTATCTCTCCCTCCCCTAGCATCTCTTGCTCCCAACCTCTTCCTTTCTCCTTTAACCCCATCCCTATAGTCACCATAAAAAACTTCTACTAACATTGAAACCCGGCTCCAATGCCCCTGATAATATACCCTCATATTTCTTAAGAGTTGCTGCAGAAGGCATAGCTCTTCCCATTTGCATTCTTATAAATCAATCTATTGCTGAATGTCAAGTTCCCCAGCTCTGAAAAAAAGTCTTTATCGTTCCTCTCCATAAAGGTGGTAATAATAATAATATCACAAACTTTCGACCTACCACTATCTTATCCCCCATTTCTAAACTTCTCAAAAAATGTATCCATCTACAACTTCTACCTTACCTCATAAACAACCAACTTCTAACCCCTACTCAACATGGTTTCACACACGGCCACAGCACTACCACAGCTCTCCTCTCCTTCCTAGAAACAGTTAATAAGGCCGGTGACACTGGCCACATCGTGCCCACTCTCCTCCTTGACCTCTTTAAGGCATTGAACACTATTTCTCATAACCTTCTTTTCACTAAACTCTCCAAACTAAATCTATCCCACTCCTCTATTAACTGGTTTACCAGTTACTTCTCAAACAGGTAACAAGCAGTCAGATGGAAAAAAGTCACCACCCCTTTTTTCAGTACTCCCGCAGGTGTCCCCAGGGTTCAGTTTTAGTCCCCCTTCTAATCAATATATTCATAAACGATTTCTACCAAGCCATCACAAATGCTAACCTTGTCCAATATGCCGATGATTCAACAATAATCTGCTCTGCCTCTTCTATACCCACCCTAGTTAAATTAACCCAAGATGTCTTCTCCTCCACTGAGCAATGGATGATGGACAATCATCTAGCACTCATTCTACTAAAACTAAACTCATGATATTTACTGCTTCCAAAATCACCACCCTAGATAAAACCTCATTCTCAGTCACCAGTCAAAATAATACTCTTCTCCAAATAGTCTCTAATGCTAAACTACTAGGAGTCCTGATCGATGACCAGCTAAAGTCTGAAAATCATCTATAATTAAATATAATAAAAACACACAAAAAAATAGGCATGCTTTAACACCACAACCATTACATCTCTCCCTCCACTAGGCTCACACTCGCCTACACTAACTTTATCCCATCCCTTCTATACGGTGTCTCTATCCTTAATAACCTGCAATCCTCCCTCAAGATTAAACTCTCCTCTTGCTATAATAAAATAACAACATTTGCACCTGGCCATAGATCCACTTCTCATCACTGCACTGCCCTACACCAACTGAATTGGCTTGAGTTGTCCAATTACCTCATCTATATTGAACTTGTCCAAGCACTCACTTATTTTCACCCCCTCTCTCTGTCCCTCTCTTGCCACCACCTTTAAAATGCACCAACCAAATAGACTTTTGAGATCTAATTCCCAAAATCTAATTGATCTGCATAAACCTGCCCATCCACCAGGCAAACATCTAATGTCCTTCTCTCTAGCACGCTATTGGAATTCCATCATACCTCTCATCGGCACCACCAGCAGCCTCTCTCCATTCAAAACCTTACTTCACACACACCTAACTTTACTATGGGAATGCTCTTGCTCCCACCCCATATTATCTCCCTACACTATGGCTACTCTCTATAAGCTATAATTCACAATAGCCTCCCATTGTTTTGTACCCCTAATAAACTCTAGGAATTAGCATAAATCCTAGAAGGGTATAATTCAGTAGCCTAAAAATGAACTGCATGAATTAGCATAACTGTTAAAATAATTTAGACTGTTTCTGTTATTGCATTGCGCTAATATGTTAAACTGTTAAAAACGTTGACTGTCTATAAATATTACTCTTCTTGTATTGTACTAATATGTGCACTGTACTAATATGTGTTTTTCTTTTTTGTTTAATTTTACTTCATTTGTGCACATTATATTTCTCTAATAACTAACTCTTATGTTAAATCTGTAATTTGTAATTTTCTGGAGCTTTTCTTCCCAGGACTCCGTTGAAAATGGACTCCTCATGGCCGAATAGACTATCCTGGAAAACAAACTATCAATAAATAAATAAATAAATAAAGTAAATCCAACATTCTAGTAATTGGAGACACCATCGTAAGACACACTGTTGCCCCTCTCACCAGGCTGAGTAAGGAGAAAGTTACGGTCAGTTCCTTATCAGGGGCTAGGATCTGCTACATCACACATGCACTCAGGTCATTGGACCACAATTAGCCATTTGACTCAGTCATAGTCCATGTGGGAGTAAATGACCTGAGACATACCTCCCTAGACTATATGAAGAGAGACATCATTGAGCTCCTGGAATATGTCTCAGGCTGGTATGAACCTAGCATTGAGCAGCAATTTACCTTCTGCAAAGATGATGCTACAATATGAACAAAAGATGACTGACTTTAATAATTAGTTTAGTTTCTGGTGTTATTCTAAGGGGTTGCAATATTTGTCAGCATGGAAGCAGATGGTCAACAGACCACGCTGGTTTGCCAGGGATGGTCTGCACCTCTCCCCTCTAGGCTTTTGAATATTGGCTAAAACATTGCCCTTCCCCATAGTGCCTTTTTTAAGCAATGCCAAACTGAAAGTACTTCTGACATAGCAAATCAAAACTAAGAAAATCTAAAGGTATTACTTTTCAATGCTAGAAGTCTAAACAAAAAACTTCACTCCCTAGAAGCTCTCTTTACCTTAGAGAATGCTGACATCTGTGCAGTCACTGTGACATGGTTTAAAGCTGCAGAGATCACATTAACAGTGCAAGGTTATAATGCCTTCCACACATTTAGGCCAGCTAATTCACAGGCAGGGACTAAAGGTGGAGGTGTCTCTATTTACATTTAAAATAAATATTCTTCAAGGCTGGTCAAACATGACAATGCACTTTAGCTGCTCCATGTTCAAATCACCATAGGTAAAATACAGTACCACTTCCTTGCAAGCTATAGGTCCCCCTCTATGACCCAGGAAACCCATACCATGTATTTAAACTTATTAGAATCACTAAGCATACAGCCCAATACCATATTCATGGGTGACTTTAATTACCCCACTATTAACTGGGAATCCTATACAACACCAAATGTACATGCACAGAGATTCCTGGATTTTGTAAACACACACTCCCTAGACCAGGTAGTCAGTAAACCAACCAGGGGTACAGCCATACTGGATCTGGTCTTCACTAATATGGGAGGCTGCTGCATACCCACTACTGTAATGCCTTCACTGGTAAGGTCAGCCCACAAAATGGTCTCCTTTGAAGGAAAAATAACACCTAGATCCCCAGCTAAACCTGGGATATTCAGGAACTATTCTGAGGCTAACCTCCTGTTATTAAGTGAGAACCTGTCAAAATTTGAAGACCCCCACATAAACCCTGAGAACACTGCTGCCTATGAAGAATTGTTCACAGAAATCCTATACAAGCATGTTAATAGCTGCATAGAAGCAGCTGTACCCACCAGGAAGAAGTACAGAACAAACTCAAAAAAAAAAAAAAAAAAAAACAAGCTGCCCTGGTAGAATCACAAAATCAATAGGCTGCATGACAGGAGGAAGAAAATCATGGTAAAAATTAGGAGGTGCAGCACCCAGCAGGATAAAATCACTCTCATCAAACTAAACAAACAACTCAGAGGACAGATAAAGTCTACCAATGCCAAATTTCAGGTAAGTTTGACCTCCCAGGCCAAGGACAACCAGAAAGCATTCTTTAGCTATGTCTACAACCTCAAAGGCAATACATAATTGTGTGCAGAGTTTTTGTAAATGGAGACATTTATACTGAGCCAGAAGATATAGCAAACCTCCTGACTGATAAATTCAGCTCCAGCTTTACCCCCCTCTCCCCCTCAACCTTCCCTCAGGTAATGTCATCAAATATAACTCCCCCTACTATCACTAGGTAACAGATCATTAATGCTCTCTGTAAGACCAAGAACACTGTATCAATGGGCCTGGACAATGTCCCAGGATGCCTTCTAAATAGCAGGAAACATGACCTATCAGGGCCTCTGGAATTACTATTTAAATGTAGCCTCCAAACAGGCCTTCTGCCTCATGAATGACATGAATGGCAAAAGGCAACAGTCATCCATCTCCACAAAGGTAGGCCATCTTACAGACCCTGGAAACTACAGACCCAAAAGTCTCAATATTCTTATATGTAAGGCCATGGAAAGAATTATCATGGAGATGATCAATAGAGATATAGTAAACCTCCAGACACTGTAGTCAACCAAGTTTAATTTTGTCAAGGGCAGATCATCCCTACTCAACCTGGTGGAATTCATTGAGAAGGTCACCAAAGCTTCGGATGAGGGCAAAATCATTCACACTGCCTACCCTCACCTGGCCAAGGCATTTGACACAATACCCCACAAACCCATATGTCATCCAGTGGATAGCCAGCTGCCTCACAGACAGGGCCCAGGACGTTAGACTTGGGGAGTTCACCTCTACAAAGAGACCTTTCACAAGTGGAGTCACTCAGGAATCAGTCCTTGGACCACTCCTTTCTAGCATTTACTTCTTAGACAACAAGTCCAATGTCAGTGGTCTCTGGCTAACTAAATTTGCAAATGATTGCAAATTAGGAGCCGTCATTGAATCTCACACTGATGCAAATGTTCTCCAGGAGGGGCTGACACAAACAACTGGTGTCAGAGCCATGGACTAAAACTAAATGCCAAGAAATGCATAATAGTATCCTTTGGGAAGTCAAACATCACTGGTAACTATCATATTGACAACACACTCCTTAAAGCTGACCCAGCAGTCAGGGACTTAGGGACACACATACATAGTAATCTAACCTTGGACTATCACTTGTCTACAGTGGTGAGGATATCATTCTATGTTGCCCAACTTATAAATAAAGATATGGCATCTAAGTCCAAGAAAGTCATTGTTCCAATGTATTTGGCATTCATCAGACCTATCATTGAGTACAATGCCCCCTTTGGTACATACCTAACAAGGCATGTTCAACAATTGGAACTTCCAAAGAGGTTCCTCACTAAAAGAATACAGAGCGTAAGTAAAATATCCTATGCAGACCGCCTCAAAGCCCTATCCCTGTATTCTGTCTCCTACAGGCTTTTAAGGGGAGATCTATGCCTGGCATACAGGCCATTGTCAGACCCCACTGAGATAGACCTCCTACTTATCCATAAAACAAAGAGCACTAGAATTACCGATTCTAAAGCCTTAAACCTTGCCTGTGATTTAAGCAGGACCTGCAGGAGAGATAAGTATGTATCCCAGAGGGTTTATTATCAATTAACCTGATCACACAACAATGAATCATGGTTATGTCGAACCACAACTGCAAAAATCAAAAGAACGAATGGAAATAAAATTGAAGTGTGGTAACTTCAAATGTCGACATTTTCAAAGAGTCACCACACTTCTGGGAACAACATTACTGTGCATTGCAGAGTAAATAACATGTTTGCAGGGGAGCAAGCCCCCCTGCACCTCCACGAGGAGGGCTGCATCCTCCACACCCCCTGCTACTTTAATATACAAACTCCAGGATCACACAATAGTGAGGGAAAGGGTACATTTCCAGATCCCCACTATAGTGCAATCTGTACCACAGTGTTGAAGCTGTATTGCATTCACTATTGTACGGTTCAACATTGTGGTATTCGTGTTCACATAGCACGAATCAACATTTTCGCACAAATGAAAATCGCACAAGCTGCAATTGACAAAGTGATAGTAAACCATCCCAGAGACTACCCAGTGTATGGAACTGGCTTCCCATCCATGCAAAGCAGAGTTCCTCCCTAACACAATTCAAATGCAGCTTGGACAATTGGATGGGAAACTGGAAATTCATCCTTGGTTTGGCATCTATGTCTCTAATGGACACAGGTAACCTGTAAATGGTTCATCTACCAGGCCCACGCTTACACTTATCAAGGGTATCAGAACTTATCAGAGATTTGGGAGCCATGGCTAGGCTTAAAAAGGCCCTTGTGGTCATTAGTCTAGTAAACACCTATGAACCTATGGAGAAAAAAAAACAGTACAACTGAAATCTCTGCAAGACTCAGAGCCATTACCACGGCAGAGTACAGTTAAATACTATGTTGGGATTGGAGAGCTGTATCAACTTGTTCATACTGAAGCAAAGACCTGATGAAGAGGCCATGGATGGAAGAACCATTCTATAGCAATATATTTTGCAGCTTGTTGGATCATGCATGGATCATGGTCAGAAAAAATAATACAGTTATTTACATATACTGGCCCTAATCCAGAAGAAACTGATATGAGTATCTGCATAGCCTAGTTCCAATATATGACTGAGCACAGTAGAATTTTTTTTTTTCAGTTAGCTTTACCATGTATGCATTTTTGTAGATATCAGACAACTTGTTGGAAATGAAACTCATCAAACAGGAACTGATAAAGCATAACTTGTCCATTAGCAGCTGACTGAAAAAAAAGAAGACAAGAAAAAAAAACATTTTTTTTTTTTTTTTTTGCAGGTGGGCAAGCCACATACACCCCTACACCTTCTGTTAATTATATATACTAACTACAGGCAATCGCAAACAGAACAACTGCCAACAATTCCAGTCAACTGTGCCAGTGGTTTTCTGGGTTTGACAAGTTGTCATTCGAAAACTTGTCGGTAACCCATTGTTGTACATATGAAAGTAGAACATTAGTGGCATGCAGCAGGCATCCAGAACAAATAATACACATTCCTCCAACATGTTCTACGGTCACAGATCACTAAGTTTTCTGATGAATACCACATCTCAAACATGCCACAATGTTATTTGCTTGAGCCTTGAAAGTTTAACATATTTTGCCAAGGAGTGTACTTGGTAGAAACCAGTCAATATGTGTCACCATCTTTAATGATAACAACACTAAGTATCATCTCCCAGGACTGGTGTCCAAGAAATATGACAGTGTTGAAAAGTTATGTCTTTTTTATTAGACTGTTGTGCACAATTGCTTCATGCCAAGTAAAATATGTACTTTTGTCAACCTTGATTTAGTCTAAGCAGTGCTGGTGAAGTTTCATTGGGTGAATCAATGTTTAAAACTATACACGACAGCTTGTCCTTATTTGTCAATAGGTGCCCTTCTTCTTTGTAAGATTGCATGAGAAACACACTTCCAAGTTATGCTGGCATCATTCGCAAGCTAGTGCTGTTGTAATTAAAGGCTTAGATTAAAATTGTCTTTTCTGGCTAGCAGTTACTAACAGAAGCAGAGTTCCTCATGATCATTACAAGTACATGGATGAAACTAGCTTTCACTCTTAGTATAGTATATGATTCTGAAAACTGACAGGTAGATTATTTATTTTATTTATTATTATTTTAATTAACATTTGTTGACTGGGAAAGTCTGACTAGGACAGAACCTATTTTCAGCTGAGGCCGAGGGAAAAATGTTGTAGATGCATGTCTTTTGAATGCTGGAGGAAACCGGTGTACCCTGTGAAAACCCATGTGAACACAGGGAGGACATGCAGACTGCACACACAAGGCACCCCAGCCAAGAATTGAAACAGAGAACCTCTTGCTGTGAGGCAAGAATGTTAACCACTGCGCCACTGTGCAGCCTGAGTATAATGAACAGTCGCATAACACAAACTACTGTCATACTAAGTAATGATACATGTTCACTAGTATGTGATGAGTCACTCAATAACCATCTTAAAAAGCAATGGCCTGCATGACATTTTTGTTTGTCAGTACTGTGGTAATTTATCATTTATACTGAGACGTAAATTTTTCTTTCTGTGTTTTCTTATCCTTTTTAATAGAATGGCTTCTGTAAACAGATTCTTTCAGTAACTGTGCTGTTAGCTTGAACAATAGTAACCACATGACCTAGAAAACTCCAGTTAAAGGGATATTTTTATGCAAAGCAGCCTTTGTTAGTCTAAGAATCCCATTATACCTGTTTTAATGCTTGACAAGATAGGATGTTTCAGACAATATTTTCCATGCAGTTGAAATGTGTCCCATCACTTCTCTTAAATTTGTTAACCAAATTAACTTATTCCCACATTTTAAAAGTGAACCCAGTTAGTATATCACCTACTTTACTTTTCTTCCCAACTACATGGATGTCACTTTATATTTCAAAGTAAGTAGTCATCATTGACAGACTAGCAGAACTGTAGGAATGTGGGAATTTGGCAGAATGTATAGTAGCCAAGTCTTGGAATATTATTACTGCTTTTAGGTACAGCAGTGCATGTCTTCATGCTGGAGGTATAAGGATATGACATCCCTCCTGCTAAGAAAATGCCTTTACAACTCAACTGTGAGCTTGAACATTTTTTATTATGAGTCAATATTTTTTATACATTTAGAACTTGGAACTTTGGGTCTCGCATTGCAATAAGGAACTCAGCTGCATGCCATGTTAATACTTAACTCATTTACTCTTGCCAGCACTCACGCTAAGCAGAACTACAATAGCTAGAACCCACTTAATCTCAACCCTTTTATATGCTTCCTCCATATACACAAATCTTTCTAAACATAATCTTAACAAACTCACTACATCATCTAATAACATTGCCAGATTTGCAACTGCCTCTCCATATAGAACTCATCATTGTTTAAATCTTAAAAAACTTGGGTGGCTGGAACTACCACACCTCATACAATACTATCAACTCACTATTGCCCATAATGCCCTACATCACCCCGACAACACTCCAATACTCTCCACCCTCATAGCACCCTTTAACAATCAGAGGTACCTACAAAATACTGGTCCAAACCTCCCGATCCAAAAACTCAGCAGGTGACTCCACATTTTCCAACTCTGTTGGCAAAATATGGAACAAGTTACCACAAGACCTTACAACCCTAACTTCACTCTCCCTATTTCAAACTAAACTAAAATTCTTCCTAAATAACCATTGGCTATGTTCATGTAATAACCCTGGTTAGCTATCTCTTTTTTTCCATTTTATCTGATTCCTTAACAACCTTTCTCTTTCTTCTTATCTATAAACTCTAACAGAGTATTTAATGTTCTTCATCTTTCCTTTTTTTACCATCCTAAGATTTAGATTCTACTCAAAAGTCTATACAACCTGTTTGCAGGTTTATTGCATATGTTTTTTTTTCCCTATTTTTGTATATTCATGTATATCTTGATATTGTTAAGTAGTATGTAGTGGAGCTTTTCTCCCCGGGCCTCCATTGAAAATGGACATATATCCAGTTGGACTAGCCTGGTAAACAAATGTAAAATAAAATAAAATAAATAAAATAAAATTTTAATTAACATTTGGTGACTGGGAAAGTCTGACTAGGACAAAGCCTAATTTCAGCTGAGGCCCAGGGAGAAATGTTGTAGATGCATGTCTTTTGAATGCTGGAGGAAACCGGTGTACCCTGAGAAAACCCATGTGAACACAGGGAGGACATGCAGACTGCACACACAAGGCACCCCAGCCAAGAATTGAAACAGAGAACCTCTTGCTGTGAGGCAAGAATGTTAACCACTGCGCCACTGCACCGCCTGAGTATAATGAACAGTCGCATATCACAAACTGCTGCCATACTAAGTAATGATACATGTTCACTAGTATGTGATGAGTCACTCAATAACCATCTTAAAAAGCAATGGCCTGCATGACATTTTTGTTTGTCAGTACTGTGGAAATTTATCATTTATACTGAGATGTAAATTTTTCTTTCTGTGTTTTCTTATCCTTTTTAATAGAATGGCCTTTGTAAACAGATTCCTTCAGTAACTGTGCTGTTAGCTTGAACAATAGTAACCACATGACTTAGAAAACTCCAGTTAAAGGGATATTTCTATGCAAAGCAGCCTTTGTTAGTCTAAGAATCCCATTATACCTGTTTTAATGCTTGACAAGATATGATGTTTCAGACAATATTTTCCATGCAGTTGAAATGTGTCCCATCACTTCTCTTAAATTTGTTAACCAAATTAACTTATTCCCACATTTTAAAAGTGAACCCAGTTAGTATATCAACTACTTTACTTTTCTTCCCAACTACATGGATGTCACTTTATATTTCAAAGTAAGTAGTCATCATTGACAGACTAGCATAACTGTAGGAATGTGGGAATTTGGCAGAATGTATAGTAGCCAAGTCTTGGAATATTACTACTGCTTTTAGGTACAGCAGTGCATGTCTTCATGCTGGAGGTATAAGGATATGACATCCCTCCTGCTAAGAAAATGCCTTTACAACTCAACTGTGAGCTTGAACATTTTTTATTATGATTCAATATTATTTATACATTTAGAACTTGGAACTCTGGGTCTCGCATTGCAATAAGGAACTCAGCTGCATGCCATGTTAATACTTAACTCATTTACTCTTGCCAGCACTCACGCTAAGCAGATATGACTCGCCTATCTGACCCCAGGCTGGACAGCAATCCCCAGGAATTTATCAAAGACGTGTAAATGTGCCAGAAGGTAATTTAAATGCACAAGTAATATGATGTTTTGCTTTACTGAATGTTATTCTTACATAATTAAGCAATTTATTTTTTCTACTGCATACTGTGACTTAAGTTACTGTGACTTAAGTAGCTCAAATGAATTGTATTGTTTTCCTTTCAGTCGGACAGCAAAGCTCTACATAACAGTGGAGCCATATAATCAAAGCTGCCTGCACAGTTAGAGCTGTAGATGTAGTGCATGCAGGATTCACATAGGTATAATGCATGTAGCGTTAATATAGATGGAGTATGTGCAATATTATTGTAGGTGCAGTGCAGGTGGCATTTGTGAAAATGAAGTGCATGCAACATTCATGTAAGTGCTGTGTGTACTGGATTCATATAGATGCAGTACATACAACATTTATGTAGGTGTAGTGTAGGTGACATTAGTGAAAATGCAGTGTGTGCAGCATTCATGTAGCTGTAGTTCAGGCAGCATTACTAAATGTATAGTACACATGTTTACTAAAAATGACCAAAAACCTAATAGGCACAAGACAAGATGAGCATACACTGCAAAGGCCAACAAGGTTTAATAGCTGAGTAAAACAAGCTTACTGCAATCAGTAGTCCGGTGACTTGGATTCTTTGCAGCCAGATCATTTTTAACTTTTTATTGCTTGGTAGTTACCGGAGTTTGCACCGGACTACTGATTTCTGTAAGCTTGTTTTACTCAGCTAATAAACCCTGTTGGACTTTGCAGTGTATGCTCGTCTTGTCTTGTGTCTGTATAGTACACATCTCATTCATAGAGATGCAGTGTATGCAGCACTCATGGAGGTGCAGTGCAGGCAGCATGCTTGTAGGTGTAAGTGCAGGCAGCATTCATAGAGAGGTGCACGCAATACTTATATAGGTGTAGTTCAGGCAGCATTCATAGAAGAGTGCACTCATGGAGGTGTAGTGCAGGCAACATCCTTGTAGGTGTAGTCCAGTAGCATCCATAGAGGGATAGTGCATGTTACACTCATGGAGGTGTAGTGCAGGCAACAGCCTTGAAGGTGTAGTCCAGGCAGCATTCATAGAGGATTAGTGCATGCTACACTCATGGATGTATAGCACAGGCAACATCCTTGTAGCTGTAGTCCAAGCGGCATTCATAGAGGAGTAGTGCATGCTACACTCATGGAGGTGCAGTGCAGGCAACATCCTTGTAGCTGTAGTCCAAACAGCATTCATTGAGGAGTACTGCATGCTACACTCATGCAGGTGTAGTACAGGCAACATCCTTGTAGGTGTAGTCCAGGCAACATTTATAGAGGAGTACACTCATGGAGGTGTAGTGCAGGCAACATCCTTATAGGTGTAGTCCAGTAGCATTCATAGAGGGATAGTGCATGTTACACTCATGGAAGTATAGTGCAGGCAACATCCTTGTAGGTGTAGTCCAGGCAGCCTTCATAGAGGAGTAGTGCATGCTACACTCATGGAGGTATAGCACAGGCAACATCCTTGTAGGTGTAGTCCAGCAACATCCATAGAGGAGCAGTGCATGCTACACTCATAGAGGTGTAGTGCAGGCAGCAGTATTGTAAGTGTAGTCCAGGCAGCATTCATAGAGGAGTAGTGCATGCTACACTCAGGGAGGTATAGTGCAGGCAATATCCTTGTGGGTGTATTCCAGGCAGCATTCATAGAGAACTAGTGCATGCTACACTCATAGAGGTGTAGTGTAGGCAGCAACATTGTAGCTGTAGTTCAGGCAGCATTCATGTAGGAGTAGTGCATGCTACGCTCATGGAGGTGTAGTGCAGTCAACATCCTTGTAGCTGTAGTCCAAGCAGCATTCATAGAGGCGTAGTGCATGCTACACTCATAGAGGTGTAGTGCAGGCAACATCCTTGTAGGTGTAGTCCAGGCAGCATTCAGAGAGGAGTACACTCATGGAGGTGTAGTGCAGGGAACATCCTTGTAGGTGTAGTCCAGTAGCATTCATAGAAGGGCAGTGCATGTTGCACTCATGGAGGTGTAGCGCAGGCAACATCCTTGTAGGTATAGTCTATTCATAGAGGAGTAGTGCATGCTACACTCATGGAGGTATAGCGCAGGCAACATCCTTGTAGGTGTAGTCCAACAACATTCATAGAGGAGAAGTGCATGCTACACTCATAGAGGTGTAGTGCAGTCAGCAGCATTGTAGGTGTATTCCAGGCAGCATTCATAGAGGAGTAGTGCCTGCTACACTCATGGAGGCATAGCGCAGACAACATCCTTGCAGGTGTAGTCCAGGCAGCATTCATATAGGAGTAGTATATACTACACTCACAGAGGTGGAGTGCAGGCAGCAGCATTGTAAGTGTAGTCCAGGCAGCATTCATATAGGAGTAGTGCACGCTACGCTCAGGGAGGTGTAGTGCATGCAACATCCTTGTGGGTGTATTCCAGGCAGCATTCATAGAGGACTAGTGCATGCTACACTCATAGAGGTGTAGTGTAGGCAGCAGCATTGTAGCTGTAGTTCAGGCAGCATTCATGTAGGAGTAGTGCATGCTACGCTCATGGAGATGTAGTGCAGGCAACATCCTTGTAGCTGTAGTCCAAGCAGCATTCATAGAGGAGTAGTGCATGCTACACTCATAGAGGTGTAGTGCAGTCAGCAGCATTGTAGGTGTATTCCAGGCAGCATTCATATAGGAGTAGTGCATGCTACACTCATGGAGATGTAGTGCAGGCAACATCCTTGTTGGTGTAGTCCAGGCAGCATTCATAGAGGAGTAGTGCCTGCTACACTCATGGAGGCATAGCGCAGGCAACATCCTTGCAGGTGTAGTCCAGGCAGCATTCATATAGGAGTAGTGTATACTACACTCATAGAGGTGTAGTGCAGGCATCATCCTTGTAGGTGTAATCCATGCAGCATTCATATAGGAGTAGTATATACTACACTCATAGAGGTGTAGTGCAGGCAACATCCTTGTAGGTGTAGTCCAGGCAGCATTCATATAGGAGTAGTGCATGCTACGCTTGTGGAAATGATGAGGAAAAGACAAAGTTAATCAAGACTTGCTTAATCTATTTGAATTTCTCTACACCAAACAGCTACTGAAATGTGTAGTTTAACCAATGTAGAGTCTTCTCTACCAGTTAAACATTACATACTGCTTATCTGTTTAATCAAAAAGGTTTCATAGAAATATTCTCTGACATCTTTCCAAAACAAAACTTGTCAATTGAGTGACTATCCATGGTAGGCTGATCTTACTTTTGTCTATGATGAACAGATATAATACTCTATCATAAACTGAGTGCATGTTCTTTTAGTAATACATTATTGAAAACTAAATGCATGTCATTTTAGTTAGGTAAAAGCTATGCCCCACTTACATAAATTAAGTAACCCTTCACACAATCATAGATCATAGGGAATACAAGGCAAATGAGTCAAACAACTTTGCCAGTCACCACTCTTAAAGCTTACCTCCTTTTTCAAAGAGGGTCAGATTATGCACGATGGCCTTTTAATACATTAAGGAGTTGACAGTGTGACTGCAAAGGAATATAAAATGCTTTGACATTTACTTAACTTGTAAAAAGTGGTCAGTGCTCACTACGAAAGAGTTAATGTGACTGATGGTAGAACTAATGTTATCCCAACTATAAAACAAAACCCATTACCATTTCTTAGTGTCAATGATGTTTTCATGTGGGCTGCAAAGATAAATAACCTGCATATTTTTAATGATATGTTTGCCTTCTATATGTTTTTACTTAACTATTCGTATAATGGTAGATAAAAACAAACATGCATTTTTTAAAGGTGCACCTAAACTCTGTGCTGGTGGCTGGTTTTACTGTGACCAGATATTGCATTGTAGCTGTACAGTGATGGGTGCACATACCAGTTATCTTAGAACAGTGGTGCACAACCTTTTTATGGGAAGGGCCACTACACAAATTCTTAATGCATCTGTGGGCCACCTCAAAACATAGTAAGTTGTTACGAGTTAACACTAGGTACAGGTACTGGCATTTTTACTTAAGACAACAGTCATGAAATTGTCTGTTTTCTACATCAACTTTGCATTTAACTTTATTCTGGTCTGCAGCCATGACTTATTACAAACTCTTGCAGAACGTTACTACTGTTTACAGACTACAAGTTATTAACAACAAAGAATAGTTACTTTCACAGCTAAAATTAGAGGTGTGCGCAACTGCAGTCAATTATGTAAGTAAGCACATACTGGAAAGTTTGCATGACTGGAGTAAGGTATAGCATTTTTTCACTTTTTTAAAAATTTTTGGTTACTCTCTGGGGGCTGGATGGTGTTGCATCGAGGGCCGGATTTGGCCCTGGGGCCGGACGTTGTGCACCTCTGTCTTAGAAGCATTACCAGGAAAATAAAAACAAAATGGGTATTGCTGGCTAGCAACTTTCATTCAATCTCTCTCTAAACAGCATCAAAACAATTCCCAATTTTTTATGTTAGAGATTCTAAATTTTCTTGCAATGCTTTTTTGGATACTATTATAAAGACACTGTAGGTGTCCCAGTGAAATGATAGTGAGGTAGCCTTCCAATTTTCAGAAATTAGTTTGTTTTCATATGGAAACATTTATTTATACTGTCTCATCATTTTCCTATTAGAACTTCCCACAAATTAACTCCAGTGAGTAGATATGCCATTTCTCAAAAATCTGTGGCAAAATACATTATGCTTCTAAACATTTTCCCATAATCCATTTACACTACCAAAACACATATGCCATTTGCTTTCTGTGGATTACTCCTCCAGCATGCATAATTTGTTTTCCATCCCTCTTTATAGACCCTCATAGTGTCAGATATATTCTATGAAGGAGTCAGAAGTGTAGGTCACAAACCTTGATCCAAATCTTGACCAAAGTAGATGATCCCTTCCTTTATCCCATAGAGATATTGCTCAGCTTAGCCCTATAGTACCATTACTTTTCTTCTGTACTTTTTTCCTTTTGATAAGTCTGAATAAATTAGATCAGCTCTACCTTTGTTTATAGCACAACATTTACTACAGGGTTTAGTATGCCTTTCCGATTTGCACTAATGTCGAACAATTTGGTCCAGCTCAACAATTTGCAATGAACTTAGGCACATACCTTCCATTTGACTGAGAATTGTTTTCTTTCTTGTGAAGCTGTTGCACAAACTGTGACTTGTATAAATTATGCTTTTGCCAGCTATGTGTTGGTTTCCTATATATCTACCCCCCTTACCACACAAACATCAGAAGGGAGGATATTGTCCTAATGGAACAGAGACTAGGCACATGCAACCAGCTTCATAAGCATGCATTTTAGACTACAGCGGTCCATAGGGCATGGAACCATGAGACTCATACTATTTTTATTTATTTTGTTTGGTACAACCATAGACTTTGTCTCTTCAGACCTCTGACGAAAATGTGTTTTTGTTTTTTCTGTCTATACTGATTAACAAATGGAAGTAAATAAAGAAACAACCAAACAGCCAAACAAATAAACAAATAAATATCACCTTGTTTCATATAATTGCAAAACAAATAATATTACTACATTTGAAAGTACTCAGTCTAGTAAGTCCCAATTTCTTTTCATTTTTTAGACCTTTTATTAATCAGTATCTAGAAGGACAAAAATTAGAAAAAATCACATAATGTTAATTGTATTAAAAGGTGGTAGCCAGTAACTTTAAAACAAGAATGAATTACATAAATTGGTGGTACAAATGATTTCCTCATACATTAAATGCCAAAGGAAATCTAAAAGAGTTAGTACAACTAAGATAAATAATAATAAAGATGAAATAAAAATACCACCAAGACCACGGATCCAAACAATAAGCAGATTTAATGAAACACTTAGCACCTCAACTTACAAAGTTTTCCAAGAGTAAAAACACTACAAAACACAGTTTGCTTAAATACACAATACTTAATAAAACAATTAATCAATTAAACCTACAATTTAAATCATATACTTCCAGTTACATTCCTTGTTGAGTCCCAATGGCTCCAAAGTACCGTACTTTAAAATCAGGAGGGTTTCCTTTTTTTAAAGTTTGTTTTTTAAAGATACACATTCACCTATGCCAACTTGTAATTTTTCCAGGACACAACCCTTAAGGGACTCAGGGTTAGAATTATGTGCTGTCATGAAATGACTACCGAGGTGACTCTCTAGTTTTTTTTATTTTTTATGACCCTGATATGTTCCTGTAAATGGACCCTAAAACTCCTATATGTTTCCCCTATATAAAACTTATTACATCCACATCTCAGCACATACACTTGCTCCTCTGTGTTACAAGTATATCTATACCTAGCTGTGAATTTAATGCCATTAATATGGGAAAATAACTCACAATGTATTGACAGATGGAACAACCATCACATGGAACAGTGCCCTTATTTATACTTAAACTCTGACTAAGATTAACATCTGGTAAATAAAATTGATTATGCATCAGTATATCAGACATATTCCTAGCTCTTTTATATGCAATATTCACAAAATCAGGTAATACAGAGTTCAACATTTTATCCCTTAAAAGCATTGGCCACAGACTATGCACTTTCTTAATAATTTCCTCAGTTATAACATTATAGGTAGTCACTAGAAAAACGTCCTTCTGCCCTCCATCATTCACAACTTTATTGGTATGTTTATTTCCACTTGCACAAGCATTATATTTCCCACTAACATGGGGACTACAAAAATTCCCCTGAGGGTTGACTGGATACCTCATATCCATAATTTTTTGTTTAGCTTCCCTAACCAACTGGACATCATAGCCCATTTTAATAAACATATCTTCCGCTTCTGCTGTTTCTCTGTCAAAGCTCATGTTAAGGCTACATAACCTATGTCTTTGTAAAAATTCATTATATGGCAATACCCTGACCAAATGTTTGGGGTGACAACTACTCCCATATAAAAATACATTTCTATGTTCAAATTTCCTATGGAGACTAGTTGTAAATCCCTCTAAACTTATATCCAAAAAATTCACTTGTGGGCCAAACTGCATACCATCAAAGCTTAAGCCCATAGTATTAGATTGTAAATCATCAACAAATGTTAAGGGCCTCTGTTTGACTTCCTTGACATAAAAAAATAAGATCATCAATAATCCTAAGATATAAAATAACTTGCAATCTAAAAAAAATCATGCCTATAAAAAAAATCATCTTCATGTTTAGCCACGACTACGTTTGCATACATAAGGGCAAAGGCCGCCCCCATGGCAGTGCCCTATAATTGCTAAAAAATGTCTCCATTAAACATAAAAAAATATTTTTCAAGCAAAACATAACTAAATCTATCAAAAATGAGACATGGGAGAGTCCCCCAAGAAGTAAAATAAGGCTTGAATACCTATTTCATGCCTCATGTTAGTATAAAGACTTTTAATGTGCAAACATAGCCAAAACATATCCTTTTTCCAAACTTTCCCCCTTATTTTGTTCAAGAAATCATGACTATCCCTAATATAAGAAGCTGTACTCATCACATATTTCTTTAGATGTTCATGTAACAACATACTTATGTTTTTCAAAAAATACCTCTGTGGAGACACTATAGGTCGACCACTAAGGTTGGTTAAACCTTTATGTGTTTTGGGTAGACAGTAAAAAACTGCTATAGAGCAGTTTTCCACTCCAGACTTCTTTTCCACATCCTTTGAAGTAAAATACACCAACCTTAGGCCTTTGTCTAACAAAAGTTGGTACTCTTTAATGGCTTTAAAATAATCAGAAACATTGCATTTCCTGTAAATTTCCACATTATTCAAATGTTTATAACACATCTCTAAATATTGTGTATAGTGCATAATTACTATCTGGTTACCCTTATCAGATGGCTTAACCACCCATCTTCTGTCTTTACCAAATTCCAGTAGGGCTAACCATTGTTGTTTAGTTAAGCTGAAGCATTTGTTAGACTTATTCTTTATACAAGACCAATACATTTGACAGCCTCAGAATTAAGTGTAGCAAAATATCCTTGCAGAGTATTATTTAGAAAAGGTGGAATAAAAGAGCTTTTAACAGAGGTAGCATCAGTGTTCAGTTGGCAGTAGGCATTAGTCATCTTCAAACAAATCTTTCTGAAATGACAAGCATGAGTGAAAAGAATCATCACCACTTTCATAACAATCATTAATCACATCTCCTCCCTCCTGTTTAACGTAACACATTAAGTGCAATTTTCTGCTAAAAAAAAAAAATCACTTTTAAGCACATGTAATCTCGGTAAAGCAGTCGGTATAAATTTAAGGTCAAGACATGACACAGACATAACCAGATCAGAAATTTCATGTTTAGACAAATTTAACACATGCCAGTTATCACAAACTTCACTAATGCCAGCGTTTCCTCTTATTGTACTGTCCCTTCTTGTTATAGTTCTTTTGCTGGCCCCATTCACTGTGGCCACATTTTCTGTTGTTAAAGTCTGTTTAATAGAACTGGAACTCTGAAAACAGTTCTGCATGTCTTTCAGAGTTTGTGACTTAGCCAAAGCTGGAAACTGTTCCAGACTCCCCTAAGCTGCAGCACTCAAATCTACCTCTTCAGAGGCAGCAAAAGAAACTGAGGAAGAAGCAGAAACATTCTTACCCCGACCAGCATCATTACTGCCATTATTGTTTATTTATTTATTTTTATTTTACATTTGTTAACCGGGAGAGTCCGACTGGACACATGTCCATTTTCAGTGGAGGCCCGGGGAGTAAAGCTCCAGGTACATAACAGACATATGAACATTGTTAATGCAAAAAAGGAAGATAGTAGATTTCTAAATACAATATAAAGATACATCACATCTTGAGAAA
The DNA here is from genome assembly GCF_019279795.1 of Protopterus annectens. Taxonomy (NCBI): domain Eukaryota; kingdom Metazoa; phylum Chordata; order Ceratodontiformes; family Protopteridae; genus Protopterus; species Protopterus annectens. The sequence goes on from NC_056737.1 coordinate 1,278,785,684, forward strand.
AAAATAACAGCAGCATATAAAAAAAAATATATAGGTCAGTTACAAAGGCGAGGCGCCTTGATAAAAAGCGGTTAAGGATAGTGAGGTAAGAGAAGGGTAAATGATAGTGGTTAATCAGGTTTGGAACAGGGACATTGCCAGAGAGTATTGAGATGGGGTTTAAGCTTTTTTTTGAATTGTAGGAGTGAAGGTTCTGAGGTGAGCATGGTCGGTAGGGAGTTCCACATTTTACCTACAAAGTTTGAGAATATTGCTCCTGCTTCTAGATGAAAAAGATCTGGTAGATTCTCATTTCCAAATAAATGCCTTATCAAGGTTATAGTCCTTAATGCCCCTGTTGATTTTATAACTTTTGCACTCTACTAACGCTGTTCAAAGTCCACAAGTTTGCCATTAATTTCTTCCAGCATACTAGTAAGTTTAACTGATGTTAAAAGTTTATCAAGTTCAACACTCACCACTCCAATTTCTTCTTTCAGCCTTCGCTTCTTTAACTCATCCCTCTCAATCAGGATGTGTATCCATTCTGTGAAGCACCGGTGAGCTGTCTGTACCCATCTCTTTTGAAAATTCATATCCTCAGGATTCCACTCCTCAAAGGGGGTTGTAGATGTTTTGTAATTCAGCTGTACATACCGCTGAAGGCAGATAATGTTAATATGTGTGCTTGCCTCCTTCAGCAGAAGATTTTCCAGCTTATTTCTCAAATTCACGGCTTCTGCCGATAAAACAGCCACAGTAGAAGAACCCAAAGTTTGAAAAGGGTTAACAAAACGATCTTCTCCTTCACCCAGAAAGCGCTCCCAATCCGTAGCCATAGCCGGACCCTGAACAGCCGCTTCAAGAGTAGCCGAATTACCAGTACCGGACAAATTAGAAGCAACAACTGCTTCCATATTTCTGGAGCCTTTCCTCATTTAGCTGCAAAATGAACTGTTGAATAGTCCATTGACTGCCATCAATAGTATCAGGCCTAAAGGGATGTGGCAGATTATTAGCATGATCAGTAGCCATACAAAAACAACTAATACAACTAAGATAAAACAAAAAATAAAGATAAAATAAAAATACCACCAAAACCACTGATCCAAGCAATAAGTAAATTTAATGAAACAGTTAGTGCCTCAGTTTACAAAGCCTTCCAAGAGTAAAAGCACTACAAAACACAATTTGCTTAAATACACCATACTTCAAAAAACAATTAATCAATTAAGCCTACAATTTAAATCACATACTTCCAATTACATTCCTTGTTGAGTCCCACAGGCTCCAAAGTACCATAATTTAAAATCAGGAGGGTTTCCTTTTTTAAAGTTTGTTTTTTAAAGATACAAATTCACCTATGCCAACTTGTGATTTTTCCAGGACACAACCCTTAAGGGACTCAGGGTTAGAATTATGTGCTGTCATAAAATGACTACCAAGGGGACTCTCTAGTTTTTCATTTTTTATGTCCCTGATATGTTCCTGTAAATGGACCCTAAAACTCTTATATGTTTCCCCTATATAAAACTTATTACATCCACATCTCAGCACATACACTTTCCCCTCCATGTTACAGCTATATCTATACCTAACTGTGAATTTAATACTATTAATACCATTAATATTATGAAATCTGAAAGAGTGCCTTAACTATATACAAATATATAAGCACACAAATAAGAAAATACACATCTGATTAACATAAGATTGAAGTATACCTAATGAGATCAAAGGAATGAAAGTTGCCATAGAATGAATCCAGGGTTTATAATTTTATAAACCATAGGGGAGATGACATATGCATTCTAGGAGTTTGTATACCTGAATATTCTTGGATCACTAGGATACATAATATTCTAAAAAAATAACCACATAGAAGAGGTCAAGTTAACCTTTTGGAGATCTACGTCTTCTTCTTTCCTGGTTAGGGGTTGCAACAGTGGAGCACCTGTCCGCTCATGATTGGCAGTGGAGTTTTACAGTGTTGAGTTGCCAGCCCGGTGCCCAACCTTCCACAAAAGGCATGCACACACTCACACCTAGGGCCAATTTAGAGTGTCCAATCCTCCTACAGCATGTCTTTGGGATGTGGGAGGAAACCGGAGCACCTGGAGGAAACCCACGCAACCACAGGGAGGACATGCAGACTCCACATAGAAGGCAGCCCAGCTGAGAATCGAACCGGAGAACATCTTGCTATGAGGCGGCAACGCTAACCGCTGCACCACCATGGCCACCCATCAAGTTAACCTTTTGGAGATAATTTTCAGAAATTTAAAATCTGTGGAGATTTAGAGCACTGACAGATGAACTTTTGCCCTCTTTTTAGAGTCCAAGATAATACATCTTCCTCTGGGACAGCAGAGGGTGTCTTTCAAGATGCAGTTATATAGCCTCTTAACTATTGTTGAGAACTGGAGAGACCATTCTTGATTAGCCATTTCCAAGATATTTTTGGTCAGGGGGAAGCCTGCTCATGTAATGGCTTTGGAATAAGGGAGAGGTTCATAGGTTCATAGGTGTGTACTAGGTTAATGACCATGGGTCCTTTACAAGCCTAGCCATAAGATTACCCTGGAATCGTGCCAACTGACCTTAGTTCCCAGTGCCTCTGTCGAGTAGAGCCACTGGAGTTATCTCCAGGGTGAATTTTCTATTTCCCATCCACTCATCAAGATTTCTCTTGAAGAGGGTCAGTGAGGTGCCTTGTTTTACATGTATGGGAAGTCTATTCCATAGTATGGGCAGTCTCTGAGTTATGAACCTGTCCCTCCAGCATGTTCTGTTGATTGTGGTAATGAGGTTGAGGTCTCTGGAGTGGGTGGTGTGGAGGGATTGGGATTTCTTTAGCTGTAGCATTTCTAACAGAGCTGGGTCAGACATTGCTTTGTAAGTCAAGCAGAGATCGACTCTAAGTAGGCAATATGAGACAGAGAATAGTTGGAGTTTTTCAAATCTGTTCATATAGAACAAGTATTTAAGGCCTAGGATCCTCTTTGTGAGGTACTTTTGTGACCTCTCCAGTTGTTGCAGCTGTCTAGTGAGGTACATGCCAAATGGGGTATTGTACTTGATGACTGGCCTAATGAGGGAAGAGTAGAGGGAGACAATGACCTCTTTCTTCCTGGATGCAAAACCCTTATTAATGAGATGTGCCTCATAGAAGGACTTTCTGACGACAGTGGCAACGTGGTGATCAAAGAGAGCTCACTGTCAAACTGTGTTCCCAGATCTCTTATAATGTCTTCTGCGTTCAGTGGACTACCATCAATGTGGTAATTCATGGGAAATGGGTTTTTCCCAAAGGGGATGATGACACATTTTTGGCATTCAGCTTATGGTCATGGTTCTGACACCAGTCATTGGTCTCAGTGAGGCCATTCTGTAGGATGTCAGCATCACTTGGGGAGTTAATAATAGTTCCCAACTTGCAGTCATCTGCAAACTTTGTCAGGGTCCCTTCATGTTGGCCTGGACTTCAGAGAAATAGATACCAAACAGGAGAGGACCCAGGGACAAACCCTGTGGGACTCCACTCGTGACTAGTTGGCAGTGTGACTTGGAGTCAGCTACTTACACACTGTGGGTTCTATCTGTCAGCCAGTTTGCAAGCCACCTAGGTGTATAGGTGTTGATGCCCAGCTTAGTGAGTTTTTCTATGATTCCTGAGTGGGGAATGGTATCAAAGGCCTTGGTCAGATCAAAATAGGCTGTATGAACCACCTTGCCTTTATCCACAGCTCTGGTGATTGACTCAAAGAAGTCGACCGAGTTGAGCAGGCATGATCTACCCTTCGCAAAACCAAACTATGTGGGATCCAGAGTTTGGAGATTCCCTATATCCTTATTTATTATGTCCATGATGATGCATTCCATAGCTTTGCATATCAAATTCATCAGGCTAATGGGGCGATAGTTCCCAGGGTATGTAGTTGCTCCTCCCTTTTGGAGAGGTATGACTGTAGCAGTGTGCCATTTGGTAGGGACAAAGCCTGAGGTGAGTCTGGGATTGAACAGGGCACACAAGTGAGGTTCCAGTTCACTCTGTAGCTTATGTATAACACAGCCAGAGATATTGTTAGGTCCCATAGAAGCTGTATTTTTGGCCTTGGACAGTGCTGTTTTAACCTGTGCAGCAGTAATACTGGGTGCCTGTCAATCTGCTGGTATTGTGATTGGTCCTTTGGGGGGGGCAGGTAAAGTTGGAACTTACTAAACTAAATAAGCTACAAATTACTACAGCACTCAACTTCCCTCACTTATCTAGAGGAAAACAGTGTTTAGTACCTAATAAATAAGCACCTATCCAGGCATGTCTAAGGGTCAGCTCCCGTTGTTTTCTCCTGTCTACCTGATGAATCTGGGCATCTTGGGGAAATGCAGCAATTGCTTCATGTACACAGATAACCCTCTCCTCCTAGCACCCAACACTACAACCTGTGAGAGATGCACTTATATAACCAAACTGGAAGCAAAGCTCTCTTCACCCAAGACTGGACTAGACAGTCAAGAGGAGAAGGTAAACACTTACACCACACTCATCACGTAGTCCCTCAAAACCTACACCACGAAAACTCACACATAGAAACAAAAAGCACACACCTACATTCATGGAGGCACTCAAAAAAAAATCTACCCAAGCAACAGGGACTTCCAAAGCAGAAACGCAAACAAACTCCACCCCCCAACACAACCCAAATGACACATAGCCCACAAACTCAGTGTGCTACTCAACCACAGCCCATAAGGCATAACAACGTACCTAACACTCTAGTCATAGGTGACTCTATACTCAGGCACACTGATGTTCCTCTCACCAGGATAAACAAGGAGAAAGTTACTGTCAGCTGCCTGTCAGGTGCCAGGATCCGCCACATAACACACTCACTCAGGTCACTCAACAACAAGTACAAATAAGACTCTGTCATTGTCCATGTTGGTGTGAATGACCTGAGATGTGCCTCCCTGGACTACATGAAAAGAGACATGGAGGAGCTGTCTGATCTTGCAGCCCAGGCAGGTATGACCCTAGCCCTGAGTAGCATCCTGCCATCACCCAGAATGATACCACAGTACAAGGACAAAATGATTGACTTCAACAATTGACTAAGCTTCTGGTGTCATTCTAAGGGGATCCAGTATCTGTCTGCCTGGGATGACATGATCGACAAACCACGACGCTTTGCCAGAGATGGCCTGCACCTGTCGCCCTTGGGATTCCAGATACTGGCTAAGGCTTTTGCCAGCCCTATAGTGCCTTTTTTAGGCAAGACTCAAATGATAAATTCACCACTGTAACAGGTACAAGCAAGCAAAATATGAGGGTAATGCTACTCAATGTTAGAAGTCTAAATCTCAAAATGCACTCACTCGAAGCACTCCTTAAAATGGAGAACATCAACATTTGTGCAGTGACAGAGACCTGGTTCAAGGCTCCAGAGAGCACCCCTGCATTACCAGGCTATAATTCATACCACACCTTTCAACCACCTAACTTGGACCGAAGCACTAAAGGTGGAGGCGTGTCCATATTCATTAAGGATACCCATACCTCCAGGCTAGTTGCTCAGCATAATGCATCTGAGATTATCCTAGTGCAACTAACTCTGGGCAAGACCGCAATGCAAATTGTAGGTTGCTACAGATCCCCCACCATGCCCCAGGATTCCCACTCCTCATTTCTTGATACACTGGAAAATATTAGGGTACAACCTAACACCCTAATAATGGGTGATTTCAACTACCCCACCATTAACTGGGAAAACTACTCATGTACCAACTCTTGTCTCAATTTTTTCTGGAATTCATAAATTCCAATGCCTTTGATCAGCTTATCAACACCCCCACCAGGGGCAGCAATATCATAGACCTGGTCATTACCAACATCAGCAACTGGTGTTCCACACCAAAGGTCAATTCCTAGTTGGTCAGTTCCGACCACAAGCAAATCACCCTACACATCCACATCCCATCCCCAGCCCCCATTAGGGAAACCACCATAATAAATTTCTCCAAAGCCAACTTCATGCTTCTTAAGACAGACGTGGCAAACTTCACAACACCCCTGCTGATGGACAATGGAGATACGACCACTGAATCCTATACAATTGCACTTTATAAGCACTTACACGAGTGCATGGACTGTGCAATCCCTAAAAGAACCAAGATGCTATCCTCCAGAAAAAGGAAGCCAATCTGGTGGTCCCCTGCTATAAACAAACTCTACAACAGAAGAAAGAAACTGTTGCAAAAAAGAGTAACATCCCATGATTGGAGGAGCTCCGCAGTCAGCCTCAGTAAGAAGCTGAGATCCCTCATAAAATCCTCCAAAGCTAGTTATGAAAACAAAATCGCCACTGATTCTAAAGACAACCACAAAGCATTCTATAGCTATGTCAAGAATTTCAATGGCAACACTCAGATCTGCTCTGAGTTACAGCACAATGGCACTAAATATACAGAACCAACTGATATTGCCAACATCCTGGCAGATAGGTTCAGTGCTAACTTTACCCCTCTCTCATCCCCTAAAGGGTCCATCTCTATACTGGAAGAATGCAAAGTACCTGTAATCACGGCTGCACAGGTAAAAAATACACTCTCCAAAGCCAAGAACACAGCATCCATGGGACCTGACAACATCCTAGGCTGCATTCTACATGAACTACAAAATGAACTGGCACCCCACCTAAGTACCATGTTCAATTATAGCCTCACCTCAGGCTTTGTGTCTGCTGAATGGCGCACAGCGATGGTTATCCCACTCTACAAAGGAGGAGTCACCACGGACCCCGGGAACTACCTCCCCATTAGACTGATGAGCCTGGTCTGCAAGGCTATGGAGCGTATTATTATGGAACTTTTAAACAATGACATTGGTAATCTCCAAACTCTGGACCCTACCCAGTTCAAGTCTGTAAAAGGCAGATCATGTCTCCTAAACCTGACAGACTTCTTTAAAGCGGTCACCAAAGCTGCAGATGAGGGTAAGGTGGTACACACTGCCTATCTAGATCTCACCAAGGCTTTCAACACCATCCCCCACTCTGGAATTATAGACAAACTCACTAAACTAGGTATAAATCCCTATGTCACAAGATGGGTTGCCAACTGGCTCACTGACCGAACACACACTGTGAAAGTAGCAGACTCTAAATCCAACTTCAGACCAGTGACAAGTGGAGTACCACAGAGTTCAGTCTTAGGTCCTCTCCTATTTGGTATCTACTTCTCTCAAGTACAGGCTAACACAGAAGGTATTTGGCTAGCAAAGTTTACAGATGACTGCAAACTAGGAGGCATAATCAAATCTCTTAATGATGTGGACATCCTACAAAAGGGCCTCACTGAGACAGATGCCTGGTGTCAAAGCCATGGCCTCAAACTCAATGGCAAAAAGTGCATTCTCATCCCTTTTGGTAAATACTCTGTACCCATGAACTACCACATAGGCGGTAGTCTACTTAACACTGAAAGTGTGATAAGAGACCTTGGGATACAGGTGGACAGTGGTCTCTCCTTTGATAATCACATCGCCACAGTAGTCAGGAAATCCTTCTCCATGGCACACCTCATCACAAAAGGTTTCTCATCCAGGAAAAAAGAGGTCATTGTTCCCCTCTACTCATCACTCATTAGACCCATTATAGAGTACAACGCCCCTTTTAGTATGTACCTCACAAGACATGTACAGCAACTGGAAAGGCCACAGAAATACCTCACATAGAGGATTACCAGCGTCAAACAGATGCCCTACGCAGACCATCTAAAAAAACTCCAGCTTTACTCTGTCGCATATTGCCTACTCAGAGCCGATCTCTGCCTAACATACAAAGCTATGTCAAACCCAGAGCTGTTGGACATGTTCCATGTAAAGAAATTCCAATCTCTCTGAGCTACATGCTCTAGGGACCTAAACCTTGTCACCACAATAAACAAAACATGCTGGAGGGATAGATTCCTGTCTCAGAGACTTCCCATACTCTGGAACAAACTACCTATCTATATCAAACAAAGCTCCTCATTAGCACTCTTCAATAAAAATCTTGATGATTGGATGGGAGATAGGAAATTCACCCCGGGGATCATGTATTTGGTTCTGCTTGGCAGGGGCACAGGAAAATATTTTTTTTGGGTGGCAAAAGCCAGGGTGCTGTTTGGCTAGGCTTATATAGGCCATAGGGCCAATAGCCTAGTACCTACCTATGAACCTATGAATCTGTTGGCCAGTATATTAACAATATCAGTTGGCTCCATATAGGAGGTACCATTGTGCAGTAGCTCAGAGCAAATCTGGGTATTGCCGTTGAGATTCTTTAAGTAACTATAGAAGGCCTTGTGGTTGTCTATATTGTCTGCTGCAATTTTGTTCTTATAGCTAGCTTTAGAGGATTTGATGAGGGATCTCAACTTTTTGTTGAGGCTGATAAGGGAGTTTTTGCAGTCATGGGACTTCACCTTATTCCACATCAGTTTCCTTGATTATAGAACTTAGTAAGCCATTGAGTAGATATAGGCCACAGTTTATAAACAGAACAATAGTAAATGGAATCATTCCACAGGACTGAAAGGGGATATAATGTGCTAATCCTTTACTAACTTTAGCTGCAGAGTCACAATAACCCTTAAGCATGGGTAATAATACCAGTTTCTCAAATGCATAGCAAAAGGATTGAAGGCTTGCTTGACCTTACAAAAGCACTAACATGTTCTTTATTGGGGTAGTTATACAGTGAAAAGAATTAACAGATGATAGAAGTCTTCATCTCCTCCCTGTGATGTATGATAAGGGTTTTGTATAAGCTTTACAGGGAGTTTCTTGCATCTTGTCAGAGCAACCATGGCCTAGTAGATTAGCAAATAAGATAAGGTGGTAATGAGATGTAGGCTGCAAAGGGTGATCTATTAATTATGTAGTGAACCCACAAAACTTTCCAGAAGTCAGTCCTGGGTGGATCCCATGTTGTTTGTAATACTCCAAAGCTGCTAATGGTTCATCTCCCATTCAGCATAGTTGTGTGGTCAGCAAGTTATATGATACCTAGATGATCACACATATGATCACAAATTGGGTAATGTTTAAAAATAAAATGGGGATTTCCCCAAAGGTTGACAGTTGATCCCCATATAATTGACCAGTCCATTGTTTTAGGTATTGGAGGGCAGAGGCTATTACAGAAATAGAATGCCAAGCTTTCAGATGTTTAGGAAAGGATTCGGGTAGAAACACAGACTCCATGGGGAAGATGAATAAATATTGTTAGCTTTGATTAAACACCAGAAGGGTAATACAGAATGGTTAAGTAAAAAAAAAAAAAAGAGCAGACAGTGTAAATGATATGGCATATTTGCCTCAGTCTGGAATGCCTAACTCTGAAAGCTGGCTAGGTGTATTTTGAATAGCCAGGCACACTGTCTTTCACCCTCTATTCCAAATAAAGTTATGTAGTTTAATGATTTTCTTCAGGAATGGATTGGGAGTGGAATAAGAAGACATCTGAAAATATAAAACAGTAAGGAGGAAACCATCATTCCGATGGTCGCTTTGTAGATTATCAAACATAGATGCAAATGATACTAGTAATGGACCCACAGAAAAATGTCCCTTATATCTCAAAGATTAACCTTAAGCATCTCCTGACTAAGTGGAACTTAATTCAGAAGTACTGGGAGTAGTTTTTTGACTACTTACAGCGTAAAGAGTTGACAGGGGACTAAATGTTTTAGCTGCTATGTTGACAGGGAATATTTCTGTTTTAGCGTTATTAATTCTTAAGTCTGAAAGATTAGCAAACCTGGTTAATATCTTATAAATAGTTGTTATATCTTTTACAGGATGCTGGGTAAGAATGATGTAGCCAACTGCAAACAGGGCAGCAATATTAATACCATAAAAAGACCAGGCTGATGCTGCAAAGGTAAAATTGAATACTCCACAGAAACACACCAAACACAAACTGATATATTTTGCGGTACTAAGAAGAAGGCAACAGTATTCCAAACTCAAAATTTATTAGAACAAATTTAACACTTTCATTCCATACATCACATAGAACTTCCTCAGAATTAAATATTTTATTAATGATGCTACTTTTATAAATAATTAAATGGGTCTATATCAGAACAACAAAAGCACATATGTGCGACTACATAAAAATAGACACATAATGTGCAAAACCTGTAAATAGCGAACAGCCACATGATCAAATATTTTCCTAGTGAAAAAATTCACGTGGCCTTTCGGAAAAAAATAAATAAAAAACATTATCCTTTGCCCCCAACACCCCTCCCTAACTAAATATACCAAATCCAAGATCGCACTGTAGCAAAGGAAAGGGCAACTCCGTGTAGATGGCTAACTACCTCCTTGCCCTGTGACATATTCATCGAATTGCTTAAATGTGGTTCGATGAATATGTGTCATTCTTCACATGTTCGCTCAAAAGCCGTCTCATGCTTCTGATATAGATCTTAATCAAACTCACATGATGCACTTTTAGACCCAACATACCAATTAAAACTGATGGCAAGGTTAAACTATAAACAAGGATAAAAGTAGAAATAACAGTGAACTATGTAACATCATAGTATTTAAACTTGAAAACAGAATTTATAATCATTGAATCATTGAAACCTAGAAAATATGTTGCATCAACTAAAATTTGCCTTTTTAATTCACATTTATTAAGATGTTCTCTTATAACAAAACCTTTTTTTATCTTTTGTTAGTTGCTCCATAACTACAAAAGCAAAATTATGGTCCTTATTTTCTTGTATGTGTCTGAAAAGGCATTTGTGATCTTCAATTTTTATTTCTTGCATGTGTTCATAAATTTGATTCTTAAACATCCTCTGGGTTTTCTCTTTATAAAAAGCAGGACACTTAGAACATAAAGCTACATACACTACATTTTTCACTCACAACAATAATTTCCTGTCTCAAAATATTCTTTATTTCTAATTATGACACTACTGGTTACCAGAATGTTTTTGCATTGTGTGCAATGGCAAAACTTAAACATTCCTAGGGGTCTGTTACTAGCTGGTTGATTTTTCCTAGAACTCTCCATTAATGTTTTGAATGACTTATCTTTCTTATAAACCAACATGGGCTTATAACCTACTTTCTTAATAATTGTATTATCTACTTGAAAGATCTCCTGGTTCTTTACCAAACAATCACATATGACTTTACTATCCAAGTTCAATGCTGAAATAAATGCTCTATTGTGATTAACCTTTAAAGTTCTAATGTTGTTTTTGTCCATATTATGTACATTACTGTTTGGGCTCAATAAAGGACAATAAATACCATCCACGGGATTCATGAGGCTCGGTGCAAGGCCGGCTTTAGGCTTGCGCCAACCGTGTGGCATGAAGATGGCACAGTAGCGCCAAATGCATATTAATGAAGGCATGCTGCTGACACAGCCACGTGCATAGGAAAGGAGCACGAGTGCATAGGGCATGCCGAAGTGCTGCACGGAGTTGTGGAAATGTCAGCTGTCGATGTGCAACCTAAAATGCTTGCATATAACAATTTGCAAGCAATAGTAATCACATTTGTCAGTGTCCGTGGATACTGAAACGTATGCAAAGCATGCAAGACAGTTCCTGCGAACACAAAATGAAGAAGCAAACACAAATGCATGGTAGGGAATAATGGGTCCCTATCCCTCGAACAAATGACATTGAAAACCGTGTGCCCGTAGTCCAATGCAGTGTAGATAGTTATACCAAGTGGAAGTGAAAGGCATCATATGTTAGCGCGCTGCCAATAGGTACGTTCAGCCCAATGGTCAGGGTCACCAGCTAACCCATATTGTGAGGGAGAGTACACAGCTGGGCAGATGTGTCCATAACAAAAAACATGATAAATGTAAATATCTAGCAACCATATTACAGAATTATATCCCACAATGCATGTAATAGTCACATACAATAGGTATGTCCGTATTTAACATACCATATGTGACAGGAAATAGAATAAGCATGTAAACGAAACAGAAGGAGCATATAAACTGTTACAACAATAAGGCAACATGTAGGCTGAAAGGAACAGTATTATCCGTAGCATTGACTGTGGGTACGTGTTGTCCAGTTCAATCGGATATGTGTCTGGAATATATCCCATCCTGGACATAAGAAAAGGTGGCATCCTACCAATGATTAGAACAGTCGGCCAAAATCCGCACATCTGAGTTCCAAGCCGTACTTGTCAGGATGTGTCACAGTTGAACGGGTATTACACGGGTATACCAACCATGTCATGAAAGTTAAGTATGGGCATGTACCTATGTGTGTGAGATATAGCACGTGGAAGATGAAACATGCCAGGTTAGTCCACACAACCATACAGGTACCTGACATATGTAGGGTATGCAATGTGTTACCCTGACCGTGTCATGGGCCATCAACCAAAGCCGTGATGGATGGAGTGTCAGGAATATGTGTGTGGGGGGATGGGTAATGGTATAATCCTCAAAGGAGAGACTGTGTCATATGCAGAATAGGTGAACTGGAGGTGTATGAGGGAGCAGCGGGTGAAGCAGAAAGAAACACAAACAACATGTATACACATCTGCAATACAACCAGACAGGCCATACTGTAGAACACAATCCCACAAACATATGAATATTAAAATGTGCGATACAAATGTACAGAAATGTCACCGGCACATACCCACAGATTGGTCCTGATGGAACTGGCCATATCAAATGCAATACACCTGGATGCATAATGGATTACCCAGCATCCCCTCCACAGCACACAACTCGCTCCCATACATGAACGTCCGCCAAATACTTGGCCTACTAGTTTGGCATGGCCACATCTACACATAGTGACCACTATGCATATGTAGTAGGCAGTGTCACCCTAGGCAGTTTCAGGATTGCAAACTATGTATCCCTTGCATGTAAAACCCCCAGCATATTTTTGTAGCACCAGAAGAATGGTCGGTATTGGTCTTGTTAAATTTTTGGATATCCCTCATGGGATAAGTTACCTGTGTAAACATTAGAATGGGTATCAAGACACGATGTCCAGTCCTGTAGACATCTGGACACAAGTTGGAATGTGCAGTAGTGGTGCACGAGACTGTCCAGCCCTAGATGGTCATGCAGAACCTACAACCCAGGATCAAACACCTGCCTGTGATGCACGTGTCCGGACACGAATAAGTGAGAAAATATATTGCCCACATTCGCATAGTGGCACATGGAAAAAGGGTGATGAAGGCACTGATGTAAACAGGATACCCCCTGATCCACTGTGTAAGGGAAAATTACTGTGTGGGTATGTGTGACCTGACCAACAATGATACAATGCCAAATGTCCTGTGATTGGAGGAAATAACTATGTACCATACTGCATGTAACAGTTGCTTAAAGCGATCATGTCAAGATAGAATAAACATAATTCGTACAAGAAACAGGCTAACAACGAAATTGCTAAAGGTATAGGATCACAGGTAGGAAGCTAATGAATGTTCTAAACCTGCACTGACTGTGGGTATGTGTTGGCCTAAACAATCTGGTGTCCCCAGAATATATCCCAACCTGTACATATGATAATGTCAACCCTACCAATCGTCAGAGCATTCGCACAATAACTGGCCAGCCTCTTAACCACTCACAAAGCCAGTGACCTTTGGAGGAAAGGTGTTGAATGAGAATGACTACTTACAACAATGAAGAGTAATAGATGCATTTAACTGCAGAAAATTAGTAGTATTATGAATCTGTAAACACGTTCCAAGTTAATAATACTAATATGGTAGAAGTGTCAGTGATTGTCCCTGAGTTGTCATAGCCTTGTCCCTGTCACTGTAGAAATGAGTCCCTGAGTATCACAGAGGTCCGTACACATATGTACACCAACCAACTGTCACATCTGTTGACAGGACTATTGCATACCTGTAGTGAATTTATAACTGATGTCCAGAATAATATTCATTGTATCTATAAATGAATGAAATAGTCAAATGGGAAGGAAAACATGTGGAAACCCGCCCCCCACCCTGCATTATGTAGTGGAACCACTCCCCGCCCTAAATTATGTAGCACCGACCTAATAATGTGGTCAGAGGTGCCCAAACACCTGTGTCTGTAAACACAGGTAGAATGTTAAAATCTGGACTAACTCTGTCCATGTGCTACACTTGATATTTGAACAGTGCTAGGGCAGTTCTAGTCACCAGTCGGATGAGCCTAAACCCAGACCAGCACATGAGCACCCTGACAATCAAACATGCGTATGTGTGAGGACTATAAGCGTAGGAGTTCTGAATATCCTTGGAGTAAGTAGACATGCAGCATGGTTCCAGAGCAGTAGGAAACAGGGAATGTCGTAAGTGTAGTACTGTGGTTTTCCCAGCAGGAGAATGAATGGAAGTGGTGAGGCATATGTCAGAGTAGCTATGAACCATTACATACATATAAATGAGGCAGAACAACAATAGTGTAGTGGTTAGAGCATCCGCCTAATGTAAAGGCATTCTCGGTTCAAGTACGACTATACCACATATTAATTGTGTAATGAATGCCTCTGTGCTGTAAAGCCAACATTTATACATGTAAAGGTGACTGCATGTCTCGCATAGGGCCGTTAACCGGATTCCATCAATCAAAGTGGTACTGTCATAAGGAATTAGGCACATGTAATCCCAAAGAAGTGCCAGTAAACATATGTAACTAAGAATAAGTAGATGCAAGTGCACCTGCATGGGTGAACGCAGCTTTTAGCATAGCAAATGTGTGTTGTCTTGTACAGCTGTAACTTTTATATAGATAGATAGATAGATAGATAGATAGATAGATAGATAGATAGATAGATAGATAGATAGATAGATAGATAGATAGATAGATAGATAGATAGATAGATGTGTGTATAGATAAATATACACAGACATAACAGAAATATGCAATTATATATATGTATGTATACATATATATATATATATATATATATATAGATATACATGTATATATATATATATATATATATATATATATATATATATATATATATATATATATATATATATAGATATGTAAGGAACGCTGAAAGATGAAAGCAAACATAAGGGTTGTGAAGGGAATCTAGAGCAAGTAAGGAATTATAAGGTGCTCGTAGCATATGACAGATAAAGCTGCACAAGTGTGAGTAGAGCACTGCTATTCATACCAGAGGCAGGGTTATACCAGTGGCCATAACATCGTTGAAGTGCTACGTCAACAGTGTAAACAGACGGAATGTAGTACATGTTGCAACCACCTACACTTGTAACCTGCAAATCGTTCGTAATCCATAACATCAGGAAAGGCACGTATAAGCAAATATGAATGGATGGTGAGCCTGTGAATACACGAGGTGGTCCTAAATGTGTGTTGGACCCCAATGCTCTGGAGAGGGCAATGTGTAAAGGTGTGTCATGGCTGCGATAACAGGTGTATAATGGCTGGTATGTGTGGAAACTCAACACAGGTGTGCTGGAGAAACTATGGATATGCGATTATAGATACAGGAGTGCTAGGGTATGTTGCACCGGTTGCAATGGAGCGGCCCGTGGAGGTCAGCTAGTACATAGGTGCAATTCCCAGATAGAGCATCGTCTGTGTGGAGACATGCGTGAATGGGCGTATCGTTGTCGGACGTTGTGTGTCAGGACTGGCAGCCCGGCATGTAAAACCTAAACGCCACCTATGAGCGGAACGGAGTTCTGCTGTTACAACCCCAAACCAGGAAAAGCATAAAGACACAACTACATGCAGACATCAATATGTTGATGTACAATCTCAGTAACACAAACACTCATTCTATTAACATTAATAATATGAATGTGCACAGAAACAAACACAGTAGCAGGAATAACAGGCTGTGCATACGAGTAATAGGTTGAATGACACTATCACATCACACTTATCAGCGGCACCCCAAACATGAAAAATGTGCGACATCTGTCCGCTGTATAACGTGCAGTATACTGATCACAAGTTCACCGGAGTGAAGTGTCGGTATCATAATGACTAAGGTAATAGTATGCTGTTGAAGCAGAGATAAAGCCCAATACGCATGTGTAAGTGTCTATGTCCAGGAAATGTATAAGTTAACGGACACACAGATGTATGTATAGATAAAAACATTTTATATATATATATATATATATATATATATATATATATATATATATATATATATATATATATATATATATATATATATATATATATATATATATATATATTTATATACACATATACAGATATATATATATATATATATATATATATATATCTATATATATATATATATATATATATATATATATATATATATATATATATATATTTATATATATATATATATATATAGATATACACACACAAGATATACTACAGATATATATAGATAGATATATATACACAAACAACAGGTATTGATATATACATATACACACAAAACAAATATGTCATTGTAGATATACACATGTGCATAACTAGGTTACTTTACAGCAATTAGGGGTAACATATATACAGCCCGGGCATATGTGACTGGGAGGTCCAATAAATAAACGTTGTACCCCCCACACCACCCAGCTAGGCCGGTCAGACATACAGACAGACAATAAAGATTACTACACTGCTGCTGTCCAAAAAACCGGCAGGAAAGTTGCAGTGGGAGAGATCTGCAAATTCTACACTTTAAACATGGATAATGGTGTCCCTTGCGGCACCCCAAAAATTCAGTGTATGTGTCAACCTGGTGTCATCGATGCGAGCAGGATGTAGGTGTACATGGAACAGTAGGTTGTACAAGTGTGATGATACATGAGTTGACCAAACGTACGTCATGTGTCCCGAGATGGGGAGAGTGGGCAATGTGTAGGGGTGTGCTCATACCCCAGCTGTGCTCACAGTATGTATATGTCATGGGTGCTGTAGAAGGGTGCCAGGTAGGTGGACCATGTGTATGCAATAATGGGCTTAAGTGGGAAGGTGCTGGTTGGCAGAGATGTAGTAGGCCTGCCCAGTGGAAGTCATTAATATTCCTATGTGGGCATAGCAGACACCTATACGTCCCAAACCTGAAGAGCACATCTACCTGATATACTGTAAACCATTGGGGGAATACATAGAGACCAAATCAGTCCTGTGTACCCGATTAGCATGGACATCCATAGTTATGAATCAGAATGTAACAAAGTCCAAATAAACACTTCCAGAACTAGTGATATTAGGTGGACAGGTGGCGGAATATAGGTAATGACAGATGACATGTACGAGTCATAAACGGCATGTACCTCGACAAACGTGAATGAATACATATGCTCTGTGACTGTCAATGTGTCTGGTTAATAGAACCAATCATCTAAATGTGTCATAGGTTCATAGGTTCATAGGTTGGTACTAGGCTATCAGCCCTAGGGCCTATACAAGCCTAGCCATAACAATTCCCTGGCTATTTCTTCCCACATTATTTACTTTCCTGGACCCCTGTCTAGCAGGGTGACTGACGTGATCCCTGGGGTGAATTTCCTTTCTCCCATCCAATCGTCAAGGTTCCTCTTGAAGAGGTCCAAAGAGGCACTCTGCTTGACATGTATGGGCAATCTATTCCAGAGTCTGGGGAGTCTCGGGGTCAGGAACCTATCCCTCCAGCATGTTTTATTTATTGTGATGACAAGGTTTAGATCCCTGGAGCATGTAGCTCTGAGGGATTGGGATTTCTTAATGTAGCATGTCCAACAGCTCTGGGTTTGACATGGCCTTGTATGTTAAGCAGAGATCGCCTCTGAGTAGATGACATGTGACAGAGTATAGCTGGAGTTTTTTAAGGCGGTCAGCGTAGGGCATCTGCTTTAGGCCTGTGATTCTTTGTGAGGTATTTCTGAGGCCTTTCCAGTTGTTGCAGATGTCTTGAGAGGTACATACCAAATGGGGCGTTGTATTCTATAATGGGTCTAATGAGGGATGAGTACAGTGGGACAATGACCTCCTTTTTTCTGGATGAAAAGCCCTTCGTGATGAGGTGTGCCACAGAGAAGGATTTCCTGACTGTTGTGGCGATGTGGTTATCGAAGTTGAGACCACTGTCCACCTGTGTCCCTAAGTCTCTTATCACACTTTCTGTGTTTAGTGTACTGCCACCTATATGGTAATTCATGGATACATGTTTTTTCCCTAAGGGGATAACAATACATTTCTTGGCATTGAGCTTGAGCCCATGGCTCTGGCACCAAGCATCTGTTTCTGTAAGGCCCTTTTGTAGAGTATCCACAGTTTGTTATGCAGTGTTCTTGATACAGTGTTCATTCTCCCCCATTGGTATGTGAGGTCTGCTAGTGACGGAAAGTGCATAATTTGATGACCACCTCAGGTAGATGATAGCATAATAGATGGTTCCACACCCATACTCCTGTGAGTTACACACCAGTCTGGGCAGTTGTGTCCTGCAAAATGAATGTTATGGCACATGGCCTGTGAGTTCGGGAAAGGAGGCCATATACTGTGTGTAGTGGTGTCAGAAATTAATTTGTTGTATCAGAAACAGCTACATGTAATAGGAAACAGTATTAGCAATTATAATGCAACAAGAATAACCTTAACGTATGCAAACCATGGAAGTAGTCAGTTTACAACTGGCTGTCGGTATGTGTTGCCTTGACACATGTTGCATAATAAGGTAGGGGTGTTTATATATCAACACAAGGTGCAGGGTTTGATTCTCACATGGGATAATTGGCTAGGCTTGAAAAGGCCCACAAGGGTAGTTAGCCTAGTACTAACCTGTGAACCTGTGAACCTGTGATAGCTCTACATATAGGATCTATAGCGCTGCCACCATTATGAATGGCCAAAGTGGGACCTGCTCTGTAGAAATGTCAGACATACCAGGGCAGAACATACCTACAACCATGTATAGTACAGCAATATACATATCTGCACAAATCAAAGCGTAGTCTAGCAGCTGTAAAGTTGCTTATGCTGCTATATATAACTTATCGACGTGTCAGGTATACAAGACCTGTAACAAGCAACCACTACAGACACGTAGAATATGAGAATGTCCCCTAATCAGGACAGTTGCAATGGCTAGAGTATCGTCACATGACATATGCCTAATGAGGGACTGTCCCATGCAAAGTGGGAAAGGTGTCATTCCTACAGTCTCCCGTCGTGCAATCTGAAAGGTGGAAAACGTACAGTAGGTATGCGGTAGCATGACTCACCAGACAGCTGCGTTAACAAAATCATATTCACATGTCAACATTGCAGAGTAACGGTTCCCATGTATCAGGCAGATGGGAGCAGATCATATGAGGAAAACTCATATAATATGATTACGTCACTGGGCAGGCCGCCGAGTCTGTACAGTCGAATGCCTGCTGTCGCCAAATGGTTAGACATAGCCAATACTATAGTCATGTAGTCCGATGTAATACGCATCACAAGGGATCGCACACACCCAGCATGAATGACAAATGTAAGCAAAAATGTTGGTGAGCGAGTGGCTGTAAGCGTGTTTGTCTACCAGTATGCCAGTAGTGCACTGTCAAAGAAATGTGGAGCCTAAACGGGTAAAAGGTGCTGTAACCAGAGATCAGCAGTGCTTAATACTGTGCAAACCCACGCACAACTGCTCCCACCTGCTGGAATGTGCTTTACCCAGTCCATATCCAAAGGCGTCGGTCTGTCTGCAAACAAAGAACTGCCCTATTCACATGTTGGTAGCAGTACCCTGCACACAGCACATAGTTCATGTGAATTACCAATAGACCATGGCATATGTACAGACAAAAGACCACACACATACCATGCAGTGCAGTCATCCAACAGTATAGCAATGTACTGGCAGATATGTCCGGACCACTGGTCTATGCATGCCTGGCCATCCTGTGTGTCAGTGTGTGAGCATGCCCAGTATGACTGTTACGCATGTTGTCGACCGAAATTACCGTCATACCATCATGTGTGTGAGCATGCCCAGTATGGGCAACTGTATCACATGTGTGACATGTCTAGATAGTCAGTACCGTGTTGCCGACCCCTTTGTTCTACACAGACAGGTGTCATGCTGTGTCTGCAGGGTAACTAATGGTCATGTGGCATTGACAGTTGCTACATGTCTCCATAGCGTGGGGGGACATCCAACCGCATCCACAGTCCTACACAGCACCGTTTGTGGCACACATGACTCTCACATGTGTAGGTTGGACTGGGGGGCACAGCTGACAGTTGTACACATCTGCCACTACTGTACTGGTATGCCAGGTACTCCATGTCAGTGTGTGGACCTACCTAAACTGCTGGCTGGAGGGATACCAGTGTACGTCAGATCCCAGCGTGAAATACCAGCACAGTGGTGTTGGACGTCCTAGCTTTCACAACCTACATCAAACCACCTGGCCTGCTGTAGTCTGTGTGTGTCTTTGGGGGTTGGGGTCATTCATTGGGCATATCCATAGACCATTGTCTATCATTTGTCTGTAGTGGTCCACGCCTGTCCAGCTGCATGGAACGTGTGTGGGCTGTATGGACACACATGATGTTCATTCCATAATCTGCAGTGGGTTAGGACACCCTGTGTACTACTGGCTACCATTGTGACCCCCGTATGTGCTACAGATGTCATGGTGCTACTATGGACGTGTACTGTCTGCTGCCCTAACAGTCGGCCACCAAAGTCTCTTGTATGCTCACATACATACAACAGCAATGGGTAAATACACATTCTAATACAACTGCCAATTTTTAGGTCAATAGACATACCCTGGGGGTATTCTGGACCTGAGGACAGTGCTGGAGGGCTGCCTATGTCGGATGCACACAGTGCACCTCCTATACATGGCCGAGCACAGGTAGTGTCATGTTTGCCATCCATTTTACTGTGTGCAGGTCAGAGAGGGGACTTCCGTGGGTACCTACTGTGTCAGTGCATATGCCTTGCGTTGCCTCTTTGCCAAAGGCAGATCATACTGTGCACAACCTTTTGCCGACTGGGCCCTGCTCAGGTAATTTCTTTCGTCAAGTCACACTGTGCCTGTACAGGCCTTGGCAGTGGTGTTGGGCTGTGTGGCCCTGCCCCATGCTGTTCCTGCAGCAACCGTTACTGCAGGATCTGAATGTGTAGCATAGCAAATACCATAACAAATTGTGTGCATGTAGCTAGTAAATACTGCAGGGCTCCCCTGGATGTGTCCGGATACCAGAACCGTGAACTGAGCATCCCAAACACATGCTCAATTACATGCCCTGCCTGTGCATCCGCCTCATTATGGTGTGAGTGTTCAGGTGTGTGTGCATTGCTGCTGGGTGTCGTCAGCCACGACACCAGTGGTTACCCAGCATCCCCCACTAGGACACTGTAGGGAATGTCCATATTGGCAAAGGTGTGGTACAGCTGTGTTAGAAGCCATATATCAGAATCATCATAGCTTCCAGGGCAGACAGCACACACATTCAATGTAATTCCCTGGCCATTGCATATGGCCTAGCTGTTGGAGGGTATGCCCCTGCAGTGACTGCAGGCCCTACCCCACTCACCGGGTGGTTCTTTGATGTGTATGTGTGTGCAGGCTATAGCAGCCAGTACCCCAGGGTAGTCATCCATGTGGTTGAAGAGATGCATATTGCTGGTCTACTAATCATGTGTGTTGAGGACATGTACATGCTCACTAGCATGTGTTGACATGGCGTCTGTGAACTGGCACAATACTTTGGATGCAGATGCCTGTGAGATCCCCATGATATCCCCAGTTGTGCTGTGTGAGGTACCAGTGGCTAGTATACCCTGGCCAACACATACTGTGGTATCCACTGTGATGGGTTTCCCTCGGCCTGTTTGATGTGTCAGGTGTGGCAGGCACAGGTCAACAAGCCGCTGTAAGAGGTCTCTGTCCACCCCACAGTGCTCCACCATCCCCAGCTCATGTAGCCACTGGTAAGTCACCCTGGGTCTATAAAGTCTTATGTCACCCCAGTAAGGGATGTTCGGCAGCATACACATCCTCACTGCCCTCAGCCTCCTGCACATGTTGGTCTATGTTGCCTGTTGCAGACCTTCTCATTTGGTTGGATTGTGTGGTGAAATGTCTCCGCAGGTATACACTGGTGGTGTAGAGTGCGGAAGAAACCTGTGTGTATGATGCTTGCTCACATTACCGTACTGTTCAGGTGCGGGCTGGCCATGTCATCTGCTGATTGTGCTGATCATCATCTGTTTGTGCAGCCTGTACACCCTGACAACCCCACCACTGCTGTTGTCCCTCCCAATGTTGCCAGGCAAGTATAGACACACCCTTAGCTTAGGCGTGCTAAGACAGGAGCACTCCCGAGACACAGTTCTACAATGTACGTACAGTATGCCTGACCCACCCTCCCATGCAGTCAACTATATTTGAGCCCTGCACTCAGCTAACTACACACATATACTCCAGGTATCTGCATCACACTCTATGGATAAATGGGATACACTATTGTCAACCTCATCTGCATAGTATAGTCTTCTAATAAATAGTTATATGA
This sequence comes from Protopterus annectens, assembly GCF_019279795.1. Lineage (NCBI taxonomy): Eukaryota > Metazoa > Chordata > Ceratodontiformes > Protopteridae > Protopterus > Protopterus annectens. The sequence continues at coordinate 1,278,808,196 of NC_056737.1, forward strand.
CCCATACCGAACCTCCAAATTGATAACCACTGCTTAGTGTCACTCAGATCCGTACACAACTGGTAACAGCTGCCTTACTATCACCATATTCGATGTCCCATGGTCTTCCCAGCAACAAAATAACTGGTGTCTACACGACTACAACCCAGGACCCTGCACACAACAGACGATGTGCATTGCCACTATGCCATGGCAGATATACATACATCCCAGGTTATCACGTACAGATCATCCGGCACATACATTCAATAGTGCTGATGTCCCCAGACATATATGTTTATATTTATGTCTATCTCTCTATATCCACATATATCATATATATTATTTGTATACATATATACATAGATATACATACACACATATACATGTACACACATATGAAGACATTGCATTTATATCACAACAGCGGTCCACATGCCAGCAAAGCATTAGACAGGCATGATAAGGAAACTACATGTGCCACCTGCATCATGTAGTGTTGTTACTATCAAGGCATGTGTGTTCTTTTGCGTCACACTGGTCAGACTGTATTAAGGGTAAGTGTAGAGCTGCTGACATTTACTCACCAGACCTGTTGGTGAATGTATGTGCTGACAACCCAGTGTCTTGGCAGAATATGCGGGCTGTGGACACTATATAGGTCAGCAACAAAATACACTGAACACATCCCGCAGCTAGCCACCCACAGCTATCACATAGGGTATAACTGCCAAACACACACACCTGCCATGCCGTGGAATTGAGCACCTACTTGTCTAGTCTACCACACTACAGCATTACGCAGTAACTGAACGCGCTACCAAGTTTCAGCATCACTTCTCTCCCAGAGGCATACTTCTAGGTGGATGACATCATCTGCAAAGGCAAAGATGCCGATAGGGAATGTATGGAGACGGAGCCATCTAAAAGCATTACTCTGTCCCCACGTAGCTGGAAACACAAACTTGGCAGGGCCGGGAGTTGAACATACACCTAACTACCTTATTATACTTCAGCATTATGCAGTTACAGAACGTGCTACCGAGATTACTGGAACACAGCACTCTGAGAGGCATACTTCTAGGTGGATGACATCATCAGCAGAGGCAAAGACGCCGATAGGGAATGTATGGAGAGTGAGCCATCTAAAAGCATTACTCTGTCCCCAGGCAGCTGGAAACACACACACACACACACACACACACACACACACACACACACACACACACTTGGCAGGGCCAGGAGTCAACATACACCTAACTACTTTATCACACTACAGCATTACGCAGTTACAGAACGCGCTCATGAGTTTATTGGAACACAGCACTCCCAGAGGCATACTTCTAGGTGGATGACATCATCAGCAAAGGCAAAGACACCGATTGGGAATGTATGGAGAGTGAGCCATCTAAAAGCATTACTCTGTCCCCAGGCAGTTGGAAACACACACACACACACTTGGCAGGGCTGGGAGTCGAACATACACCTAACTACCTTATCACACCACAGCATTATGCAGTTACAGAACGCGCTACTGAGATTACTGGAGCGCGGCACTCCCAGAGGCATACTTCTAGGTGGATGACATCATCAGCAAAGGCAAAGACGCCGATAGGGAATGTATGGAGAGTGAGCCGTCTAAAAGCATTACTCTGTCCCCAGGCAGCTGGAAACACACACACACTTGGCAAGGCGGAAGTCGAACATACACCTAACTACCTTATCACACTACAGCATTACGCAGTTACAGAATGCACTACCGAGATTACTGGAACACAGCACTCCCAGAGGCATACTTCCAGGTGGATGACATAATCAGCAAAGGCAAAGATGCTGATAGGGAATGTATGGAGAGTGAGCCATCTAAAAGTATTACTCTGTCCCCAGGCAGCTGGAAACACACACACTTGGCAGGGCCGGGAGTCGAACATACACCTAACTACCTTATCACACTACAGCATTATGCAGTTACAGAATGCACTACCGAGATTACTGGAACACAGCACTCCCAGAGGCATACTTCTAGGTGGATGACATCATCAGCAAAGGCAAAGATGCCGATAGGGAAAGTATGGAGAAGGAGCAGTCTAAAAGCATATTACTGTCCCAAGGTAGATGTAGACAAACACACGGCAGTGGTGTGAGCAGGACAACTGCCTATCTATGGAGCACTATTACAACACTACATGGATGCAAGATGTGCCACCGACAGTACACCCTTCAAGGCATTCCCAGTGTGTTCAATGTAGGAATCCATCCTGACATGGGGTATGGACATCTGCTGCCTGGATGACCACTATCCCTGTACAGGATTTCAATGGTCATCCCCACACACAGAGACACATAACAGACACAAGGTGTCACTGGGCATGCTCATGCACTTAGTAGTACACGTCTGTTTGGAATGTACTGTGTGTCCATCTACACAACGGCATACTGGGCATGCTCACACACTTAGTAGTAGCAATGGGCTGTCTTGTATGCACACGGATTCTAAACACGGAAGGGCACCATTTGGAATGTACTGTGTGTCCATCTACACAACGGCATACTGGGCATGCTCACACACTTAGTAGTAGCGAAGGGCTGTCTTGTATGCACACGTATTCTAAACACGGAAGGGCACAGTTTGGAATGTACTGTGTGTCCATCTACACAACAGCGTACTGGGCATGCTCACACACTTAGTAGTAGCGAAGGGCTGTCTTGTATGCACATGAATACTAAACAAGGAAGGGCACAGTGTGTCGATAGTGAACATTGTTAGCATGAACGCTGCACTACACACATCTGTCACCAGTCGTCAGTGCTAGCTGTGTAGCGTTCATGATCACAGCTGACAATCCAGATCCAACAATGGGGAATATGGACATCTCTGCAGTGAGGAACACCTGGCATATGGCACAGTTGTGCATAATAGCACTACTACCGTATACCTCAGATACAGACATGTGGGCCATAAGACCATGACGGAACACTCCAGGTGTTACTGTCCCCACGTACATGAAGGCCACTCACATGTACTAACCAGTATACACTCAAGAGCCATCACAGATGTCTCAGGTGCAGATCACAGTAGTAAATGCCGCAGTCTACTATGTAGCCCTCGGAGATCACCATGTCCTTGGACCAGCAACACACATCCATACATTACCACACCACCCTGTTACTCATAACCAGTGGACTGTACATGGGTCTACAGCAACTGTGCAGACTACACATGTACTTACTGACAGGGTTCCATCATGTGGTGTGCAATGCAATGATACCACAGTTCATAACCAGGTCGGATCTACACATAACAGGGGCCCTGGGTCTTACACAGCTTTAACAGATGACTGTCGCTGTACAACAGAAAGCACTCATGTTTGGATATGACATACATGTAATTGCAGTGGATATGTACATGGCCCACACACACACAATGCATATGTACATAGCAAAGCTTTTGCTGTCCTCTGTACAGACAAGTGGCTACAACAATCACACGCATGCACATGGAAGGTAGTTCCATGGCTGTTGAATGCTAACAGTACATAAGGTAGCATTCCTTCTGTAACAGTTACCCATGACAACCAACATATCATACACAGTCCATTAGTCATGTATGTCATCACACATGTCCACCAATTGCAATGCATACAAACATGGCTACATGACAGGAATGTAGGACCAACACACATGTACATGTAGTAGTGTGCATGCAGCTACCATGCAGGTTTAGTAGCTGATATATGTCGTTCAACTGTGTCTAACTACAACATGCAGTTGCAATGCAGCCCCATCATTGACATCTGTATATGGTGAAATACTGACAGTACGGTAGGATGTACTTCAGGTATTGATGGATGTGTGTACATAAAGTGGTGGTCCACCTTTGCAGATGGGTGTTTGTTGAGGACAGCTCACAGGTGTGTCACAAGCCATCCTACCATTACATGTGCAAACAGTATGCTATGTTACTGTTACCTGAAGGTGAATACATACAACCTACACAGCGTTCAGGGTGTTACTGACTGTGCATCACTTGACACCTGTAACACTTACATCCTCCCGTGTGCATATAGCAGCACAATCGCAAAAGGTGGCTTTGGTACACATAATGTGGCCAATACAGGTGCATGTCTGTCAGACGTATCATCATATAGCAGGTGTATGATTCACAGTACTGCCATGTGTGTTTGCTTGTGTGACCATATATGCCACTTATGGTGGGGAATACATCCCAAATGTTACACACCCCTGTACACTGTTGTAGAGATCTGTACATACTGCAGTGTAGAAAGCAAGATGTAGGCAGGGGTGGTGTGTGTATCACACACATGTCAGCTATCTGTATGTGAATGACATTTGTGGACTCCACAGTGTGTGTGTGTGTGTGTGTGTGTGTGTGTGTGTGTGTGTGTGTGTGTGTGTGTGTGTGTGTATGTATGTATGTATGGCTGTCTGGTGTATGGAGTGAGGGTGTATGCTACCATACAGAACAGACAGGATCCCTAACCGCTCATGGTGATACAGTCTACTACCCTGTTGATGCCATCAGTCTCAGCCTTACTGGCTACCTGTACATGTTCATTCTCTGTGTTGCGTCATGTGGGTGCACAGTAATGTGAATGTGATTACCACATAGACAGGGGTCCTCACCTCAACACTATCAAGTGTGTGTTATAGTGTTGTTGACCCCGTGAGTGTGGTCATGGTACTGTGTGTTTCTGTGTATGTCTGTGCTTGTTCTCATCCTGTAATGTGACAGTGTATTACTGCTACACAGTGAGGCCTCATGCTATCAACTGGCCTCTAAATTTGACATCAGACAGACTGCTGTGTAAACCCCCCGCACCATGTCACCATACCTGTGATGTGACCTGGTATGGATGTCACGTCTCTAGCCACTGTAGCCTATTGAACAGCTCACATGCTTCTGGATCAGTAGATGTGTGGACATCTGTGGAATGGTAGCCTTTCTAACAGTGAAGTTGAGGCTAAGTATAGCATGCTGGTATTGCCATACATGCCTGTAAGAATTCCACATTTACACATGGGAAACTGCAAACACTGCTACTTATTGGCACATGCAAGTAGACCTTAAGGAGGGAAGCAGGGCATCATTACCAACATGCTGTTACTGTTGTTACCAAGATACAGACTGTTAACATACAACAATGCACTCTTGCTGCAAACACTGTAAAGTAATGGCACATGCCATTAGACCTTAAGGAGGGAAGCAGGGCATCATTACCAACATGCTGTTACTGTTTTTACCAAGACACATACTGTGAACATATAACAATACATTCTAAACCTGTACTACATGGTATGTCTGGTGCGTGTCAACAGTACACAACAAATGTAATATACACTACTCACTATTCTGTTCACCCTGTGCATCAGACCACATGAGCATGTCCCTGCACCGATGGTGTGGATGACAGGAATGCGGCACAGGCATCATCATATGCACAGGGTGATAATGTTTGCCAGGGGCATAGGCTGCACCAGTGGATGACATCATGTGTTTTGGTTAGGGCCGGTGATCTGATTGGACATGTGTGGTCGTTATGCATGTGGGTGTTGTGGTGCCCTACAGATGTTTCTGCTCTATTTGTGTATGTGCACACAGTTCTGCCATGTGTCCAGCCTAAACAAGGGTATTATTGGCAGCTCCAGATTGTACAGACTAGGATGTACAGCTCATTGTGTCCGGCCACAGCCACATGACCTGTGCCTGCCAGGGGTTGCAAGGGCACTACCAGGCAGAGGTACAGATTGGCTACTGTCCGATGATACATGTCCACTGGAGCCATGTCCCCACTTGTAATGTCCAGGGCCATGTCCACATGACCTGCTGTGTCCTGGTGTGGACAGCGCAGCACCAGCTGCACTGCTACTGCTACCGGCACTGTGGGAGCGGGCATGTGAGGTGGCTCATTCACGTTGACCTGCACCAGGTGGTGTTGCTGGCTTACGTCCACGTGGCCTACGCCTCACTCCTACCAGATGTTCCAGCACAGACAGCTCACGCTAGCGGATTGCCATGCCAGAGTCAAGGATTCCAACTATGTCACCCAATCACCTGTCCAGAACATCAGCAATCTGCTGTTAAGCATTTGCCAATGCCTGGATGTTGTTGTTTAAAGAATGGATAGCAGCCCTCTGAAGCCTCTGCCCTTCTGTGTTCTGCCATTCAGCATGTGCCTGTGCCGCCATTACAGTATGGAACATGCGTCTGGTGACACCAGCTGCTGTGCTCTGTCCTGCAGGTGCATGTCTGCCAGAGGTTCTCCTACGAGCAACACTGGCCACATGCCTGTGTGGCACATCTGCAGTCATTACACTGACACCATGGTGTGGAGACACACCTTCTGTAGCCACCACACGTTCCTTTTCTGAGCTAACACACACTGACTGTCCTTCCTCTATGGCCACTGGTGATGGGGTATGTGTTGGCATGAGTACTGTGTGCGGGGAAGAGGGGGACATAGCTGGGATGGCAACCACTGGCACAGATTCAGCCCCTGACAACCCTGCCTGCACCTCATGCATATGTTCATCACTGCTAGTATCTGTGGGGACACTAACATCAGATGGACCGCAGGAGGGTAACGCACCTACATCACCTGTGAATGCAAAGAAAGACTCTACATTACACACAGACACACACACAGACACACGCACACAGACATACACACACACACACACACACACACACACACACACACACACACACAGACACACACACACTCACCATGCATGTGATTTGACAGGCAGCATGCATGTGATACAGCAGACGGCATGCAGCTCAGACATTAATAGTGGTAGTTAGCATACCTCCCTGGGTTGCACACTACAGCAAGCAGGTGTCATATCAGAAGCCATGCAGTTCACACAATCATGGTAGTAAGCACACATCCATGTGATCCACCATGTGGACCAGCACAGGTTAACAGTGCACATGGCTGATGTGACCTTCACATTGACATGTAGTATGACATGTAATCTGCGGACGTGTGCATTGACATGCATACATGTCTGACACAATGGCATCCAGACACATGTACAGCGGTGTAATGGTATCACATTGCAGTGCTGTCTGTATGCCCTGCAGGCAGAAAGCACTTTTAGCAGATGTGCATGAGCATTGATGGGTAGTATGAGTCATCTACATTGCTATACAGTGTGAAGTACAGACACTGTGCCATTGCATGGCATCATGAGGCACCTATATTGCTATACAGTGTGCAATACACACACAGTGCATAGCCATGACTGCGTGCAACCACATGACATAACTACTGTGGATTGTGACCCACATCGCTGAGGTGTATATACACTACACCATGCTGTGTCATGCGACAGGTCACTGGAAGACCTACTGATGACACCCTTGCACAACTACTAACATATCTTAGCTGCCTGTCAACTGTGTCCACACATGGCAGACTTGTCAATACACCATGTCCCACATGACAGTTATGTACCACACACACAGGGTGCACGGCTGAGAGTGATGTACAACAGCAGCAAGGGAAATGTACGGTATCTGTGGCCTGATGTGGTGTCTATGTCTCTGGAAGCTGTACAGGTGACTACTGTCATGCTATGACATAGTCATGATGTTCAACACATCTTATATGGTCGAATTAAGTGACACCTCCACAAGCTGTGCACAGGTTTTTAGGATGTCCAGTGTTCCACATCAACTATATAACCATTCAACAAAGGCTATAGTTGGACCATGTGTGGACAATGTTCAACAGGGTGTATACACATCACATCTACTGTTTGGCTACATGTCTCTGGCCATTCTTCATGGCCATGTGTGAACATGTGTTGGCCAAATGTTTGTGATGGCCATCTCACATGTCTGTGTTGTCCCATATGACATACACCCATAGATGTCAGATACATCACTGTCCACAGGGTTATGCAGACAAAGGGTTGTATGTTTGGTATGTGGGGTATATATTATGAGATAGTGAGACAATATTGCAGCCGGAACACTACATGTCTGGGACTTGTCAAATGGCACATCACAATGTGTGCACCCATTGCAGGGGCATATTACACAATGGTGAATCCTGTGGGCTGCCCACATCCCAGCTCACTGTGTGGTACTGTTTGCGTACCACACATGTGTTGTTCCAATGTATAGTACATATGCCTACATTGAACAACACCTCCACCATTGTATGCACAGCTGTCCACACATCTAGCAATGACAGGTACTGTGGTTTCATGTTGGTGTTTCATTTAGTCTGAATATATTGTACATGGTTAGCCAGTGTGCTTGATGACAGATGTGACTTGTATATCGTGACTGGACCATACATTATGTATACATGTGTTAACTGGCCACATGGTGAATAGATATATGCATTAACATGCCTGATACTGATAACTGTCTCACCTGCAATGGACTGATGTCTGTGCAGCATGCCAGAGGTACCTGTATAGGGGTGACACAGCGGTTTGAACATTATCCATGACTGTATGACAGCTACAGGGTGCACTGTGCATGTTAACACATTTGCCTATACAATAGCATATAGTATGCACATGTGTGCATACACAGGGTACCAAACTATAGTATGCGGCATGTGTGTAAACATACCTTGCATATGATGTTACATTACGTATTGTACAGTGACACTTGCAACTAAATGGGATATGATAGACATATGTGCATTAGTGATTTACCAGGCAACTCCAGGCTTAGTGGTTGGGAGACACCCACCGACACGATGGCAGCTACTATTTGTGGATGCTGTTCTGAGGGTGTCCCCAGGATGGCCAGTAGCTCTTCATTGCATGTGAGTGGGGGCTGTGTTGGTGGTCCACCACCTGTTCCGCCTTGTTCCCTGGTGATTGCATTGGCACGCTGTTTTGCATGTCATATCAGGTCCATGCAGTGTCTGCACACCTGCTGGTAGGTGCGGTTATGGCCACCCACATCATTAACCCTCCTGGTCGTCACACTGCTGGGCATGCTGTGGCACATGTCTGAACAATACCTCATAGTTATCATGGAGGTACGGGATGAGGGCATCATCCTCCTGGTGGCTAAATGCTGGCAGGTGTGAACAAGGCATTATGTGGAAGACATAATGATGAAGACAGGTCACACTATCACAGAGATGTACAGAGATACAGCTGCACATACATTTGTATTAAATCTAATACATATGAACAGTTATCTTTGCAAATCGTTATGACACTGACACGACTGACATGTTTGTGTCACACACATGTAACACCCATTGTGCATTGGATATCATCACCATATATGTGTGTGTCACCTCATTACATTGCTCATACTCGATGTGAATGCTGTCTTGATGTGGGCATGTCTGTTTGCCTGTGCTGGTGTTCTTACCTATCAGCACATGCCTGGATGTGTCCACAGTAATGCTGTTGACCTTGATGCTGTGTATATGTCACATATCAACACATACACTGCCTTAATGGACATGAGCAGTGACAATGCACACATGCGCATGGAAACCATTACATGCATGTGTTTTGCCATATACATCTACACTGTACTGTACAGCAGTTCAACATCCTGCCACGTATCGCCTGTGTTGCACATGTGATACACATGGGACAATGGCTAGCTGGACGTTATTCGCAGGGATGGTTATCAACCATGGCATGTACGGGCAAGGTTTTCTAGCTGTATCCAACAGCCATTTTGCCACCACCAGGTGCATCAGTGCCACATTACTGATCCAGACAGTTAAGGACACATCTACCATGTGGTCATTGCACAGGGTTGCATGGTATGGCAGGAGTATGTAACATGTATGGCACACGGATCTGTCCAGCATGTGGTGATCATTGTAGTAGGATGGTGGCTGTCCATGACGTATGTCTTTCAGATCAGGATATGTACGTGTAGCATGTCCAACATCACAGTGTAGCACATGTCTTTATGCAAGGTAGCCAGCATGTTGCATAGTGGAGGTGAGGATTGTGAAGGCTGGTATCACCCATCCACGCATGGCCAATACCCCTGAAAGGTGATATGTGATCCGATATTGGTCACCCGAGTGATGAGTATGCCTGTCCAATGATCTCCATGCTCATGAATGGCAGCCTGTCATGACATGGGTGCCTCGTATAACTACCTAATAGGCCTAGAGATGTCACCAGCTCAGGGAGGTCAACTGCACAGCACCATCCCTTACACACAGTATACATAATGTTGACCGCTGCCTAGGTGGTAGTTAATGGGTACAGGGTTATTCACCTAGCGGTGCAATGCTATTATCAGCTATCAGATTGTGCACATATGTCATGCATCTCACCCACAAAGCCCATTCTGTATGTTGCCCTCAACACTGAGACAGCTATTGCTCCTAGGTCATGGCCATGCACATCCTTACATACGCAGATTCCTCCCATTTGTCTGTGTGGTATGGGCTACAATGAGGGGGGAGTACAACACATTAACCCTGTTTTACTGTAGCTGCCACTGGTGTGATATTCACATGCCACTCAGACACCTTTTGTAGTGTTGCTTCTGTCAACAGGCCACTGGTAGACCACTCCTGTGACATACGAAGGTACATCTAGTATACTCAGTGTAGCTGGAACACAGTATGGGTGATGTCCTATGACCTGTCACAGGTATGCTATGCAGTGTGAAATCATCTGTACTGTCATCTACATCTCTACTGCTAACATCTACATTGACAAAGGTTCATAGACCTGCAGACCATACTCAGCAGGGTAATAGTGCAGTGCCTCCAATTATGACTGGTGTCTCCGCTTGTGGGTTGCAGTGGGTTTATATTATCTAACACCCTATCTGTATTGCATATTCATGATCAGCACTTGTTCAGAAAATGTAAGCACTTCATGAGGTACTTATTACTATAGCACACATTCCAACTCATTTCTTACAGGTACACTGTCTGTCCTTACATTTCCAGCTTGCTTACAGTACGACAGCTGTTGTACACACATAACTCACATATCTTGTGAGACATGGTTGAATATACAGGCATGTCCAAGTGTCACTTACCAGTGTTATTGCCTGTCTATATGATGAATATGGCAAACATGAGGCAATAGAGCAATTGTCTCATGTACACAGTCAATGCTCACCTCCCAACATACGACACTACAGCCTGTGGGAGATGCACATATGTAGCCATGCTGGGGATAATACTCTCACCAACCCAGACTGAACCTGACATTCATGTGGGGATGTTTAACATTTGCAACACACCCCACTCATCACATAATCTCACTAGATCTCCACCACCACAGGCCACACATAGTATGACTACAACATTTGCAGAACCTCTCCATAATCTCTGTGTAGGCAACAGAGGCAGCCCCCATCAACAAACCCAACACCAATTACTTATAGCCCACAAACTCATGTGTGCCCATCAACTACAGCCAATAGGGTGTTATAACCTACACAACACATCAGTCATAGGTGACTCTGTAGGCAGTCACACTGATGTCCCACTCAGCAGGCTACACAAGGTGATAGTCACTTACATCTGGCTGTCGGGTTACAGGATCCACAACATAACCTATGCACCCATGCCACACCTCACCAGGTACGATTTGACTGTCATTCTCCATGTTAGTGTGACTGCCCTGAGATGTAACTTCCTGGACTACATCTACAGGGACATGCAATAGCTCTCCAGTCTTGTAGCCCAGAAGGTATCGCCCAAGCCCTGAAAAGCATTCTGCATTCATCCAGACTGATACCACTGTACAACGACTAAATGTTTCACTTCAACAGTTGCCTATGCGTCTGCTGACATTCCACAGGCATCCAGTATCTGTCTGCTTTGAATGACATGGTGAGCAAGACACGATGCTTTGGCACAGATAACCTGCAACTGTCAGCCCTGGGAGTACAGGTAACATGTAAGGCTCTTGCTGCTCCTACACTGCCTGTCTTGGACAGTTTCCAATAACATTCACCACAGAACAGGAACAGGCAAGCAAAACCTGGGGTACTGTTACTCAATGCTTGACATCTTCATCTCTAATGTACTCAGGCGAGGCACTCCTTATAATGGACCACTTTGATATCTCTGCAGTGACTGGAACCTGCCTCTAGGCTCTGGAGAGCACACCTGCACTGACAGGTTACACGCAGACCACACCTTTCAGTCATGTAACCAGGACTGGAACACCCACGGTGGAGATGTGTCCATATTTCACAAGGATGTACACACCTCCAGGCTGGTTCCTTAGCACAATGCATCAGAGGTGATCCACGTGCAACTAACTGTGGCCAGAACTGCTATACACATTGTAACTTGCTATGGATTCAACAACATACCCCATGGTTACCGGCCCTCATTTCTTGGTGTACTGGACAGTAGGGTTCAGACAGGTACTACTGATGTGAGACTGACACTACCCCACACTTACCTGGGATGCCTACTCATGTACCGACACATTAGGCCAACGCTTTCTGGGATTCATAACCTCCACTCGGCTGGATCAACCCATACACACCACCACCAAGACCAACAATATCCTAGACATGGACATTACCAACATGGGGTTATCCCCTCCTTGGTAGATTCCAAACATATGCTAATCACCCTTGTTATCCACATCCCGGCACCACACCCTTCCCTGAATACACAGTAGAAGATTTCTACAATGCCTACATCAGACGTCTTATGACAGCAGTAGTAAACGTCATGATACCCGTGCAGGTGGACAATGCACTTACAAATGCTGAAACATACACCAGTGCACTTCATTAGCACTTACATGACTGCATGGATCATGCTATCCCAAACAGAGCCATGATGGTACCCACCAGATAATGGACGCCACTCTGGGGGTTCGGTTCCATGCACATAATGTACAACAGAAGGTGGTGGCTGTTGCAAAGTGGAGTACAATCCCATGGGTGGGGTAGCTCACTGGTCAGCCTAAGTAGGAATCCGGGATCCCTTATCACATCCTCCAAAGCTAGCTACGTAAACATTACTGCGACACATTCCAAGGACTACCACAAAGCATTATGGAGGTATGTCAGTACTCAGTGGCAATACCGACATCTGCTCTGATATATGACGGTTAGGCAGGAACATTACAGACTGACTGCTATTGGCAACATCCTGGCAGATAGGTTCAATGCTAACTGTACACCCTCTCACTCTCTACAGGGCCAAAATCCATACAGGAAAAATTCAGAGTCCCTGCAGTCACAACTACGCAGTTCCAACCTGCACTCCCTAAGGCCTGGAACACAGACTCCATGTGACCGTCCAACATCTCAGGCTATGATTTACACAAACCTCAGAATGACATAGCTCCCCACTTGGCCACCAGATTCAGTAATAGCCTTGTATCAGACATTGTGGCCCCTGAATGGTGCACAGCAACAGTCATCGCACTCCACACAGGTGGCACCACTATGAACCACAGGGACTATTGCCCTATATGCCTGACTGGACTGTTCTGCAAGGCTATGGGGCACATCATCATGGAAGTCATTCACAGAGACATTGGTGGCCTCCAGACCTTTGATGCCACCCAGGTTGGATTTGTTAGGGCCAGGCTATGGCTCCTATACCTGGTGGACTCCTTTAATACAGTTACCAGGGTAGTTGATGAGGGTAAGGGGGTCCACACAACCTACATTGTCCTCTCATTGGCTTTCAGCACTGTTCTCCATTCTGGTATTGACAACATACACATCCACCTGCACATCGACCCCTACGTCTCGAGATGTTATGCAAAGTGGCTCACGGACAGGACCCACACAATGAGGGTAACATACCATGGTACCTACAGTAATTCAGTTACACTTGGCATACCACAGTCATTGGTCATAGGGCCTCTCATGTTCGGTATATGCTTCCTTGAGGTACAGGCTAGCACAGAGGGACTTTCCCTGAATAGGTTTCCAGATGACTGCAAACAAGGAGCCATGATTGATCCACCAGCTGATACAGGCACCCTCCATATGGGTGTCACTGTGACGGATACCTGATGTCAATAACATGGCCTCAAGCTGCATAACACAAGGTGCATAGACATCCCCTTTGGATTACACCAATCACCCACTGACTGTCACATAGGTGGTAGTCCTCTACATGCATGTGACATTATACGGGATCTTAGTACACACGTATATAGCACCCATTATTTTGATAACCGTAGTGCCAATGTGGCATGGATATCCTTCTACATGGCCATCCTTATCTGTAATGAGTTTGTAACTGGAACAAGGGCACCCATTGTACCTCTATACTCCTGATGTATGACACACATTCAGGGGTACAACACCCCTTTTGGGCTGTACCTTATATAACAGCAATGCCTTTACATACCACAACATTAACACTCCATGAGGATTATTGACTTCCAAAGGATGACGTATGCGGCACAACTACAGACACCATGACTGTACACATTTGCATACTGCATACTCAGGGGTGACCTCTGTTGAACATACAGGGCCCAGGTCCACAACAATATTTATGGATATACTCCACATAAGCAACATAAGCAACATGCTCATGGATATGTGCACAAATGCAATGATGAGTGGGACGTGCTTGAGGGATACATTCCTGAACCAGACACTCACCATACTTTGGAACATGATTCCTATGTATATCAAGCAGGGACACTCACTAGCACTCTTCATGAGATACCTCGATGGGTGGATGGGAAACACATGTACACCAGGGATCACTGCAGTGGCTGTACTTTACACAGGTGCAGGTAACACATGGCTCTGCTGTTCACAGACAGGACACTATCCTAGGGAGGTGCCACCACTGAAAACACTGTCATTGAGCTTACACATGGATTTGGCCAGACAGCATAGTACCTCACTATGAACCTGTGAAGCTATTACATGTCCTTTGTGCATGGATAATTGAGTAGCTCTTCCATTTCAGTTAGCTATCATGCTGTTACAGTGTCCCGTGACTATAAGCCATATGTATCCTGTTATTGTATATTCTACATGCCAACAAATGATACCCTTTGTTTGCATGATATAACAGTTATGCTGTGTAAAATATCTGACATATCTAACTACAATACTGTACATTACACATATTTTAAACATTATCCCATAATGCAAAGCATACTTGCACAGCAGGACCACCCTAGGCATGTTATTCTCATTATATGCCCTTACACATGCCTACTGTGACAGTATATCGCCATATACTATCCCCTGCTATGGCACGTACATGTTGGACAAACCCTACCACTGATGTCGGGTAGTGTGGAATTGTTGTGTTTAAAGCCCTCATGTAGCATCCCTTGTGGTATATGAGATGTTTACCTTGTGGCCCACAGCAGGACACACAATTTCTACAAGCGTTACTATGCTCAACAAGACATCACTACATAATACTTTTTCCCACTTTATGCATTGCGTACACTTTAATTACTACAAAACAGGCTCTACATACACTGACATACTGAGTGCTCTACATACCTTGTTTCTGAGTCTTCGTAAAATATCTCTCTTACACCTTTACTGTTATAACGGTTCTATGATATGAGCTTACAGTTTGAATGTATGCAAAGGCATCCTTATATACGTCGATACCTGTAACATGTGGTATCCTGCTGCAAATTGGTGTTCCTGAGTAAATTATTACATGCACATCAACTGTGCCACTACTCCATTTGCAAATTACACAGCAACAGTGGGGTATAATTGAATTCTCTACTTGGGCGTTGCCCGTTTTCCATACCTTCGGGGAAATGGCCTGTATGTGTTTTGTTGTGAGGAATTGCAACTGCTATTTGGAGAGACATGGATATTTTGAATTCATGTCTCCCATGGATTGTGTATGATGGCTAGAGTATGTGGTTCTACATGTGAGTGTACCTGTCATCTACACCATCTGATAAGGGACTACTGCAAACAAAACCTGTAACATTGCCGTCTGTTCCATTATACAACAGCTACGATTTCACATGGTGCCATTACAAATGTGTCTCTCACAAGGTATGTTAACGGTTCTGCAGATGTAATTGAGTGAGTGGATATTTGTGATGTTATTACAGTCTGTATTGCAATTGTTTTGGGTGTGGGGAAGATGTAGGTGGGTGTACATAGCATATACAGGTTTGCGGGGACTGCATTTCTACATATTCCATATACGTGTGTGGGCTCCTTCTCTAATTGAAGACCTATCATTTAGTAGACTGAGAAACTATGGCTGTTATGGGCTTATACATTGAGCCATTGTTAATTGGTTTCTATGTAGCATGCAGGTGATGTTGATACTTCAAAACCTCCAGAAATACATCGATATGTAAGGTAATCTTATTAAATGACAGTTGTCTCATGTATTTCTGTCACAGATATTTGCACTCCTTGCAGTTGTGTTGGTGACTGAACCTCTTTGGCATGGGTTGCCACCTTTTGAAATGGCCATAGTGGGACATTTGCAGGACACACATCGGTGTTTCCAAGCTGACACATACCCACAGTCAGTACACAGGATAGAACATACTTTTATCCTGAATACATACTTATTCTTGAAGCACTTTAGCTACTTATCATGTTTCATGTAACATTTCCGTATTTTAGATACAGGCATAACTATTTAATGCAACTATTACATAATATATGGGACATAATTATGTCCTACAATCTCGGACATTTGCCCTTTTTAATATTTTTTGTCAGGACACAACTGCGCAGGGAGGGGCTGTCCCTCTTAAAGTGGGACAGGTGGTAACCGTATACCTACGGCCAGCTATGACCACACCTACCTTACTGATCTACCTGTGAGTTAGCACTAACAGACACATGATGCAAACACACACACCCACAGACATTACAGTCCCACAGAAAAGCACACTGCACCCTTAACACACACATACACAGACTACAGCAATCACATACACAGTTGAACACAGTACCTACCTGGACTGCAGCACCGGCAGCGATAACTAAATGTCCCTTAACATCGTGATACTATTATTCTCAGTTCTAGTTTTCTGGTACTGTGGTCTTTCGGTCTTTCAGCCTTGTGATTACGCGTATCGGTATGTGACACATTCGATAGTTGGCAGTATCCTATTTATTTGTACCTCCATGGTTGTGTACATGCTGTTGACCTATCTATATATTTGCAGATATAGGTGAATACGTATATATCAACTTATATCTCTCTATCACACTTTATATATATATATATATATGTATATATATATATATATATATATATATATATATATATATATATATACAGAGAGAGAGAGTGAGAGGGAGAACACACCTTTCATTGTGTACATGTCAGAGTATACTGTTTCCTGGACTCCGCACATTTGTGTTTTAACCTGTCACAATACACACCTGCTGTTGGTACATCTCGGGTAGCTTAGTGTTAGGTGATTGTGTACATGATTGCGTGTTCTACTCCTGGCAGTGGTCGTTCTACCCTTCAGAGCAGGCACTATTAGTACAGGGGTGAATAATGCTAGTTTCACCTGTTCTGGACATCCTTGACCGTGATCTGCGCGATATTCAGAAAAGCTTAGCCCTGATTTGCGCATATCCATATATTCATGTTTAAATGACGCTTACCAGCACTTGCCAATGCATAATCCCACTGACATGTGCTAAACCTGATCTGATGACCTGCATCCAACATCCATTATTCGTGCCTTCGGGATTACATAACGTCCCTTGCAGGACGTGGGACCGGGAACATGCATGACAGTCAGTGCATTTACCACTTGGGCATCTGGGATTTTGTTAGAAAAATATGTATTAATGTATATGTTTAGTGCTTATTAGAAGCTAAAAGGGTTAACACATTTCATTCTATTTTATGTACAGCTTAATTCTGTATGAAATTATAAGATGCTTTTTCAAACTGCAGTATGCTTTCTGAAATTGCAAGATGCTCTCTGACCTAGTATTTGCTAGCACGGCAAAATTCATGTTTATGCCTTTTGGAAATGTATTGAGAAGCAGGTGATTTTCTGCTAGGTCAGGAAAATGAATGAATAGTGAATGAATAGAACAATACTGTTTTCTATAATGTGATTGAATATGAACAATCAGCCTTGTTCGTGTTATGAGAACATGCACAGCTGCGGAAAAGAAGTGATACATCAGACAAAGACTGTTTGAAGAAATGAACTGTAATATGTACTTGCTTTGTGCTTGAATTAGCCATAGTACCTTGAATGGTAACATTGCATAGTGGGAAGTTGTATCTGACCGGTGGTCATCAAGGCCACGTTGTTTTTCTTAGGAAGTTTTTTTGTAATCTTGATATGCCAGCAGAAAATCATGGACAAACAGCTGCTGAGAAATAATATTGAAAGAACTTGTGATTTATTACATCAGCTTAGTAGGCAATACCTTGTAAGAAATGTATAAAAGTAGTTTCACTTCCTGATTCTAGTTAGACAAACTCTGTATTAGCACATTTTTGTCTCCTTGCTGCAAGATTAAAGTGCCTTAACCTGAACCTGCCGTGTATTGATCATTTTAAAGTTATTTTTCCTTTGACAGATTGGTCCTTCGGACCGGAAAGTCTCACTTCGCCTCAGGTCAGATAGGCCAGGTGGCATGAAACCGTATGGGGAAGAAGCCACATCAGTTCTTCTGCTTTGAAAGACCTCCGACTGAATTGTTGTTCAAAAGAGGCCAGCCACTTTTCTGATCTGTGACTGGAGGACGAGTTGCTGTACGAACCAGGAGTGGGTCAATCACGGAGGCTCAGGTAAGGTGAGATTTACCTTTTTCTGTTTTAGATCAGGGACTTGATTGGAAATGTCTGTCAGGGACAGAAAGATTGCAGTCTTGTCATAGATCAGGGAAACAGAATAGGTAAGACAGTTATTCTAGATAAACTGTGAAGCAGAAAATCATGGTACCATGTGAGAATAAGAAGGGTTACGTAACATTTTTTAACAATCAGAACAATATGGGTAATAAGTGCACAAAAAGTTCCCGAAACCCACCGCTAACCGAAGATGCAAAATATATGCAATTACAGCGTGCCAACAATGTTAGATACTATACAAAATGGGTTAATAAATATGAATTTAATGGTAAATTAGGAAAATCCTCTCTTATTAAACTTGTCAAGCAGCTTAAAACTGATGCAAAAGGTCAGGTAAAAAGGCAACGTCAATTGGGTATTCCATAGAGAACAGAAGAGTAATAATTCAAAAGCTATATTTCTAGATAAAGAAGACAATAATTTGGTGATAGCATCAGCCCCTCCACCCCCTCCACTTCCCGCACCAGAATATGAAGCGGGTGGACAAGCTGATCCACCTCCGCTATACCCGGCTGTTACCGCAAAGCCAAGACTGTATGTTAGAGATCCCATCGAGACTAGGTCTCGAACACGTAACTTAAGACGGGATACTGAGTTATATGAAATAAACAAAAATTCATGAGCTATGAGTGAAGAAGAGATATGTCCACTCATAGAAGTACCAAATCCTCAAGCAGGACAGGACCCAACTCTCCTAGTATATAGACCGTGGACACCGGAAGACATTCGGAAAGCCACAGAGGGAATTCCCCATCCAAAAGTTAATTTTAGAAAATTCTTAGAAGACTTACAGGGCATGAGGTTAAGTTATCATTTGAATGGAGAAAAAGTAGAAAAAGTAGTCAGACAGATTGTAGGTCCAGATTGGCACATGATCAGTGGCAACTGGAATCCCCGTGACTCAGAACATAAGCCACTCCCACATAGTAACGCAGAACTGGATAACAGATTGAAAGGTCTGACAGACCGAATCTCTGAGAAATGGAAGCCTAGGGCAGACTGGACTTGCATTAATCAATGCATTCAACAGGAAGGTGAAACTGTTGACAGATATTATGCTAGATTATTAGAGTGTTTTAATAACCATTATGGAATGCAGGTACCTGAAGATCAAACACATGATTCCCCATATGAGCAGCAATTAAAGAATGTATTTTTGAAGGGCAGTATTTTGCCTATAAGCAGCTTTATTACAAAGCACATAGTAGACCATCGTACAAGTAGGTTACAGTCACTATTTGAATATGCTAGGCACACCGAAAGGCATTTTAATTGTAAAAAGAAAAAGAAAGCCCAAGTATTTGCTGTAGAAGACGGGGCAGAAGTTTATGTAGTACAGTCCAGGAAAAGGGGCAAGAAAAATGCCCAGGGAAACAAACAATCTGACAAATGATCAGAAGAGTTTGAAGAGAGAAAGAAAAGGGGTGAGTGTTTTAAATGTGGAAAAAATGGGCATTTAGCAAGGGATTGCAAGCAAAACAAGAAGGTGGCAATGGAGGATAAGGAGGGTGAGGACTGACTATATGATAGTCAAGAATCACTAGAAGGGAATAACCAAGAAAAGACAAATGCAAATGTGATAGAGGGAGTAGATAATGTGATAGAAGAAATAGAGGAAGTACAAGAAATCACCAATGGTGAAGAAAGTGAAATTTTGGATTTAGCATTATTGAGCCTAGAGCTCTATTTAGCAGACACAAAACCGGAAGTTACACTTCTGGTAGAGGGGATGGAAGTTAAATTCCTGTGTGACTCAGGGGCTTCACGAACCCTGATACATCCTTCGAAACTACCAGAATATTCAGAATCACTTGAGTACATATTAGTGAAGGCAGCTAATGGACAGCTGTATCGGGAGCCACTCTCCCAAAACATAGCAATAACTGACCCTGTTTCAGGGATGACCCAGAAAAGCAAAACTGTTGTTTCTGCAAAAATGCCCAGTGAACCTTTTGGGCCGAGATCTTATGCAGATATTTGGCATAGCAGTAGTACCGTCTATGCAGGGTATGGAAGCACAGCAACAAATGGATACTTTTGTGGTGCGACCAGAGGGTGAAACATTTTATTGGTACAGCCAGGACTTAGTTACGACTGGTCCAGGGGCAGTAACCGAAGAACTGATGAATGTAGCCATCAGTAAATCCCCCTCCCTTGACATTGATAAACAGCATTTGTTGCACTGTACTCTGTATTATTGTAGCACACCAGGACCTGATAAGGAATATGAGCAAGAACTGTTTAAAAACCATGCAAACAGATTAGTATTACATAATCTGTACTGGGACACAGAAGGGAACAGTGTAGATAGCTGTTCAATGCCCCAGGAATTCTTTGCACTCTATAAATCTAATCGATTACCACATGTTAGTTTAACTAAAGACAAGAATGTGAAATGGGCAGATCTTGGAGAAAAAGTCACAAAGTGGGAAAAACAAACGGAGTTAGAATTGTCAGAACAGGGAGTACAAAAGCAGAAACTAATTTGGATAACGCAGACACACCCAGCTGTACACTTGCAGTCTAGTGAGGACAGTTGATTAGCACTCTTACTAGAAGAGGAAGAAAAAGCTTTACGGAGCATACCAGAAACTCTCTGGTCAACAGGGAAATCAGATGTAGGACTAATTCATACAGCAGGACCAGTTACTATTATGCCAAAATCAGCATTCAGACCTCAAAAGAGACAGTTTCCCCTTAAGGAAGGATGCAAAAATAGGAATCAAACCTATAATAGCAGCTTTGCTTAAGGAAGGAGTACTGGTAGAATCTCCTGATTCACCATGTGACACACCCTTATTTCCTGTTAGGAAAGCAAATGGGGAATGGCGTATGGTCCATGACTTACAAGCTGTTAATGATGCAGTAATATCTAGAGCATCTACGGTGCCAGATCCACACACCTTGTTGAATGATTTAAAACCTCAACAGAAGTATTTTTCTGTGGTAGATATTAGCAATGCGTTCTTTTCAATACTGATACACCCTGACAGCCAACATTGGTTTGCATTCACATTTCAGGGGAAAAGGTACACATACACATGACTACCACAGGGGTATTGTGAAAGCCCAACAATATTTGCACAAGAGATGGCAAGCAACTTGGCAGGATTTAGCCCACCAAGAGGCAGCCAAATTCTACTTTATGTAGACGACATCCTGCTGGCAGTCCCCACGCAGCTAGAATGCAGGGAAAATACCATAGCATTACTCCAATTTCTAGCCACTCAAGGACACAAAGTAAACAAAAACAAATTGCAGCTTTGGAGAAAACAGGTTAAATACCTGGGATATGTAATATCCAAGGCAGAACATTGGATGAAGATAGAAAAATAGCAATTTTACAAGCACCCAAACCAACTACCAAGAAGGAAATGATGCCCTTTCTGTGCACAACTAATTTTTGTTGGAGTTGGATTCCAAACTATACTTTGGAATCTACTCCACTGACCAACTTAATATACAAGGAGCCTATGGCAGCACAAGATTTATTACAATGGACACCAGAAGCAGAATCAGTTTTCTGCAAACTGAAACAACTCATAGCATCCTCATTAGTTTTAGGATTACCAAACTATCATAAATGTTTTTTCCAAACTGTAGATTGTAAGCAAGGTTACATGACATCAGTGTTAACACAGCAACATGGGGATAAGCAACGCCCCATAGCTTATTATTCATCACAGCTGGACCCAGTGGTGCAATCCCTGCCCCACTGTGTACAAGCAGTAGTTGCAGCTGCAATGGCGGTACAGGCTTCAGCCTCAGTAGTGTTGTTCCACCCTCTCACATTGAAAGTGCCTCATGCAGTCACAATTATTTTACTGCAAGAAAAAGTAGCATATCTTTCTCCTGCTAGACATCTTTCCTGTATGACTATACTCTTGAGCCAACCTCATATGACAATTGAACGATGTACAACTTTAAACCCATCTACCTTGCTTCCGACCCCTGCAGATGGCACACGACACAGCTGCCTGCAGGAGATTGAGCAAAAGACACTGCCTAGAAAAGATCTAATGGGTGTTCCCTGGATGATGCCGAGGTGACATATTACGTGGACAGCTCATGCAGAAGGGGTCCTACAGGACAGAATCTAGTGGGGTATGCAGTAGTTTGTAATACTGAGATTTTAGAAGCCAAGTCTTTACCACACAACTTATCTGCACAGGCAGCAGAATTGATTGGTTTGACATGGGCATGTACCTTGGCAAAGGGTAAATGTGTGAACATTTTTACTGACAGCCAGTACGCTTTTTCCACTGTACATGTTTTTGCACAACAGTGGAAAAATACAGGAATGATAACATCTACTGGTAAACTGATTAATCATGCACAATTTATTTTAGATTTGTTAGAATCTATTCAGTTACCTCAGAAAGTAGCTATTTGTAAATGTGTAGCTCATACTAAACAACAGGATAGGATTTCAAAAGGTAATGCAAGAGCTGATACAGCTGCAAAGCAGGCAGCTTCAGCTTCAGAAGTATTTCTTTTGAGTGAGGAATTACAACCTTCTGAAATTTTAGATTTAGAATTGTTAAAAACAATGCAGACACTTACTACAAATGTAGAAAAACAGAAATGGATAAAACGAGGAGCAATTCTTGAGAAAGGGCTGTACATCTCCAAAGAAGGAAAACCAATTTTGCCATCTAACTTGTTTAGATATGCAGCTTTGTTGAGCCATGGGCAGTGCCATGTCTCAACAGGGGGGATGGTACAGTTAGTGAACCGAGTGTTCACTGCATATGGATTTACAAACTACACAAAAAATTTTTGTGCAGCATGCCATGTTTGTAACAGGCATCATGCACAGGGAGCACTGAAGCTTAAGCAAGGGAGTTTCCCAACACCACCGTACTCATTCCATACTATCTGTATGGATTTCATAGAACTAAACAAATGTGAAAATAAAAAATATTGCCTTGTCATTATAGATATGTTTTCCAAATGGGTGGAAGCTTTTCCGTCCAAAAATCCAGATGCAGATTCTGTTGCAAAAGTCCTCGTTAAAGAAATTATTCCTAGATTTGGCATACCGGAAAAGATCTACAGTGACAATGGCACACACTTTGTAAATCAAACCATACAACTGTTGAGCCTATATTTCAGAATTTCTTTAAAAAAACATTGTGCATACCACCCCCAATCTGCAGGATTAGTAGAGAGGCATAATGGGGTTTTGAAAAATAAACTTAGGAAATTGATTAGCGAGACACAGAAGAACTGGATGAACTGCCTGCCTCTGGCATTGTTGAGCATGAGAACTGTTCCAAATGCAAAGGGGTTAACTATTTTTGAAATATTGTTTGGGAGGGCATATTATATACCTCAGTGGAAACCTCTCATGCCTGCAGACCAGGAGGCTGACAGTTCACTTGCAGAATACATGAGACGACTTCTAAGTAATAAACAACTTTTGCAGTTGAATTCTGTTTCAGATAAAGAACAAACCAGACCATCGGAAGCAGCAGTAGTCCCAGGCACTTGGGTCTGGGTGAAGGTTATTAAGTAAAGAAATTGGACCACACCGAAGTGGGAAGGGCCATACCAAGTGCTACTGTCAACACCCACTGCAGTCAAGATCACAGAGCAAGCATCCTGGATTCATCTGACACACTGTAAATTTGTTAAAAACTTTGAACTGGACAAAAAACTTGTTACTGTTACACAAGAACAAAATGACCAGATGCGGAGCAAATAGAAATGCTGAACAACCTCAGAAGTATTGCATGATCATTCTGTTGACCATATTGATAACATTAATCTTTTTGTTCTGGCCTTTCCTTTTTCCAGCCACACGAGCTGAACTGAATAAACGTGAATCATTTATAGACTGGCATCCGAACTTTAACACTTACCAAGCAATTAAATATGTGTATGCTGAAACTTTTAATGTTTTGAATTGCTGGATCTGCACAGCTATACCAACAGCATATGGGGATTATTAATGACTGCTGTCCCCCTAGGGGTCAATGAGACCTGGGAAAATTTGCTTTTTGATACTACAACTGTAAAATCACAAGATAAAATAGCATTGTACCTGCCTGTTACACAAAAGGGAATTGTATGTTTTTACAAAAATGATACTGTTCAGGTAGGTTGGAGTAATTGTAATGTGACTATTCCTTACAAATGTTATACCAAAGCCAATAATGCAGGTTATATCTGTGATACAAACTATGACTCATATCTCGAGTTGATTCATAAGACTATTGATGAGATACAGCATAATTCTGTACTTTTAAAACAACTATCTATTATTGATAAGAAAATGTTTCATGCAAGGCAAGTGTATATTAATACTAAAGTAGAGAATTGTTATTTTGTTTGTGGGAAAAAAGCATACAAATGGTTACCTGAGAACTGGTCCGGCAGTTGTTTTTTGGGTTACCTGGTTCCGGCCATACGACACACTGCAGTCTTGCCTCAGGGAAAGATTCGAAATCTCAGAGAGGTCACCAAGAAAACTGAAAATCCAATCAGAAGGCCTGAAAATCCAGTAGGACGAATCGAATCAGGCTGGAGAAACCATAATTCCATAAAAAATAAGATAAACTGACACACATGGACTTGAGTGACACTATTATATCATGGGCAGGTATAGCCCCTGCATATGACGCAGTGAAATCAATTTGGGAGCTGAGAAAACTGTCCAAACTTCTTGAAGTAATGAGTAATGGAACATTTTCTGCTCTCGGGTTAATGACTGATGAACTGAATGCTATGAGAACTGTAGTGCTTCAAAATCGCATGGCTCTTGACTTCACCCTAGTGGTGAAAGGTGGTACATGCACTTTAATAAAAGAGGAGTGCTATTCGCATATTCCTGACAACCAGCATGAGATAAACGACCATCTTGAGGTGATTCAGCAAGTGTCGGCCATGACCAAACCAGGCCCAAACCCACTGACGGATTTTTTCCAGAATTTGTTTGGGGGTGGGGTAGCATCCTAATGAACATCCTGATTGCCATTTGTGTGGGATTACTCCTATTAGGAGTGTGAATTTGTTGTTGTATTCCTTGCATAAAAGATTGATCAAAGATTTTATAGACATGTCAGTTTCTGAGACTTTATATCAAAGTACTGAAATTGAAGAACTGTTGAAGAGTGAAACACTTTCATAAGTTTAAACTGAATGACTCTCAACTGCAAATTCTAAACGGAAAGAGGTTAGGAGAAGAAGCAACTGTTTATGCTTTTGAAAATAGAATAAAAGTATTAACGGGGGGAAATGTTAGAAAAATATGTATTAATGTATATGTTTAGTGCTTATTAGAAGCTAAAAGGGTTAACACATTTCATTCTATGTACAGCTTAATTCTGTATGAAATTATAAGATGCTTTTTCAAACTGCAGTATGCTTTCTGAAATTGCAAGATGCTCTCTGACCTAGTATTTGCTAGCACAGCAAAATTCATGTTTATGCCTTTTGGAAATGTACTGAGAAGCAGGTGATTATCTGCTAGGTCAGGAAAATGAATGAATAGTGAATGAATAGAACAATACTGTTTTCTATAATGTGATTGAATATGAACAATCAGCCCTGTTCATGTTATGAGAACATGCACAGATGCGGAAAAGAAGAGATACAGCAGACAAAGACTGTTTGAAGAAATGAACTGTAATCTGTACTTGCTTTGTGCTCGAATTAGCCATAGTACCTTGAATGGTAACATTGCATAATGGGAAGTTGTATCTGACCAGTGGTCATCAAGACCAAGTTGTTTTTCTTAGGAAGTTTTTTTGTAAACTTGATATGCCAGCAGAAAATCATGGACAAACAGCTGCTGAGAAATAATATTGAAAGAACTTGCGATTTATTACGTCAGCTTAGTAGGCAATACCTTAAGTAGTTTCACTTCCTGATTTAGTTAGACAAACTCTGTATTTGCACGTTTTTGTCTCCTTGCTGCAAGATTAAAGTGCCTTAACCTGAATCTGCTGTGTATTGATCATTTTAAAGTTATTTTTCCTTTGACAGATTTGTACACGTGTTATGGTGTTTTGTATGTGGACTGTACTACGGCTGTTACTCCATACTGCAATCAAATGTGTAACTCAGTTAGTTTACATATGGATGAGACCTATTAATGGTATGGCCAAGTGATGTTTAAGGGATGTGCTCCAGCATTGGTAATGTATGTCACAGTGAGCCACACACTATAATGTGCTACATTTTCACACAACCATAGGTGGGGCATGCTGGGGTGACAGATACCTGTCATGGGTACTCCCCATGCTTTGCCACTACATCCCTGATTACATTATATGGAGCCCCTCATTAACACACCAGGTAAGCCATGCAGAGTGTGTGGGGAACAGTGATTACGCACATGGATCCCGCAATTGCCTCTGCTCCACTGAAGGACAGTTGGTTAATCGATGTGGTGGTGACAGCAGACACTGTTTACCTCGGTTGATGAATGGCCTCTGACAATCAGGCGTGTACCTACCGATGTACCTAGGAACCTATACATACAGTATCAAGATATGCTGTTAGGTGCATGTATTGTTCAGGTGTTGACATTCCTTGTTCCAATAGCTGTTGTGTGTGCAATGGTTGAGGGCTGCCTGTGTAGAATTCACACAGTAGGCCACCTATACATTACACTTTACAGGTGGTCACGTGTGTGTGCCATCCAGTTTACTGTCTGTGCAGGTCGAGAAGTGTGTCAGTCCATAGGGGCCTACACTGTCAGTGTATGTGCTATACGTTCCCTCTTTGCCAAGGCGTGGGCATATTGGGCATGCCTCCATCTGCCTACTGGGACTGGCACAGGGTGTTCTTGGTCTGAATCCCTCTGTGCCTGTGATGGCCTTGGCAATTGCGGTGGGCTGTGAGGGCCTTCACCATTATGTCCCTGCTGCAGCTGTTTCCGCAGGATCATATTATGTAGCATGGCACATACTATGAAGATGTGGGCACACGTGCCTGGAGAGTACTGCAAGGCTCCACCAGATATGTCCAAGCAACGGAACCGTGATTTCAGCATTCCAAACACATGCTCTATGATGATTCTGGTTTGTGCATGTGCCTCATTATGGCGTTCTTGCATGAGTGTGTGTGCATTTCTGATGTGAGTCATCATCCACAGCTCCAGTTCATAGCCAGCATCCCCCACAAGGTGGCCATGTGGGATGTCCCCCCTGACAAATACCTGAAACTGCTGTGAGGCATGTCAGATGTGGGAGTCATGGTAGCTTCCAGGGCTGCCGGCATACCATCCATAATAATGCCCTGGGCATTGCACACAACCTGGAAGTTAATGGAGTGGTATCCCTTGCTGTTTATGTAGAGTCTACCATGCTCACTGGGTGGTGACTTGATATGTTTGTGCAGGCAGTCTATTGCTCCCAGTACCTCCAGGTAGTGTGCCAACTGGTGGAAGAGATGCATATTGGTGGCCAACTGAGTTCGGGGGAAGTATATATGCTCACTGGCATGTGGTAACATAGCATCCAGGAACTGGTGTAGTACCCTGGATGCTGATGCCTGTGAGATCCCAATTATATTTCCAGTTGGCCTTTGAAAGGTACCTGTGGCTAGTATTCGCAAGCTTACACATACCTTTGTGTCCACTGGGATGGGTTCCCCTCTGTTGTTTCTGGATCTCAGGCATGGCCGGCACAGCTCAACTATTTGCTGTAAGATATCCCTGTACATCCTGTAACACTCTACTATTTCCAGATCATGTAGCCCCTGGCAGGTCACCCTTTGTCTGAACACTCTTCTCCTCCTCCGGAGCCTGTGGTGGTTGTCAGCATCATCCTCCACAACACCTTCAGTCTCTAACACATGGTGATGAATCACAGCTATGGCAGCTCTCAACATGTACATTGTAAAAGTTCCCCATCTGTTTACATCGATGGTGCAGTGTTTGGGAATACACAGGTGTGTGTGAGGTGCCTTCACACTTTATACTATTGTGCTGTGAACACTGATGATGTCATAGGATGTGCATGTACCACTGGAGCTACAGGGTATCTTATGTGTTTTACCACAGGTACTGCTATTGTGGTGCCTTTGATGTTGAATTACATTTGGCTACCATGGATTACCTCTTGCCCTTCCCTTAACATTTCTTAACATTTCCCCTCCCATTTTCTGGCATGCATCCTGCAGCCTGCATTCATTTGTACTTTCCTAAACCTGGCTTATCTTATGACATGTGTTCTATGGCCGATCTACTGCAGGTTTGCTTTGCTCTGCTATGACAGTTCTCTTTTCTTTGCAATCCCACACCTCCCCTATCCTGTTCTGCAGGTTGCTGTGAGCAGACTTGTTAGCTGCTGTTGATTGCCCACTGTGAGTTAATAGGTATTAATTGCTCAGTTGTACTCCAATTACCCTACTGCGGCATTTCCTTATTTTCTTCCCCTAACCTTCCTGTTTGAGCTATGGTGCACGGCGCGTGCGTCAGCTTACCGGGTTTCAGGCACGTATTCACCCGCGTACACATGCGCTATTGGGCACCATATGTGCTCTCAGCTAAACGATGCTATACCTACATCCCCACCCCTATCCTGTGGCTTTGCTTAGCAATGGGCAGGCTGGATTTGCATTGCTCCAATGTGCTTACAGCTACGGTGGCACACCCTACTGCTGATGTCATGTATACCTCCAAACCACTCCTCAGTGTTGTAGCGCTGCACCATATGGTACATCCTTAGTCCGGCGGGACGTTTGCGATTCACTATTACTTGCATCATTTGCATTGCATTGACTCCTAATTCATAGTTACCGTGCCGAACACTGTCACAGACCCTTAGCAACCCTTGCAGCTTGGTTGTGGTGTACCATGCATACCATTGAGTATTATGGTGAAATCATGATTTGTATTACATTGTGATTTTATGACATTTGTGTATATTTTCCTTGTCTTTCCATTTATGCACACATGCCCTGTGGTTGTACTTTGCATTTCTGTGGACATGACATTAAATGTTGTTTTTTAGGTGTTGTGCATCTTTTCTTATGCCATTGGCATATGTTAACTTAGTAATACATGAGTCTGGTCTGCTTTCATAGCTCCGATGTTCTGTTTGGCAAAATGTAAACCATTTTTTTTTGGTTTACATTTCTGTGGGCTTATGCTACGCCTGCACCACTTCATGAATCGCTATGTACCTTCATTTGCATGGTGCAGTACTGCGCATGGGGTGATTAGCATACCTGTGTCGAGGGCTGCGCAGATATGGCATACGCTAGTAGTGCACGTGGAATTGGATTGTACCTGAATCGCTCAGCGGCCATATTTGGCGTTATACCACGTACGCTACTCCTGCGCCTGCCGCAAGCTTCATGAATCCCAAGGCATGTATTCTAACCATTGTATTAATGACGTAATATTTGCATTGTTTCCAATTGTATATGGAAATAACTGCTTAGAAATTCATAATTTCAGCAAAATGCTAGTATTGAAACAACAAAGGAATTTCATTTATTGGCATCAATTCTTAAATGGTACTGATATATATATATATATATATATATATATATATATATATATATATATATATATATATATATACTGTTGAACATTTAAGGTGAAAAATACAATCAAGATCCTGAGAGTTGGTTTATTTTAAAAATATTTAGAGACTTTGTGAACACAGAAGTTGATAAGACATTTAACCTACATAACCAATCATTCCCCAAATTATTGGAATTCTTATCAAGTATCAATAATAATGCAATGAAACATAAATTATATTTGTCACAAATGTATAAAATTCTTAAGTTAGAGTTCACATATTTAGAAAATTTCTATTGGAACTACTAGTCAAAAATTAATAATGAAGAATAATGAAGGCTTCTCTGAAGAATACCAGAAAATAATATTAAAATCTACAGTTAAAACTACATTTTCATTATAGTAGAAAAAATTAACTTGGAAATTCTTACACAGAGCTTTTGTCATGCCTAACAAAATTACAATTATGTATAAATCAAACAGAATTAAATTCTGGAGATGTGTTTCTGAAATAATACCTGATTGGACGCATATGGTATATGAATGTGAAGTCATTTCCTCTTTTTGGAAAGAAATTAATATCATCATTCAAACTCTATAGTAAGATAGATGCAATATTTCTAAATCTTTAGTTTTATTTAATGCTCTGATTTTTAAGATAATTCCAAAAACCCAAGTGCCTCTTCTCTGGTCTATTATTGCTATAGCCAGAAAAGTAATTGCTAAAAAATTGGAAAAGTAAAGTTACCCCTCCCCCATTGTTGAATGTATTAGCATGGCAGCATTTGTTTGCAGTAGTGAACTGCATATTGTAAAGATGAGACCTTCTAATATTACACATTCATATAAATCTTGTTTTAAACTTAAAGACTTTCTTAAAACATATCAATTACTGTTGATATGTAAAACTTTGATGTATTGATCAGCTGTAGACCTATGTAAATAGTTATTTGTTTGTTTTATAATTTACTTGTTTATTTATTGTTTTAACACCAAATAAAAATAATTATAAAAATGGCTGGGAAAAGGTGGAAACCCTGTTGACTACCTCTCTCTAAGATGGGGTGGATAGCAAGCCTTTAATGAGAACATAAGCTTTAGGGTGATGGTACATACCCCTAATACCTTAATAAACTTTAACAATTCATCAGGATTGTTTGTCTTGTTGTTCTCTGCCTAACTATTGCCAATATTGCTCTTCATTTGATTTTAGATTGAAGTTATTCTTTTAAGGTTTTGTTACTTTTAATTATTTATTTGTTTATTTATTTATTTTTACCTGTTTCTTATGTTGCATTTTATTTTGCTTTATTTTTTATTTTATTTATTTATTTATTTATTTTGTTCTTTTTGGAGGTTTAAGAGGCTTGGCTGTGATCAGTTAGAATATAATTATTTTGCATACAGTGAATAACATCTGGCTAATTAGTTAGATGAGCTGAGAAATAGCATTCCTCACTTAACTACAAGTATTTAGTGGCATTTTTATTTAGCTTTAGTGCTTGTTTGACTTGCTGTTCTATGTCTGACTATTACTGATCTCTGCCTGCATTTGATTTTTCCCACTCACCTGCCCTACTGCTGTTGCACTTTTAAGCTATATGTCTTTTGAGTTGCCCAACCCTACTACTATAAATCTGATTTTGGACAATCTTCCCAGTCTCATCTCATTAGCGCATTCTACTAAAAAAACTACTTTATTTAGCTGATTTTACTGTATTTGTGGTTCTTCCTGCTTTATTTAGCTTTTTGCTGCACATTCATAAATTGTTCACTTGCACGTGATCTGGTCCTTATTCTAAGCATCTTAATTCTGATTTAAGCACTTGAGCTTCAAAGTAGTTATCTAACATAAGGAATGTCTGTGGTCTACATTCTTGTGGGAGGAGAGGTATATTATACCCTTCTGAGTTAGGAATTGCTGGTTGAAGGCTTATTGTGTCTGCTTTTCTTAAAGTATCTTAGTTCTGGTTTAAGCACTTGTGCTCCAAGCCAGTTATTATACATTAGACAGGTTTGCGGTCTATGCTTTTGTGGGAGGAGAGGGTAGCTTCCTCCCTTCTGAGCAGGGTACTGCTGGTGAAAGCTTATTAGGCCTGTTATTCTAATTGACTTTTTTCCAGTTTAAGCACTTGGGCTCCAACCCAGTTATTTTATATTAGTAAGGTTTATGGTCTACATTCTTGTGGCATTACTGTCAAGACAGATTTTTTAAACTACTAGAGTATCTAGTATGTGCATAGCTGAGCACTGTTGATCAAGTTCCTTGTCTTATTGACCTATTCAATATTTAAATTTCCCTCACTCCTCTCTAGTAGACCAGTAGCCATAGGTATGCTGACTCTGTCTCTGGGGTTAGATTTGCTGAGATGCACATTCTGAGACATTGTAACAATTACCTCATGCACGCTGACAACACACTTATTCTTAATAAAACAGATGAAGTATGCAAGGTGTAAATACACTTTAATGCTGGAGGCAAAACTCTCATGTAGCCAAAACTAATTACATAGATTGTTGTCACTGACATTTGCACCACATCTATTCCACAAGATATAGACCCTACACATAAAAGTATGCTGAGCCACTTACAGGTAGCCTTCCTAAAACATTAAATTCTCCTGTACAATACAATCAAAGAAAGTGTCCTCAGCCATCTTATAAACACTTCATTAAAACACCAGCCAAAGCTACATGTAATAAAACTGTATCCAATGCCACTACTGCTAAGCCCTTAAGGCCAATCAGTGCACAGCCAATTTCCTCATCATTGGTGTTTCTGTAATCACACTGACCAGACTTAAGTAAGGAGATAGTCATGGTTAGCTGTTTTTCTAGGGCTAGGGTCCATAAAGTCATACTGGCACTCAGGTCATTGAATCACGGGGTACCCGTATGGCTCTTTCATAATCCCTGTGGGTGTTAACGACCTGAGATGCACCTCCCTTGACTATATGAAATGAGACATGCTTGAGATAGCTGATTATGTGTTTCAGGCAGGTATGAGCCTAGCACTGAGCAACTTTGTACCTTCTCCAAGATGCCATGCTACCAGCAAAATATGATTGATTTTAACAATTAGCTTAGCTTCTGGAGTCAGCCCAAGGGGTTCAATATTTTATAGCCTAGGGGGACATCATTGACAGACCACAATGCTTTGCTAGGGATGGCATGAACGTATCCCTTCTAGGCTTTCAGATATTGGCAAATACCTTTTCCACCTGTATAGTGCCCATTTGGTAATGCTAAACTGATAAATCTCCCAGATTAAGTGAACATAAGAAGGAATATATGAAGGTGGTACTGCTCAATACTAGAAGTCTTAACAGGAAACTCGACTCCCTGCAAGCCTTCCTCTCCCTGGAGAGTATAGACATCTATGTAGTAACAGAAACATGGTTTAAAGTCACTTCGAATTTCCCAACAGTGCAAGGGTATAATGCCTTTCGCACTAGGGCTGATAGCTCAGTACCAACATATGAACCTATGAACCTATGAACTTTTAGACCAGCTAATACACAGGAGATAAGTAAAGGTGGAGGATTCTCAGTCTTTATTAAAACCCAAATGATATCCAGACTAGTTAAAGTGTGTGACTCAGAAATCATACATGGGTAACTCACCATAAACAGAGTCTTGTGCCATATGATTTTAACTTATAGGTCACCCTCCATGTCCCCAGGAAACTCATACAACCTATCTCAATGTACTAGAGTCCCATAGCATTCAACCCAATATGATCATTATGGGGATCTCAACAACCCCTTAAATACTGGTAATCCTTCACCACTTCTAATGCCCAAGCCCAGCAATTCCTAAACGTTGTTAATACCAACATTCTGGAACAGTGGGTCCATTCTCCTACCAGAGGTCCAAACATCCTTGACTTTGTGCTCACAAACATAGTGGGTTGATGTTCCTCACCCAGTATAAAGTATTCAGTCATCAGATCTGATCATAATAATCATATTCAGTATTATTTGAAATAAAAATTATACCTGGGGATCTAGTGAAACAAAAACCTTTAGGAACTATTCCAAGGCCAACCTCTCTCTCTATTAAGCAATACCTATGCTAAATTCCAAACACCTCCAGGCTCAGTAAACACAACAGCATATGCCTGGCTACTTATAAAATCTCCAGACAGCCATATTGATAACTATATAGATCAAGCTATGCCCACTCATATTAAGAATAAGACAAACTGAAAGGATCAGCCATTCTGGTGAAATCAGAATATCAATCAATCAACAAAAGAAACAAAATCTTGGCTAAGTATAGGTGGAGCAAAATCATACATAATAAAAGTTCCCTGTTCAATCTAAACACACAGCTAAGAGGGTTAATTAATGCTTCAGAGGCTAAATTTGAATACAAAATAGCTTATCCGGCAAAGGAAAACCACAAATCTATCTATCTATAGCTATGTCCGTAACCTCAGGAGAAATACGCAACAGTGCACAGAACTTATTGTAAATGGCATCACCCACACTGAACTGAATGCCAGTGCCAACCTTTTGGTTGAGAGGTTAAGCTCAAATTTCTTTCCCACTTCCCATGATAGTTCCAAGGACATGCTGCAAACCAGAATTCTTCCAACTATTACTAGGGAACAGGTCATCAATGCACTTTCCAAGGTCAGAAACACTGCATCAGTGGGCCCTAATAACATTCTGGGATGTTTAATAAATAGCACGTAATATGACCTCTCTGGCCCACTTGAATCAGTTTTCAACTTGAACTTACAGTCAGATTTTGTGCCCAAGGAATGGAAGATGGCTATATTCATTTCTCTGCACAAAGGAGGACCAAATACTGATCTGAGAAACCACAGGCCCATACATTTTACCAGACTCATATGTAATGCCATGGAAAGAATCATCATGGACATGATAAATGAAGACACAGGTAACCTGCAAACACTAGACCCATCACAGTTTAGCTTTGTTAAAGGAAGGTCATGCCTGTTAAATCTGGCAAACTTTTTTGAGAGGATTGCCAAAACATTGGATGAAGGTAAGACTGTGCACTCAACTTACTTTAGATTGGCCAAGGCTTTTGATACAATACCCCACTCAGACATTGTAGACAAGCTCACTAATTTAGGTATAAACATTTTTTAGCACCCACTGGAAAGCCAACTGTCTCACTGATATGACCCAGGAGGTCAAAATAGGTGAGGCCACCTCTACCAAGAGGCCAGTCACTAGTGGAGTCTCCAAGGGTAGGTACTTGACCTGCTTTTTTTGGCATCTATTTCTCTGAAATGGAAGGAAATGCTGAAGGTTTATGGCTGAATAAGTTTGCAGGTGATTTCTGGGGGTTATCATTGACTCTCCTGCAGACACTAGCATTCTTTGAGATGGTCTATCTCTGACTAACAAATGGTGCCAAAGACATGGTCTTAAACCTAATGCTAAGAAATGCATAACTGAACCCTTTGTGATGTCATCCATCCTGGCTAATTACCATGTTGATAATACACTCCTAAGAGTTGACCCAGCAGTCAGGGATCTGGGTATATACATATACAGTAGCCTTACCTTCGCCCCCCCCCCCCATGGCCACAGTGGTGAGGATATCCTTTTATGTTGTCCAGCTTTTAAGTAAGGAAATGGCATCTAGGTCCAATTATGTCATTATCCCACTGTACTCTGCCCTTATCGGACTAATTATAGAGTACAGTGCTCCCTTTGGTATGTACCTGACCAGGCATATGTACCAACAAAAATGACCTCAGAGTGTTTTACTTGCATTCTGCTTTAACAGCATATTAAAACTTCAAAAGAGACCACAGCTCTGTCTCTTCTGAGTCAGGCAGAAATTAGAACAGAGTCAGGCAGAAATTAGAACTGATCAATTAAGGACTCATTCATAAGAGAGAAGAGGTCACTTAAGGTTAATCATTTGTGAACTGAGGGGGTAGAGCTAGGAACCAAACCTTCTACTTAAGGGGTAAAATAAAACATTTCAGAGCGTTTCCAGAAAGGCTCATCCAGACTCTGCTACACTTTGCTGTGAAGGAAAGGTTAGTTTGCTTTTATTTTTTGCATTTTGTATTACTTTATTGCCTTTTTATATTTTGAATACTGTGGTTTGTTTTCTTTACCTTGTGTTTTACTTGCATTCTGCTTTAACAGCATATTAAAACTTCAAAAGAGACCACAGCTCTGTCTCTTCTGAGTCAGGCAGAATTTTTTTCCCATCCTCCCACCCAGTTACAGATGTCTTGTTAAATACCACTGTCTATCTAGTTGCCTGCCTCTTATGTTAATCTGACCATATATCTCATTTCCTCTCTACTTTCACTGGCTTGTGTGTGTAATCACAAAATCATCATTTTTGAAATCCTTCCCCTTCAACTATTTAAATGTATTGGCCATCCTACTGTATTCCATAGTACCAGAATACAAAAGTGACCACCCCTTTCAATCCATTTTGTTGTTTTAAAAATAGTAACTCTTCACTAAACCTTAACTTTTTAAACAGGTAAAACTTAAGTTACCTACTTTGACATCTAACTTCTCTAGTGCGCACTGCAGTGTGCATTTTTTTTCATCTTACCTTTAAGCATCCCTGTGACTAGCACTTGCTCTAATGCCTGCTGGAAAGCACTAGGAAGCCTTAAACTGATACAAGCACTCGACTCTCCTTGTTAATAAGGAGAAATTAACAGTAGGCACTAAACAGCCTATAATTGCAAAGTACATTGCTAAGGTAAGGGAAAACAGCTCCTGTACTTTACAAAAAAGAAAAAAAAAAAAAAAGCACCAAACCAGACATATCCAAGGGTCAGCTTCTGGTGAGTTCTCCTGTCCACCTGGTGAATCTAGGCATACTGGGGCAATGCAGCAATTGCCTCATGTACACAGACAACCCTCTCCTCCTACCACCCAACACTACAACCTGTGGGAGATGCACTTACATAGCCAAAATGGAAGCAAAGCTCTCTCCACCCAAAATTGTGCTAGACAGTCAAGAGGAGAAGGTTAACACCAAAACTACACCTCAAGCAACACATAGCCCTTCTAAACCCAAACCACCAACACCCACATATAGCAACACTAAATCCACATATGCAGAGGCCCTTAACTGTAACCTGCCCAAGCAACAAGGACCTCTGAAGCTGAAACGCAAACAAACACCAATCCCAACCAAAGTGTCACATAGTTCACAACACCAGTGTACTATCCAGCAACAGCCCCTAAGGCAAGACAACATACCTAACACTTTAGTCATAGGTGACTCTATAGTCCGGCACACTGATGTCCTACTCACCAGGTTGAACAAGGAGAAAATTACAGGCAGCTGCCTGTCGGGTGCCAGGATCTGCCACATAGCGCATGCACTCAAGTCACTCCACAAGTACAAATATGACTCTGTCATTGTCCATGTTGGAGTGAATGACTTGAAACGTACCTCCCTGGACTACATGAAAAGAGACATGGAAGAGCTCTAAGATCATAGGGCCCAGGCAGGTATGACCCTAGCCCTGAGTAGTGTCCTGCCTTCTCCCAGAATGATACTACAATATAAGGACAAAATGATTGACTTCAACAATTGGGTAAGCTTCTGGTGTCATTCAAAGGGGATCCAGTATCTGTCTGCCTGGGATGACATGATCGACAGACCACAATGCTTTGCCAGAGTTGGTCTGCACCTGTCTCCCCTGGGATTCAAGTTACTGGCTAAGGCTCTTGCCACCCCTATAGTGCCTTTTTTAGGCAAAGTTCAAAGGACAAAACCACCACCGTAACCGGTACAAGCGTGCAAAATCTGACGGCAATGCTACTCAATGCTAGAAGTCAAAACCTCAAAATGCACTCTCTCGAGGCACTCCTAAAAATGGAGAACATTGATATCTGAGCAGTAACTGAGACCTGGTTCAAGGCTCCAGAGAGCACCCCTGCAATACCAGGCTACAACTCTTACCACACTTTTTGGCCACCAAACCAGGACCAAAACACTAAAGGTGGAGGAGTGTCAATATTCACCAAGGCTATTCAGACCACCAGGCTAGTTGCCCAACACAATGCATCTGAAATTCTCCAGGTGCAACTAACACTAGGTAAGACTGCAATCCAAATTTTATCTTGCTACAGATCCCCCACCATACCCCAAGATTCTCACTACACCTTTCTAAACATACTGGAAAATATTAAGATGGAACCAAACACCCTAATACTGGGTGATTTTAACTACCCTGCCATTAACTGGGTAAACTACTCATGTGCCAACACCTTTGCCCAACAGTTCTTGGAATTCATAAATTCCAATGACCTGGATCAACTAATCCATAGTGCCACCAAGGGCTCCAGTATCCTAGACCTGGTCATTACCAACACGGGAAATTGATGCTCCACACCTATGGTCACCCCCTCGTTAGTCAGGTCTGACCATAAGCTAATCACCCTTAACATCCACATCCCACCCTCACCCCCCCAGTAAGAAACCTCCATAAAAAACTTCTCCAAAGCCAACTTCATGCTACTCAATTCAGACTCAACAAACTTCATGACACCCATGCAGACGGGAACTGAAAGTTCAACTACTAAATCCTACACTAAGGCACTATACGAGCACATCCACTCATGCATGAATTGTGCCATCCCAAATAGAACCAAGATGCTCTCATCCAAAAAAAAGGAAGCCAATCAGGTGGTCGCCTGCCATAAACAAACTTTACAACAAAAGGAAGAAACTGTTGCAGAAAAGAGGAAAATGCCAGGATGCAAAAAACTCTCTTACCAGCCTCAGTAAGAAACTGAGGTCCCTCATAAAATCCTCCAAAGCTAGTTACGAAAATAAAAATTGCCAAAGATTCCAAAGACAACCACAAGGCATTCTATAACTATGTCAAGAATCTAAATGGCAAAGCTCAGATCTGCTCTGAGCTAAAACAGAATGGCATTAAATATACTCATCCCAAGGATATTGCCAATATCCTGACAGATCGATTCAGTGCCAACTTCACCCCCCTCTCACCCCCTAAATGGCCCATCTCAATAAAGGAAGATTGCCAAATTCTGGTAATAACGGCCACACAGGTAGAAAACACACTCTCCAAAGCCAAGAATACAGCATCCATGGGACCAGATGACATCCCGGGCTGTGTACTACATGAACTACAATATGAACTGGCACCTCACCTAAGTGTCATGTTTAATCATAGCCTCACCTTAGGTTTCGTGCCCACTGAGTGGCGCAGAGCTACAGTTATCCCACTCCACAAGGGGGGATCCACCTTGGATCCTGGAAACTACTGTCCCATCAGTCTAACAAGCCTTATCTGCAAGGCTATGGAGTGTATTATTATGGAACTTATAAACAAAGACATTGGTAACCTTCAACACAGGACCCCACCCAGTTTGGGTTCGTGAAGGGCCAATCTTGTCTCCTGAACCTGATTGACTTCTTCAAATCAGTCTCCAGAGCCATGGACAAGGGTAAGGTGGTCCACACAGCCTATCTAGACTTTGCCATGGCTTTTGACACCATCCCACACTCTGGAATCATAGATAAACTTACTAAGCTGGGCATTAATCCCTACGTCACCTAACGGGTGGCTAACTGGCTTACTGATAGAACCCACACTGTAAAAGTAGCCGACTCCAAATCCAGCTCCAGACAAGTGACAAGTGGAGTATCTCAGGGTTCAGTCCTGGGACCACTCTTATTTGGCATCTACTTCTCTGAATTACAGGCCAACATTAAGGGAATCTGGCTAACAAAGTTCACAGATGACTGCAAACTGGGAGCCATTACTGAATCCCCAAATGATGTGGATACTCTACAAAAGGGCCTTACAGAAACAGATGCTTGGAGCCAGAGCCATGGGCTCAAGCTCAATGCCAAGAAATGTATAGTTATTCCCTTTGGGAAAAAAACACGTACCCGTGAATTACCATATAGGTGGCAGTACACTAAACACTGAAAGTGTGATAAGAAACTTAGGGACACAGGTGAACAGTGGTATCACCTTCAATAACCACATCGCCACAACAGTCAGGAAATCCTTCTATGTGGCACACTTCATCACTAAGGGCTTTTCATCAAGAAAAAAGGAGGTCATTGTCCTACTGTACTCATCCCTCATTAGACCCATTATAGAATACAATGCCCCATTTGGTATGTACCTCTCAAGACATCTACAACAACTGGAAAGGCCACAGAAATACCTCACTAAAAGAATCACAGGCCTAAAGCAGATGCCCTATGCTGACTGCCTTAAAAAACTCCAGCTATACTCTGTCACATATCATCTACTCAGAGGCAATCTCTGCTTAACATACAAGGCCATGTCAAACCCAGAACTGTTGGACATGCTACACTTAAAGAAACCCCAATCCCTCAGAGCCACATGCTCCAGGGATCTAAACCTTGTCATCACAATAAACAAAACATGCTGGAGGGATAGGTTCCTGACCCAGAGACTCCCAAAACTCTGGAATAGATTGCCCATACATGTCAAGCAGAGTGCTTCTTTAGCCGTCTTCAAAAGGAACCTTGACAATTGGATGGGAGAAAGGAAATTCACCCTGGGGATCACGTCAGTGGCCCTGCTACACATGGGTCCAGGGAAGTAAATACTGTGGGAAGAAATAGCCAGGGAATTGTTATGGCTAGGCTTGTATAGGCCCTATGGCTGATAGCCTAGTACCAACCTATGAACCTATGAACAAACCTGCCTTACTCAGAGTGCCATAAAGTCATTTCCCTCAACTCAGTCTCCTATAGATTGCTGAGGGGGGACATATGCCTGGTTTACAAGGCATCTGTAAACCCACACTTACAAATTTCCTGCATATTCATAAGTCACAGAGTACCAGAAATGCAATGTCTAGGAACCTGTATATTGTTTGTGACATAAATAGAACATGTTGGAGATACAGATATGTACCCCAATGACTGCCCTTCCTATGGAAAAGGCTTCCCATCCATGTGAAGCGGAGTTAATCTATTACCTAGTTTAAGCACAAGCTAGACCAGTGGATGAGAAACAGGAAATTTGCACTGTGCTTGGCACCCATGTCCTTTATGGACAGAGGTAGCTTATAAATGCCTCATACTCAATGTCCTATTGGGATACAGGACATCATTATTATTTTAGGAAAACTTGTCTAGGCTTAGAAATGACCCCTGGGTCATTAGCCTAGTAATAATCGATGGATCTAATACATCTATAGATAGATATAGATATAGCCATTGGAAGAGTCAAAAGCTGCCTCAAAGTCCACAGAAAGAGCTGAAATAGGCTTGGGAACATTTTTCAAGCCTTAAAAGTATAGGCTGAGCAAGCACAGATGATCAGCATTGCTCTACTCCTTGATAAAGCCATCCTGGGTATCTAAAATGATTTCTGATGGAATTAGCTCCAGCCTCTGTGCAAGGATTTTAGCATATATTTTAACATCTGTGTTATTTAAGGATAATGGGCTATACTTTGATAGAGTGCTACATCCTTGCCTGGTTTAGGAAAAGTGTTATTGTAGAGACAGGGGTGAATTATTAATAGATTGTGACAGCTGAAATTGGGTGAAAAGATTAGTTAGAGTTGTATAGGATATAGATTTCCACTATTAAACCATCTGGAACAGGAGCTATCATTCTCAAGAAATTCAGTAAAGCTTGTGTAATACTAGATTTCTTAATGAGATGAGATAATAATGTTGTATGTTGTTGTGGCAATGCAAGTAGATTCAATTCTTCCAAAAAAGGTATTGATTTTTTTGAAAAAACATTTTTGTAGAGATCTCAGGAAAAAAAAAATGAATATCCTATTAATACCATTTTGGGTGGGATCCATTTTGTCTGCAGGATAGGCTCTAATGCCTGAAATAATAGCTTTGGTTTTCCTATGCTTCAGCCTGTAGGCAAAGAGTTTAATATGTCAAGTCCCAGTGGTCTATATCGGTCTTGCTACCCATTTAGAGAATAATTGGAATGTTTTGTTTGAGTAATATATTGAGATGTTAATGTGCATCCTTTAACATTTCCAGAATTCTGAAACTTAGTCAGTTTGCAAATCACCCTTTTCTTAATCAAAATCTCCTACATAGAGATTTTATCCTGAAGTGAATTAAGCAAGAGTTTCTTTGCCCCAGAACATAAATTATTTAATTCTAACTTCAGAAACTCCCACTAAATCTAGATTGTCATACTAATCTGAAAGTTCAGGTATATGAAATGTTCAACCCCTTATTATATAGCTAACGACATATTCCTCTTTAAGGACTACAGGGTCCATTCTCAAAGCTTTCTTCCCATCCAAATGGTGAGAAATGGTGATGTATAATGTAATCAACATTTGTTCTGTGTTAGGAGCTTGGAGAACACCTGAAGTCTATTATAGTAGAAACTGCTGTCACAGATATAAGTGAAAACATGTATCCTGTTTACAGGTGCACCATGTGGAGAATAAAATGTGTACATTGTATCAGATGGATTCAGCTCCAGATGTTCACTAAGAAAAGGTGTCCACAAGCTTTCTTAATTATTATTTTTTTTTATACGCATCTCACTGTAGGGATTGGCTCTATTCCTAAAAGAATCAGGTATAACATTAAGTTCCACTGCTATTATGACTCTATGCAACACAACCCTACTGAACATGTCATAAAAAGGTAGGGTTATCACAATTAGGTCCATAAATACAGTTTAATATCCAGAGAACTTTGGGAGAGAACGGTGTCAGAACACATGTTTCATGCTTACCATTTACCTTCTGCTGCAGTCTCCAATTAAGTGATGTTTTCACCCTGAATACTAGCCATAGTTGAGATTGAAAACTAAAGTTATGAATGAGCTTCCCATCCCAAAAAGATAACAAGATCCTAGTATGAGTTTTGGCAACTTTATATTCCCAGACAAAGGAAAATATCACACTTCTCCTTAATCGGCTATTCCTGAATGATTCTGTGTTTTCATAGGCAAGACAGACCACTTACATTTAATGATATCAAATCTGTCATAAGCAATGGTATATTAAGTATGTAGTCTGATCAAATGGACAATAATAAAACTGATTAGCAATGCAGTGCTTGCTTATGAATAAAATATTAAAAATACCAGACATAGAAAAATGTAACTCATTAAAACCACTAACATTTTACAAACAAGAATGAAAAGTTCCTCTCGCTCTCATGACGTTCCATTGCAGGATAAGGAAATGCAATAAAACTAATGATAATAGATATGATACATAAGGTAATGTTCTCACTGACACATGACAGCTATTAAGATAGTTCAGCAGCTACTAATAACAGTTAAAATGCTTTTAAAAAATGAAGTAAGCACAGGAAATATAGAAGAATAAATCAACTCATAGACCAGTCTGATACCTATGAAGCAAACTTCATAGTTTTCAACTGTCTCTCTCTTTCATGATTCAGTGCCACTCTCCTGCCTACCTTGGCAGTCATGCCTGACTGTTGCAAGTCTTCTCTCACACAGCCCATAGGATCATATGAAGTTGCTAGGCTATTGGCCCAGAGGATCTTATAAGCCTTGCTAAGAGTTTAGCCCATGTTTAGCCAAGTCAGCACCTGATGGCCCAGTCCAGCAGGGACACAGGTGGAATCCCAGGGGTGTAATTTCTGCTTCACAGCCAGTTATCCATGCTGCGCTTAAAAAGGGATAATGAGGTTTCCTGCTTGACATGGAGAGAAAGTCTTCCACAGATGTGGGAGTTTTGGGACACAAATCTGTCCTGCCAACAAGTCCTATTGATGTCAC
Organism: Protopterus annectens; assembly: GCF_019279795.1. NCBI lineage: Eukaryota > Metazoa > Chordata > Ceratodontiformes > Protopteridae > Protopterus > Protopterus annectens. Next base: position 1,278,852,170 of record NC_056737.1, read on the forward strand.
AGACCAGGTTGAGATCGCTCATGTGGGTTACTTGAGTGGAGTTTGACTTGCAGATATGCAGCAGTCCCATCAAGGCAGGGTCTGAGATTGCTTTGTATGGTAGACAGAGGTCACCTCTGAGGAGTCTGTATGAAGCTGAATAGAGGTACAGGCCTGTTAGCTTGTCAGTAAAGGATAGATGTTTGAGGCCTTGGATTATCCTGGTGAGGAACCTCTGAGGTTTCTCCAGCTGCTGCATGTGCTATGCGAGGTACATGGCATTGTACTCAATAACGGGCCTTATAAGGGAAGAATACAGGGATATTATGACCTACTTGTGCCTGGATGAGATACCCTTACTTATAAGGTGGGCCATGTAGAAAGCTTTCCATACAATGGAAGCAATATGGTGGTCAAAAGTCAAGTTGCTATCAACCTGGTTGCCCAAATCCCTCACAACTGATTGCATGCTTAAGATGTTATTAATGTGATAATTTTTGAGGACATCACTCTCACCAGTTATTTGTTTGGGTGAGACCCTCTTGGTGGATGTCCAAATCACTAGGGGAATTGATGACAGCACTCAGTTTTGCAATCGTCTGCAAACTTGGTTGGCCATATCCCATTGGTTTTGGCCTGCACCTCAGAAAAGTATATCCCAAATTACAGAGGCCACAAGACAGATTCTTGGGGTATGCCACTCGTTATGGATCTACTACTTGAGATGGCTTCCCCTATTTTGACTAGGTGGATCCTATCAGTGAGCCAGTTTGCTACCCATCTGGTAACATATGGATTGATGCCTAGTTGAGAGAGTTTATCTATTATGCCTGAGGAATAGTGTCAAAGGCTTTGGCCAGGTCAAGGTATGCAGTGTGCACCATCTTCCCCTCATCCATGGCTTTCGTGACTGTCTCAAAGAAGTCAACCAAATTTAACAGACATGACCTCCCCTTGATGAAGCCAAACTGTGTGGACACTCCACCTTTCTGCAAAGGGATGACAGTGGCTGTCCTCCACTTAGCTGGGATGTAGCCGGTACTCAGGATTTGGTTGAATAGAGTGCCTAATGGTGCTGCAAGTTTCTGCCTGAGTTCATGTAGGATGCAGCCTGGGATGTTATCGGGTCCCATGGAGGCAGTATATTTTGCCTTTGAGAGGCCAGTAATGACCTGTTCCCTAGAGATAAGAGGAGGGGGGAAGTTACTGGGGATATCCTGATTTACTGATGGGGAACAGTGAAGTGAAGTTTTCACTGAATCTCTCATCCAGCAAGTTGGCTATATCTAGGCATTTATGTATGTGGTGTCCTTGACCACCAGTTCTGAGCAGATCTGGATGCTTCCTTTGAGACTGTGGATGTATGTGAAGAAGGCCTTATGACTCTCTCTAGTAGATGTGGATAATCTGGACTCAGAGTTTGCTTTGGAGGATTTAATTAGTGCTCTTATTTGCTTTGCCATATATCTCTTTGCCGGATGTTCTCATTTCCATTTGACTTCTTCCTGTCTGTCCTGAATCTTCTTTGGCTTCTCCTTTCCTGCACAAGTACTTGAACCACCATGATCTGTTCTCTTTGACCTTCTCTACATTTGTAGGCAGTTTAGCTTCTCCTCACTTCCTGATAGTATGCAACCTACCACCCATCTCAGGCAATTCAACTCCATCATCTCTAGCTTATTCAACTGCTCTGCCTTTACTGCCCAGGTTTCTGTACCATACAGTAGTCCTTGTCATACCACTGTTTTGTACACTTTACTTTTCAGATTCTTCTGTTACACATTACCCCTAGCACTCTGCACTAGTTGGCTGCATTCCCTATGTTTCTAGCTTTGACTTCTTCATGCAAACATGCCTTCTCCAAAATCACCCCTCCCATATGATTGTAGCTGATAACCAGTTCCACTATTTTCCCTTCTATCCCAGTTCTGAGCTTTTTATAATTTCTTCCATTTACTGCCAATGTAAGTGTATTATCTGTACTCATTTTCATCTTATGTGCCTTCAGTTTTGCAATCGATTTCCTACCATTTGTTGAATATCATATTCAGAGTTTGCCTGTAATGCCATATCATCTGCATGCAACAATTTTGTTGGTCTGTCCCTTCCATCCTGTTTACTAATGTAGTTTATCACCAGTATGAGCAAAGGTGAGCTCAGATCTGAACCCTGATGTGGGAAGAAACTGGAGCACCCAGAGGTAACCCACACTAATGCAGGGAGGACATGCAAACTCCACACTGAAGGTATCTCAGCCAAGAATAGAACCAGAGAACCTCTTGCTGTGAGGTGACAATGCTAACCTTTGCACCACTATGCCACCTTGCAGCATTCCTCATATCCTATTCTGTCTGTCCCATTATGTGCATTCAGGTCCCCCACAATCAGCACCAACTTATGCTGCATTGCTCTAGTAGGTCCTGCAATAGCTGACTGAATGCACTCTTTTCCTTATTATCACAACCTTGCCGTGGGGCATAGGCTGAGATTATGAATACTGCTATCTTTACACTGTACCCAAATGGGACACTAATGTATAAAGAGAAACATGTTTATTACTCCCAGTTATTGGCTATTTCTAATCAAATTGTTTAAGGCATGGATAGTTTATTTTATTCGTCATTTTTAATCTTACTTTTATTAATAAAAGAACTGCAGCTGTAGACATACTTATAAACCCTTTAAAGTTTTTGTTTGCCACTGATTTATTTGTTGACGGGCAAATTACATTGATGCATTTAGTTAGAAATTTATTTATTTATTTGAGGTGCATGGAGCACCATGATTATGATCCAAAATTGGAAAAACGATAAGGCTGTTATATGGTTCCACTGCATGAGACCAACTGTAACAGTGCTTTCAAAGGTGTCTAGTAAATGCTAAGGGTTGTTGCAGTTGACTGCAAGTGAAGGGACATTCCTTCACTCTTATTGGCCCCGTAATATATTTTCTTCTATGTCTACTTAAGTTTACAGGCAATAGTGTACTAGGACTTATAACAAGATTTTCAGTATTTTTGAATAATCCCTTAAGGTTATACTTGGGGGGGGGGGCTTTAGAGGTATCACATAGGAATGATGGCAGGACATTATAGCTGAGCTGATTACACTTCTATAGATGAGCTGATTAAACTTTTCCCAGTTTATCACCATCTAACAAGTGAGTTGGTATCTGAGTTTTTGTTTGCAGTTGTTTAGTTAAGGGTCTATTTGGATGAATGCAAAGGGGAACTGGAAATTCATAATGATGGCATATATGGGGAACCAATAGATTATAGATGCAAAAGACTTTTAAGCTCTTAATTAGTTGTAAAATGATATATGCTCATATTTACAATGTTGTTTTGGCATCTGTGTAGCATTCGTCCTCATTAATTATTAACACTATTTAAGAACCATACTGGAGGTTTTCTGTGATTGTTTTGATTGGCAATATTTTTGAAACAGACTTCTAGATTTCAGCATTCACAATTCCCCTGGCAAGCTAGATAACTGTCAAATTATTTTCTTTACTTTTGGATTGGTTAGTTGCAGACCCCACTGAACTTTCCTTTCTGTGTGACTAACCTGCAATTTGCATTGCTTGCACACATTGTTATCAGCTAACATAAATCATACTTGCCCTTGATACATTCCCCTGAAGTACTGGCTTCAAGGAGAGAAAGGCTACTTTAGTGCTTTCATCACTGATGGAAATACATGACACAACTTTGCTGATGCCTCTTGTGTGCCCACTGAGGGCTGCCTAAATGACAGAGCCATTCATCAGTCTTTTCTGCTAGTGTAAGAGGAATGAATAGACCAGCTGACTAATGAGAAATGGGCAGCAAACAGTTCTAATTATTATACTTTTATGTTGCACAGCCGCTGTCAGATTATCTCTGACTTTTTTCTATGCCATAAAAGACTCTATACTTTTTAATATGTTCCACATCTGCAGTATCAGCACTGCCATGAATATTCATCTCAAAAACCTAAACCTTCTTTATCAAAGTAACAGCACCTGCTGATATGATTGAGACAAATCTCTCCCAATTCTCAATTTTTGGAACAGATTATATCTCTATATCAAACAGACTAATGTTCTGGCTACTTTAAAATCTGGACTTGATACATGGTTGGGTAGTCACAGACTTATCCCTGGACTATGGCATAGTATCTTTTTTATATGGGTGACTAGTACCTTTGCATTTTGCAGGGTTCATTGGCTAAGCTTCTCAGTGGTCCTGTGGGCCGCAAGTATAATAACCACCTGGGAAACCATGAACATATAAGAGCCAAAGACTGTAAGAAAGATTTTACTGGGTTAATTGACTAAGCTTCTCAGTGGCCCTGTAGGCCACAAGTATAATATCTACCTTTGAAACTGTGAGCATACTAAAGCCAAATATTGTGACTTTGTTGAGCTGCATCCACTAAGAAGCACTTTTTGTTGTTTTGTATAAAAGAGGAAAGAAGAGGAAGAATTTTCAAAGAAAAAAATTACAATTTTATCACAAGCCATAAATATATGCTGAAAAAGTGAAATTACTACTGCCCAGTCAAAAGAATTAATTGATAAAATGATGTGCATAAGATACAATTGGTTAAGCAATTGCTGACAAATTAGATAAAGAATGAAATCTTCAGTCTTCTTTTTATAATGTAAAGAAAGTAAGGTCTAATACTGGAATTTTGTGGTTTGGATAATGCTCTGAATGATATACAAAATGCTGAGTATAAAAGGAAAGTTTGGGTATACCTTATACAGCCAAAGTATTGCCACCCTGCATGTCTACATTAATTTATTCAATGGTTTATGACTCTTGCTAACATAACCTAATAAAGAAACTCCTCTACAAACTAAAGCCTTGCTCTAATGCCCCTGATAGCATTCCTTCCTACTTCTTAAAAATAGCCTCAGATGCTATTGCTCTGCCTATCAATATCCTGATCAATAGATATATACTCGAATCTTACGTTCCCAAACTTTGGCAAACTGCATATATCTTCCCACCCCACAAGGGTGGCAAAAATAACAATGTCTCCAACTTCTGCCCTATAGCCATCCTCTCCCCTATCTCCAAAATTCTTGAAAAATGCATCCATCTACAGCTCTTACCATTCCTTACCAAATACCAACTACTTTCCCCCACCCAACATGGCTTCCACCCAGGATATAGCACTAACTCTGCCCTTCTATCCTTCTTACATACTGTCAATTCAGCCCGTGACTCTGGTCATTTAGTATATTCTATCCTGCTGGACCTATCTAAAGCTTTTGATACAATCTCCCATACCCACCTCCTACATAATCTCTGTAACTTTAACCTTTCCCAAGAAACCCTTTCTTGGTTCTCCAACTATCTTTCAAATAGATCCCAAGCAGTGAAATGGGGCCAAGCCACTTCCTCTTTCTTCCCTACTCCCACTGGAGTACCCCAAGGTTCCATACTAGGCCCTTTGCTATTCAACATCTTTATTAATGACTTCCATAAAGCCATTCCCAACTCCAAAATTGTCCAATACGCCGACGATTCCACTTTGATTTGCAGTAACAATAATCTAGCTGAGCTCCAATTTCTGACTCAAAATGCCTTCTCTACCACTGAAAACTGGATGCTCCTAAACCTCCTGTCTCTTAATGCCAAAAAAACCAAGATCCTTCAATTCTCCCCTTCCAAATCTTCCCCTTTAGGTGAAAACTTCCTTCATATCACCAGCCTTAACAACTCACAAATAGAGATTGTGCACTCTGCCAAACTTCTTGGTGTTACTATAGACAATCAGCTAAAATTTAACTCCCATATTCAGCAGAATATCAAAAAAACACACATAAAACTTGGCCTACTTTACAGAAACAACCACTTCCTCTCTCCTTCCTCTAGGCTAACTCTTGCCTCTACCTTTCTTCTTCCCTCTCTCATGTATGGCTCTCCCCTGTTCTCTAACTTATCTTCCACACTTGCCTCCAAAATAGAGATATGTTACAACAAAATTGCTAGATTTGCCACCAGTGCCAAATCCTCCTCTCACCATTGCAATTCCCTTCACTCCCTAAACTGTCTTGAACTCCACAACCTTCTTGACTTTCATCAATTAACCACAGTCCACAAATTATTATTCCAACCCTCAAACTGCCCCGCACTATCCAACATACTGCAACCATATTCCCCTCCTAGACCTCTTAGATCTTCTCACCAAAACCTGCTTACCATTCATAAACCTAAGCACCCAGCAGGCCAGCTTCTCATATCCTGTACCCTAGCAAAAAAATGGAACGCTCTGCCCTCCTTTCTATGGTCCTGCAATAACCTCAATAACTTCAAATCTCAACTTCATTCTTACTTCTTCCTAAACAGGAAGTGTAACTGCACTCTTCCATCCTTGCCTCTCAAACCCTCCTCTCCCTTCACTTCTGGCTAACCTCTTCCCTTCCTTACCCCACTCTCAATTACTTATTTGTTTCTCATGACTAATTATTACTTCCAACTATTTCACTGTATACTCATTTTCTCCTAAACTTAATTGCAATTGTATTGATTGTTTACTGCTTTGGAGATTGAACCATATTGTTTGTATTTTTATGTATTTTTTTACTATGTATTTTTTACTATGATTGAAAAACATGTATCTAATAAACTTACTGTGGAGCTTTTCTCCCCGGGCCTCCACTGAAAATGGGCTCTTCAGCCCAGTGGACCCCCCGGTAATCAAACTGAATAAATAAATATCATGTAATATAAAAGGGCTGTGTGAGGCTGTCAGCCCATCTCTCTGGAATTTTGTAAATAATCATATGTTATTTGTGAATATTAATATGATCCATAGGCTTGCCTTACAAATGTAAGATAACTATATGTTATGTGTATAATAAATTATTGGTGCAGAAGTGTGTGTTGAACTGCATGGTATGTACTGAGCTTCAATAATGTATCCACAGTAAACCCTACTGGAAAAGAAGAAAGTTAACTTGCAAACTAAGAAAACAAGTGAATTGTTTTCCAACTGTGTTTATCTCCTAGTTTCACTGAAGGAGACAGGATATCTACAGCTAGAGGTTTCTTTCTATTGTCTTGAAACACAAATAATTAATAGGCTTCAAATGTCAAAGTTTTTAACTGTTTCATGACTTTCAGTTCTAGGCAAACATCTGAGAGATATGTACCTTTGACACAGAGGTGCTAAATTCTAAGTTTCTGTTAATCTGGGAAATTAAGGCAGGTGACAAAGAGTGATGCCATCCCAGCTAACCTAACAGTAATGTGTATTATTACTATCTCAGAGAATAAGTCTGTGCATTTTGTATTTGTCTTTGTATCTGACAACATCCACTCATCATCAGCACTATATTTGCCTTGCTCTGTAAGTAAGTTATTTAGGGCATAGTATCTTTTAGATATACATAGGAATATAGTAAAGATTAATTTAGATGTTTTCTGTATTTATTTGAGAATGTCCTGCAATGTTGTTTTAAAATATTTCCTGTGATTCTGAACTCTGTAGTCACTGTGTTGAGTTATTATTTTTTATTTATTTACTTTACATTTGTTAACCGGGGGTGTCTGACTGAGCTGAAAAGGCCCTTTTTCAGTAGAGGCCCGGGGAGAAAAGCTCCACAAAGAAAAATTACAGACACATTTAGTTATTTAGACATAATCAGTGTACACACAAATTACAAGAGACATGTTTTTACAGTGGCATGCGGCACAAACAGTTACAGTGGAGAGAACAATCAAAAAAAGATATTAATTTTAAAAATAAAGGTAAGTAATAGATTTGTGGTGTACAGCTGAACTTTGGAATGTAGGTAGAATACATAAATAGTACACAGGTACAGTACATACATTGTAGATTAGCCAGTGTTTGTGAGTAAGATTGAAAAACTATTATAAATTGCTCTAGATTTAGTATGCATATGTTATCCGCTTTCACTAGCCTGGGGAGCAATCATGGCACTGACAACTTTGCTTGAGATGTTGCCTGATGAGGTCTTTAAAGGAGGCTTTGGATGATGTGTTTTGAATGCTAGTAGGGACAGAGTTCCATTTTTTAGCCACCGAACTACTATATAGTGCATCTCCAAAGCTATTGTAGCTGTTGGTGACTTCTAGTAGTAGTTTGCTTGATGATCTAAGAGGCCTTTTGGCTGAGTGATGTTGTACTAGGTTTTTGAGGGCAGGACACTTATTGGGGAGGTAATAGATAGAATGACAGAGGCAGAGCTGATTGTAGGTTAGGAGGTTGGGCAGTTCAAGCCAGTGGAGCTGTCTCAAAGCAGTACAATGATGACTTCTATATGAGCAATTTGCAGCAAAATGGGCAATTCTGTTATAGCAAGCTTCCATTTTGCTTAGTTCAGTTTTGTTGAGATTAGTCAGAATGGGAGATGCATAGAGTAGGGTGGATAGAAGTTGGGAGCGAGCAATGGCTGATCTTGTGTTGTTTGAAAGAAATGGTTTGATATGGTAGAGTGACCCCAGTTTGGCATGTACTTTTTTAATAGTTAAGTTCAGATGACTATCAAATTTTAGGTGGGAGTCTATGGTTATTTCCAATAGCTTAGCCTGTGCCACTGGAGCAATGGGAGTAGCATTTGTGGAGTAGATAGTGAATTGACTGTTAGTGTTTTTGTTAGAACTGGTTATAATCATAAGCTGAGTTTTCTTTGGATTGAGGATAAGTTGGGCTTTGGTAAGGTAGTTTTCAACGTCAGAGAATGCTAGTTGAGTTGTTTGCAGGAGGGTGGGAATGTTTTGTGCAGCACAGATTAAGGTAGTGTCATCTGCATACTGAAGTATAGATGCATGCTGTGTGGAGGTGTGCAGGTCATTTGTGAAGACTGTGAATAGTAGTGGTCCTAAGATAGAACCCTGTGGGACTCCTATAGTTATGGGCAGCTGAGGAGAGAGAGAATTTTCCCATTTCACAGCTTGGTACCTGTCAGTTAAGTAGCTTTGGAACCAGGTAAGAGTGGAATTAGATAGATGATATTGGTTTAGTTTGTTTAGCAGGATTGGGTGTGAGACTGTCAAATGCTTTGGACATATCCAAAAAAAGAGTTGACACTTGCAGGCCTTCATTTTTGAGATGGTTTACTGTGTCTGTGAAGCAAAGGAGAGCTGTAGTGGTACTATGGGCAGGTCTGAAACCATGCTGAGTAGGTGACAGGATGTTGCAGTCTAGGAGATAGTTTAGCATCTGGGTATGGATGCCTTTTTCTAGGATTTTGGCCAGGGGGGAGAGTAAAGCAATGGGTCTGTAGTTATTAAGTTCAGTGGAGGTCCCGCCTTTATGTATGGGTGTAACATAGGATATTTTCCAGAGTTTGGGCACATAGTTTTCAACAATTGATCTGTTTATGAGAGTGGAGACTGGGATAGCAATAGCATCTGCTGTAAGTTTCAAGAAATAGCTGGGGAGTAGATTGGCTGCTGTTGATGAGGTTTTTAGTTTGGAGAGCATGCTTTTGATTGAAGTGGTGGAAACTGTTTTGAGGGTAAAGCTAGTATTAGAGTTATTTGTGTTGGGGGGGGGATAGTGAGGAAGGAACTGTCCTGTGATACTAAGGATAGAATTGAGTTCACAAAGTGGGAGTTGAATTGTGTTTCGATGGGAACTTTAGTGTCAGGGGTGGTTGGTTTGGGGGTAGCCTTTTGGGTGGATTTTAGTAGCTGGTTTACATTTTGCCAAACTTTTTGTGGATTGTGTTGGTATTTATTTTGTAATGTTGTGTAGTAGGATTTTTTGTCCAACCTAATGCATTTTTTTGCAGTTCGCAGTTCTTGGTACTTAGTTAGGCTTTGTGTTTCTTTGGTTTTTTTATAGTAATGCCAGGCAGTGTCTCTGGACTTGAGGATTTGTTTGGTTTCTTTACTGAGCCAGGGGTTTGAAGAGGTTCTAACCTTGATTTTGCGCAATGGAGCGACAGTGTCTAGGTGTTGTAGAAATGTTTTGTTGAAATATGCTACAGCCTGGTCAAGTGGGAGGGTTTTTAAGGGGGTCCAGTCACAGTTACACAGTAAAGTGTTGAGGACATCAGGAGAGAATTTTTTTGTGTTTCTAGTGGATATATAGTTAGTGGTTTTGCATATGCTTGTTCTACTACGTATAAAGTATATTATGTTGTGGTCACTTAAGGTGTCTGGGAGACTGCCTGTGTGAGGGTACAATGTGGGGTTGCTAGTTAGGACCCAGTCAAGGATGGATTCCCTTTTAGATATTTTATCACACCTAGTTGGAATTTGGACTAGATGCTGGTAGCCATGGAGATTTATTAGATTACTTGGTGGTTCTGATATACAGGTGAACCAGTCTAGGTTGAAGTCCCCCAGAATAAGGGTTTCTTGTGAGTATGTGGTAGACCACCAGGATAAGAAGTCTTCAAGGCTAGCAGGTGTATTACCAGGTGGAATATAGATCACAATTGTGGTGATGACCTTTTTAGGGTGAAGTTGACGTTGTGAGATAAGTATGTCCCAATTATTGGGGAGGGGTAGGAGTTTGGTAATTGATGAACAGTTAAGTTGGACTTGTAGAGTAAGGCAGTTCCACCCCCTTTATGAAGTGGTCTGTCTTGTCTAATGATATTGTAGCCGGTAGGGAGAACTTCTGAGTTAGCTATGTTTTTATTTAGCCAGGTTTCTGTTAAAGCAACTATGTCTGGAGAGTAGTGTGCTATTGTGGCCTGGAGTTCAGATATTTTATTTTTGATACTTCTAATATTAATATTTAGCATTAAAAGATGGTTGGTTTTGCTGCTGTTGTTGATTTGCCCAGGGATGAAGAAAGTGGGGGTGTTATGTTCTGACATTTGTGTTTGAGCAGTTTGTGTTGGACAGGATGGATTTGGGCCTGGGTTGGGGTGGATATCCCCACTTATGGTGAGCCTGGAGTTAAAATAGTTATACAGATGTTGGAGTTTGGTGAGGAGTGTGAGAAAGTATTGTGTTTTTTTGGAGTAGGAATGAGAGCATATGTGTTTAGTTCTGAATTGGTCCGTTATGTAGTTCTTGAATAAGTGTGGGCAGATATTATTATAATGTGTGGTGTCTGTGTATGAGAGTGCATAATGCAGTGTTGGGCTACTAAGTTTAGGGATATTGCTAGAGTGATAACTTGTAGTGTTGTAAAGAATTATGAGAAGATAGACTAGATTTAGTTGTGTGATAGTCATGGTTATAAAGTTTATGTTGTTTCTAGGTGGGGGGGGTCTGAATAGGAATTATAGGGTTGCACTATATGTGGATGGGGAAGTAGTGTGGGTGATGCAAAAAAATGCCTAGTGGGAATGAGAGTGATTGGGAATATTTTGTGTGGAGCAAGTTGGTGTGGTTTAATGTGATATGACTTGAGGAGCTGTGATTGGTGGAGGTGAAGCGAGGGTGAGCTGTGGGTGTGGCTATGATTACTATAAATGTAGAGGTAGTGGGGGCGGGAGGGAATAGGGGGCAGGGCAGGGGAGCAGAGAGAGCCCGAGCGTTAGCGAGGGTGAATGGAGCGGGGCAGAGCCAACCAAGGCAAGAGAAAAAAGTAAGTATTACTTTACAAATCTGAACACTTTTAAAACAAGTTCCTGAGGTCTAATGGCTTACCGGCTTGCAGAATGTAATTGCTGAAAGCTCTTGTGTCCTGGTGGGAGACTAGAAATTTAAAGATGGCTCCATGCTCAGCAGGATTCTAATATAGACTTTGTATTGGGGGAGGGAGATAGCACAAGGGGTGTAAACCAGGTGGAATGCAAAGAAACCAGAGAGGCAATCAGTGAAAATCAGTGAAGGCCTCAGAGAGGGTAAGTAATAATTCAAACTACTTGTAAAGTGAAGGAGAGAAGAGACAGCAAAGTGTATTAAGGTTGGGAGTGTGTCTTTACATTGACTTGCTGATTAGTAACCAGTTTGTGCACAGATTAGAGTAGGGAGATACATTAACAATGATAGAGATGCAAATAAGCAGGTGATCCTCCAAGTGATTAAGTGAAGTTATTGAATATTATCTTGCTTTTTTACTATTTATTATTAAATATATTTAGATCTTTTAATTGTGGCTGGTTTGTTTTCAGATATTTAAGCTCTTACAGTACTTGCATATGTATCTGGTGACACTGTATAGGCCATTCCTAAAGAGCTTTGGCTGTGGTCACACTTACCATTTGGATAATAGTAACATTACACAGTAAGATTGGTCACCCTTTGGGAAGGCCCTTAAGTAGCTGATAAAGGGGTCTAGTGGCAGTGCTAACTACCTTATGGTCTGGGCAGAAGGGGGCAGAGCTAGTAAACCTGTGCCAGGCTTTCCCAGGTGTGTGTTTGTGTATAAATCAAATCTCAAAGTGTGTGTGTGTGTGTGTGTGTGTGTGTGTGTGTGTGTGTGTGTGTGTGTGTGTGTGAACTACTTGGGCAGGGACACAAAGCACTGGTTGGACAGAGAGAGTGCTGGGAGGACTTGGCTTGGAACCCTGGCTAAGGACTCAACTCTAAAGCTGTGCCAGTGGGGAGTCCTATTGTGGATCTGGAAAAAGAGGGAGAAACCAGCCCCAGACTGACTTTTATCTCCATGTGCTCTTAAGGAAAATTGTACTTTACTGTGTGTCTACTTGTCATCTTTCCAATGTGGATGTTCTTTACTGGTGCTAGTGGTGAGGATTGAGGCTCCTTGATTACTTGGCCAGTGCATGGGCATCACAGGCTCCATGATATAAGTGTGAATGGTTTATGACCAACACTAATAAGTATAATTGCAAAGCATTACTACACTCAAACGTGAACCACACACCATAGTGTAAAACATCAGTTTAAAATAATTTTAACTCGTGAGTGATTGCACCTGCCAAACCCCTGCTTTTTTAACATGCTATTTCTAAGGTTACTGTATCACAAGAGAATGGAACATTTCTGAGATACTGCGATACAAAATTCTGAACTCACACATTAGTGACTGCACAAAAAATGGTTAACCACTAGTGTGTCTAATACAAGCCTGATAGCCAAATAAAACATTCAGAGGTGCCTGTTATCTTTGATCCTATAAAATACATGTTATACTAAGAAGTAAAGAAGTACATTTTTGTTCAAATCTAATGCCACTGTGCACATCCCCACTCAGAACTTTAATGTCTCTTCTCCTTCCCTTCAACTATGGACATTTCTGCCTTGAATTACTCTGCCTATGAAATAGGCTTTTTATTTTCTAACTCCTATTGAGCCTCCCCACCTCCATACAGTTCTCATAGTGTAGACCTTTCTCTTACTTGTTTTTCCCTCTTTTTCCTACCTTAGCCTTAGTTACCCTTCACCCCATATATCCTAAACACAACAGCCACCATCAGATACTGCTGCCCACTCTTCTATTAACATTAGACATTTTCCTGCAGTATTTTCTTAAAAACCTTATTGAAACTTACCTGATTATTTTTTTTTCAGCTCTGTGCTAGACCAGGGGCTGGCCCACTCCCTTCGCCCTCGGTACACTCTGGCTCACTAGACTCCCCTACCCGACTCCTATTGCTACCCACCCCCATTTTGATTACATTTATTCTCACATAGCTCCTTCCATCCACACAACTTATCTAATCACATTCATCTACAAACCACTCCCAATTTAACTCATTCCTCAATATCACTTTAGACTCATTAAGTACATAGTAATTAGCCAACTTATCTCCTCTTTAAACCCACCTATTTTATCCCAGTACCCTTCCATCTAACATTACTCATATTTTACAACTTCAAATTCCTTAGCCCAATCATCCCACTCTTTTTTTATTATGCCACTTATCTCTACTATAATACTCCTCACCCTCTTTCTTTCCTTTTACCTCCTACTACATCTAACTGTACTCCAAAACACTTTTATTGCCTACACACCTGCATCTACTATAGCTACATACACACCCAATCTCTTACCAACATCTCTGAAATATCCTGCAGCCTATATACTACAAACATTTTTATGCATCATAGTAAAAATCCTTCCCCTACAGGTTAACAGCAAAACTAAGTTTGCTTTAAATTATCAGTGCCAAGCAAAAAGGAAACAGCAACCTGATACTCTCCCACATACATATTCTAACCTACCCTAATGCAGAGACATATATCTCAACTCAGGTCTTATCCCCTCCGCCTTAATCCCCCTAACTCCTTTAAATAACTAAACTTTATAACCATTAAACTTCAAAGTATCAGAAGCAAAATCCCAGAATGGCATGTTTGGATAGTTCACAACAAACCCAGTATTATAGCCACTACTGATAATGAGACATGGTTAAAACACTATAATAAACATGATAAATTCCTAACTCCAGGCATTGCTTGTCTTAGATCAGAGGGACTCCCTAAAAAAGGTAGAGGTGTCACCCTGATATAACCTAATGCCTTTACTATAATCCCATATACTAAGTCTATCCCACATTTTTACAAAGCCGCAATATTAATTTCATTCCTAAAAGTGAATAATTGCAAGAGTCTCCTAATCCTATATATCCCTCCAAGCAGCAGCATTCCTATACTAGAATAAATCCTTGCCTGGACATCAAATAATATAAAAAATGAAACAATCATTCTGGTCGATGAAAATATTAACTGGCTAGATATCTCCCACCATCATCTTACCTCCAATATCAACACAATCATAGTGGCTCAATCTTGGACTGGATTATGGTCTCCAATCCAAATAAAATTGCCTGCACAGGAACACTCCCTATTAGTATAAATGACCACCTTCTTTCATACTATGGAAAACTAACCCAACACTCAAGTAACCACCAGTATAAGCAAGCTAGAAACTTATCCCATTTCTGCCCAACCAAACTTAAACAAATTTTGCAAAGCATCAACTGGAATATATTTAAATTCCTTCCACTAGATGAGGCTGTTAAATTCTTCAACTCAGCATTTCTCAAGTTCCTAAACAATCTAGCTCCACTCTGTCAAAAAAGGGTAAAAACTAATCATGCCAGTTGATTTACTAGACACAGTAACCAACCCATGAATGTCTGGGACAGAGCATGTGAATTATGGCAAAAAAATCCCTCTGACCTCACACAATATGAACAACTTTGTAATCAAGTAAAGTATCTAATCATTAAAAATAAAAAACATTCTATCTTACTATAAAAAAACACCTTAAGCAACCCTCCCCCAATTCTGGAGCTCCATCTATTCTTTACTAAACCCCGGCTCAAATAATAATCCTTGTCCAAATCCAGACAACAGGCCCACTGAAATAGCCTCACTCTTTAAGTAATATGTCATCAATGTCATAGCCAATCTTAATCCCACCTTTCCCCAAACCAAATCAGCTCATTCTAATCCATCAACACAAAGTACCCCTCATCCCCCTTTACCCAGCGTTTCTCTTTTACCCATGCCTACCACCACTATAAAAAACTGTTTCTTAAACTCAAATCTGTCACCAATGCCCCTGACAACCTACCTCCTGAATTCCTACAAATATCTGCCAACTCTGTTGCTTATCCCATTATTATACTTCTTAAAATATTTATTCAGGAGTCCCACATACACCCAATTTGGAAAAGACCATATATTTTGTCTCTTCATAAAGGAGGCAACAACACAGACATTTCCAATTATTTCTATCCTCTCACCCATCTCAAAGATTCTGGAAAAATGCATTCACACTCAACGTCTTCATTATCTGCTTCACTACCAAATCCTCTTTCACACTCAGCCTGGTTTTAAGCCAGGTCACAGCAGTACTACAGTCCTTATATCCTTCATGGACACAGTTAACTGTGCCTCTGATGCACAATTTTTTTTCTCTGTTTCCCAACCTTTTTTTAGGCTTTTGATACAGTCTCCCACTCTCTTCCTCTCACTAAATTCTCTAACATAGGCATCTCACACCAAACCTTTGACTGGTTCTCAAACTAACTCACAAATAGGCAACAATCAACCAAGTGGCAACATTCTTTCTCTTCATTCCTAATCACAACTGCATGTGTTGCCCAAGGATCCATACTAGGACAGCTTCATTTTAGCATTTTTATCAACAACTTCCACACCACTCTTAGTCAAGGTACTGTCATCCAATATGCAGATGACTCAACCATCATCTGTGCTGTTAGTTACTCATCTGAACTACAACAACTCACCCAAAGTCCCTTCACTTCTACCAAAATATAGATGACCAATAATAACCTTACCCTAAACCCCAACAAACCTAAACTTGTGCTTCCCCCAGAAAAGAAACACTTCCATAAACAAGTAAGAATTCACTATTCATGCTCAAAATAACACTATCATTGAGGTTCTACCAAACACAAAACTACTAGGAGTCATCATAGATGAAAACCTGACATTTGACCTGCATATTCATACCAATATCAAACAACACATCAAAAACTGGGCATTGTCTATAGACACAAACACTATCCTTAGCCTCTTCCTTTCTTTGTCCACCTTTTCTTTATGATGCCCCTCTCCTAACCAATATTCAGTCCTCTCTGAAATCAAAACTTGACTCATGCTACAATAAAATTACTAAAGTTGTAACCAATACTAAATATTCATCTCACCATTGTTCTTCATTATGCCTACTAAATTGGTTGCATCTCTCACATGATCTCACATATATCCAATTAACCACTGCATGCAAGTTTATATTTAAGCCATTAAACTGCCCTGCCCTTTCATCTCTACATTCTCAGTATCATCCAAATATACCTCTCTGATCCAATAATCAACTGCTCCTGAACATAGGAAAAACAACCCTTTCAGCTGGTCATGCTGTACTTGTTTGCTTTTGCAAAACTATGGAATACCTTTCCACCATCAGTCAGGACTACCAGTAATGCAACTCACTTTACAAAAACCCTGAGACAACATCTTTTCTCTCTATGGCAGTGTACAAGTGCCAAAACTGCAATTCCCATAACCTGACTTCCTTCTACTATATCCCTATACCTTCTCTAATTACCACTCTGTCATTATTCTTTATATCTCAAAATGCTTACTTTACTACAGTTCTGGTACTATTTCCTATATTTTCTCACCTATACAATGTTAATTATTCAGACTGTGCAGCAAGAACCCAAGCTACTCACAGGGGTAACTTAATTATCCTAAATTGTTATTCCTAACTTGTTATATTCCAAATGTGTAAAACACTTTATCCTCAATATTGTAAGCTATCATTGTATTTAGATTTTCACCATGCTCATTCTATTATCAACTGTGGCATATGCATTGTATGCACAGATCATGTTGTACTGAATGCATTACATACTGATAATGTTGACCTATTATATTGAATGTATTATGTTGTATACTGTATGCACTGTGTATCTTAGCATTGAACCTTTTCTCTGGGCCTCTACTGAAAATGGGCTCATTAAGGCCCAGTGGATCATCCTGGTAAACAAATGCTAATAAATAAATAAATAACAATAAATAAATAACAGGAACTGAAATGCACTGAAGGGCTAGTTGTTAGACATTTATAATCAGTGTAATGGGTGAACTGTATGATTACTTTTGCAACAAATATGATATTCACATTTATATTCATCAACAAGATCTGAATAAATGCATAAGGGAGGGGATTAAAATCTGCAATTTTCCAGAAGCATATGGCTACATTTTTCTCAATTCTGGATGGAAAC
>NC_056737.1:1278874746-1279042246 GCF_019279795.1 Protopterus annectens
TGTCATTTGTTAACTGGGTTAGTCCATCTGAGCCAGTGGCCCGTTTTCAGTGGAGACCCAAGGAGAAAAGTTCCAGACAGTTATTACAAAGTTGCAAAAAAGAAAAACATCTGACAATGTAGTTTTATGCAAACATTATAGTATTGTGGTTTATATGAGAAAATTAGAAATTTACAAAAGGCATGAGAATGAAGTTTACATAAACATTACAATAATGTGTATAACATGTAGTACAAAAGTTATAATTTTTTTTAATCAACAAAAAGTGAAAGAGATGTAAATGAAATAGGACACTTGCAATAGGTGGGTGTTAAAAGTGCGAGAGGTAGTGAAGTGGAAAGGTGGGATTTAAGTGTGATCATTGCAGGGACAGGTGTTGCCATTTAGGAAAAAAAGTTTTAAGTTTGGATTTAAAGAGATGTATGTTAGAAGTGAGCTGGAAGTTAAAGGGCAGTTTGTTCCATGTGTGGGAAATAACTATATTTGTAAAGAAGTTTACCAATGTTTTTGTTTGGTTTATATATGTCCAGAAGCAGCTGGTCAGAGCTGTGGAGAGTTTTGTGAGAGGTATAATGTGATATTAGAGAGGATAGAGCAGGGCAGGAAAGGGGCTTTAAGAGTAGAGTATGAGTAATTTGCAGCTGGGAGTGAAACAGGTGCTGGGAGAAGTCAAGCCACTGGAGTTGTTTTAGTGCATGGCAGTGATGAGATTGATAGGGTTTGTTACTAGGAAATCTTGCAACACTATAGTGTGATTGACAAAGTTTAACCAAAAGGTTAGACTGTAACATAAAAAGATGGGAGAGGCATAAAGTACATACTGAAGGAAGAAGGCCAGAGCTAGTTTTTGCCTAGAGTCAGGGGCTAGGTATTTTTTTATGTCTGTAGAGTAGTGCAAGTTTTTGATTGGTCTTTTTGATACAGTGCTGAATATGGGTATCAGACTTTAATTGGTCATCGATAATAACACCAAGAAGTTTAGTATGTGGCTCAAGCTGCATGATGGTATTGTTAAGAGAAGAAATGGTGAAGGTTGTTTTGAGGTTAGAGAGGGTTTTTGGAAAAAAAGATTAGCAGCTCTGTTTTTTGGGGATTTAAAATTAGTTGGTTGTCGGTTTGTCATTTTTCTATTAGTAGGAAGCTATGTTGAGGTTAGAGAAACTGTCAGAACAGGTAATAAAGGTAGAGTCATCCACATATTGTGTCATGGAGGATGCTGTATGGGAAGTATGCAGTTGGTTTGTGAAAATATTAAAGAGTAGAGGGCCAGGCATGGAGCACTGATGCATCCCAGTTTGGATCGGTAAGTAAGGGGAGCAGGTAGCCTGCCATCTTACTGATTGTTGTCTATTAGTGAGATAGCTAGTAACCCATTTAATAGTAGAGGGAGGTAAGTTGAGTTGTGATAGTTTATCAAGATGTTTGGAGTGTGATATGGTATTGGATTCATTAGAAAGATCAAAAAAGAGGCAAGAAACCAATACATGTTTGTCCATGACTTCAGCAATGGTTTGAGTAAAGGACAGTAGGGCAGTAGATGTATTATGACGGGGTCTAAAGCCATGTTGTGTAGGGATTAGGAGGTTATTATCTGGAAAGTACTTAATAAATTGTCTGTGAATGGATTTTTCAAGGAGTTTAGATAGTAGAGAGAGGATAGCAATATGTCTGCAGTTGGATGGTTCATTGCTGCTGCCTCCCTTGTGTAATGGATTGATAAAAGTGATTTCCATATATCTGGGATGTTGGAGTCTTGAATAGATCTATTGATCAAGATAGAGATGGAGTAGGCTATTGAGTGAGTAGCTAGTTTAAGAAAGAGGGAGGAAGATTGTCAGAAGAGGGGGAGCATGGCTTCAACTTAAGCAGGAGAGATTTGATGTAAGATGTTGGGATGGAGTTGAGTGCTAAGGAGGGAGTATTGATGAAATGTGGAGTGGGGAGGTGTTTATTGTTCTGACCAATGTGAGTGAGTTTGTGAATACATTCAATAAGGTATGAATTTAGAAGAGTTGTAGTTTCAAGGGGGGGGGGTTTCGAGGTAGGAGCTAGGTGTAGAAGGGTTGCTTGGGTACACATATAGAATTCTTAATTAACAATATTTATGAACTTTCAGTTTCATCTGTTTTGTAAAAAAAATGAAGTACAGGAACATTGCTGAAAAGATCTCAAATGACATCCATGATACTCAATATTATTTCTCATATTAAAAGAATATATTCAGTAACAGCTAGTGAATTTAGAAATGATTTACACTTTAGCAAATTTTTACTGGTTACCGTATCTTGGCATGAACATTTTAAATGAGAATTTAGATATTTTAAAAAGTAATATAAAAGGTAGTGCAGTTTAATACTGACAGCATATTTTAGTTATGTGATCAGTGAATCAGTTACCAGTGATAAAACACAACCAAGAGTTGTTGTTCCAGCAAAAGTAGTAACTATATGGGTTGAAAACAACAGTCTTAATGATACAATAGCTTGTTCCAGAATTAACTCATTTTATACATTAGTCCTATATTTTTGGAACCCAAATCCCACATAAATAGAATTTACATTTCCCTAGAGTTGATGATCACAACTGTGGATATTAATGCAACAATCCCTTGTTATCTATAAAATCATGATGTAATATGTTTATAGTTAAATATGTATAAAGGAACATTTCAATACACATATAAAGCACCACAATACCTGACTGAGTTAGATGATTTTAAAGAATTTCCAGTTAATCAAATAGAGAAATGTACACTATTCCATCACAGTGGAGAATTGAGAATGTTATCTTATTGAATTCTTTAAAAAGATATATAAGTGAGAAAATAAAGAGCTTGTATCTTAATGAAATTCAATGATGCATTGAAATTTTAAATATACAAGAGATGATACAAGAAGCCATGTTGGTTGAACAGAAAGTCAACAAAATAACACTGAGGTTATTAAACATTTAGCAAAGATGTACAAAGATGCTTTAAATTCTAAAAGTGAAATTGCACCAGAAGAGTTTAAATTACATTCATATGCAATGTTGTCAAAGTAGCTATTAATGTCAGGCATTAGGAGAAAAATATAATTTAAGAAACATCAAATTAGTTAAACGTATGACTCTGTTATAAACAGCTAGCACTCTGATATAAAGGAGATGTTGATGACTTTTAGAGATGTTTACTCTAAACTTAAGTACTATGAAATTCAATAGACAATAGTTATGCAAGAATGTAAATATTAAGCTAATTGAAATTTATGGAACATAAAAGTAAAAATTACAGAGCCTCATGACTGGATGGTTTATTTCCAGAATTATGCATGCTATTTCCATCATATATTCTTACTTGATTAATAAGGTGTTCTCATTTATACAACATTCTTTGCAAGTACCCAATTTGTGGAAATATTCACCGATTTCCCCTACTTTTAAACAATGGAAAGATAAATCTCATTCTTATCTATTAGACCTATTTTATTATTTTTTATTAATTCTTTATTTGACATTTGTTAACTGGGTTTGTCCAACTGAGCCAAAGGGTCATTTTCAGTGGAGACCAGAGGAGAAAAGCTCCAGAGAGTTTACAGATACAAAGAAAATCTTTACATAGTTAACAGTTAATCAAACACAGTACAAAGGAAGTACTAGTACAATTAAGAGGTAATTACATGTATAGAAATATGAGAAATATTATAAAATAAAAAACATAAGCTAAATGTTGTAATGTCAGGAATTGTATTAATTTATTTTTTAGCAAGCAGGTGAATAATAATGAAACATAGCCCATACATCTGTGTCATGTAATCTCCTAGCTAAAAAGTGCTTACTGGCTTTTTGGGGGGTGAACAATGTGTAGAGGGTTAGGTAGGGTCCTGACAGGGGCAAAACTTTATGTTAAGTAAATGTAGTCTAAGCTCTCTTTGAAGTGCTTAGGGTGGGGGATAGTTCTTATATATGAGGGGAGTTTATTCCAAGCTTGGGCTAGACTACATTTATAAAGTAGTTTTCCACAGCATTTGTTGGGTTTATATATGTCAAGGAGTTGTCGATTCGATGTTTGGAGAGTGTGGTTTGGGGTGTAATAGGATACCAGGGAGGAGAGCGATAGAGGCAGGAAGTAGGTTTATATAGAACAGAGTGTATCATTTGAAATTGAGACATTTGGAGTTGTTGGGGGGAATTCTAGCCATTTCAATGAGTTGAGTGCTAGGCAGTGGTGTGTGTTGTGTGGTGAGTTAGCAGCAAATCTGGATACTTTGTTGTAAGTTTGTTGGAGTTTAGCTAAATATGTGGAGTGAATGGAGGTGGAATAGGGGCTTCATAGAGAAGGGAGGGAATGGGGAGAGACTGAGCCAAGGACAGTCTTGTGTTTGAGTTAAGAAATTTCTTTTTTTGGTATAGTAGTTCTAGTTTTTGGAGTTGTTTTAATATTTTGCTGAATATGCAGATTAAATTTAAGCTCATCATCAATAATTGTGCCTAGAAGCTTTGTGTGGCATTCAGCTTGGATGGTGGTCTTGTCAAGGATGTAATGACAAAAAACGATTTATTGTCAGAGAGAGGTCGAGGAAGGAATAGTAATAGGTTTTTTTTTTTTTTTTTGGTTTCAGAGGAGCTGATTTTATTGGTAAGCCATGTTTCTGTGTGGAGGTTAGATATGTTGTCAGAGATGGAGATGAGCATAGAATCATCAGCAAATTAAATGATGTATGGGGTTCATTCATTAAGATATTGAATAGAAGGGGACCTAGGATGGATCCTTTGGGATGCCGCATTTTATGGGTAGAAAGGAGGAGCAGGAAGGGAGCCGTCTGACAGATTGCTGCCTGTTGAAAAAGTAGCTGGTAAACAAAGTAAGAGAAGTACCAGAGAGATTTAGATCACTGAGTTTAGAGAGGACTGAGGGGTGGGAAATGGTGTCAAATGCCTTGGAGAGGTCAAGTAAACATTGTTTAGTGCCGATTATAAATTTGTATCGATATTATCTTGTATATTGAAGTATATAAGGGACAATAACATTAACAAAGATCAAACTGGTTTTATAACTAATAGATTAATTTATGACAGTGTTAAAATAACCACAATTTTGGATTTTGCAAAAGTAACCATCATAAATACACTTAAATAAATTTATATTTAGAGACACCTTCTGATCCTGTGAGCTGTGAATTTCCATAGCAACATTAAAAATATATGGATTTCCTGATGAAATGTATATATACACTTAGATGTTTATATTAAAATGGGCCATTTTCTTTCTCAAGCTTTAAATTTTAATACGAATATAAAATAGGTGAGTCCTTTATCACCATTAATGTTTGCTCTTTTTATAGAACAATTTGGCAATGGCATTAGAAATTAACAAAACATTGTAGGTTTAAAATGCTAATCATTTTCAATCTAAAATTGAATTATTTGCTGACAGCAATATGTCAAAAATGTATGCAAGTCAGTTAATGGTAGGATCTGATTAAGGAAATTGTTTTCTGAAAGCGCTTATCCTGATACTAATAAATTATTTTATGCTTTTTTGTTGTGGTGACCCAGCTGGTGTTTGTTTGGATAACTCTTAAAACCAAGAACTACATATAGTAATAGATTCTGAGCAAGGATTTCAGCAAAGGATATGGAGATGAAATTCAAAACTGAAGTCACATGGGATGAAACTAAGTACGTATAAGACAGTAGTAATGGCAGCATATTGGGGAAATTGGCAGAAGCTGAGAACTGAGATAGAAGGGAAGACAGTGAAACAGGTTAACAGCTTCAAGTATCTGGGAGGGGAGGTTTTGGAGAATGAAAGTCTGAATGAAGAGATTAAAGCTAGAATCAGATGGGCTGCAGCCAACAGGCATAGAGTGTCAGGTGTAGTGTATGGCAGAAGAATGCCAAAAAAAATGAAAAGTAAGGTGTACAAAACAGTGGTGTGACCAGTGCTATAGTATGGTACAGAAACCTGGGCAGCAAAGGAGAAGCAGTTGAGGAAATTAGAGGTGATGGAAATGAAATGCTGAGACAGGTGGTAGAATGCACACTGTTGGACAGATGAAGAAAGAGGGACATAAGACCAGAAGCCAAAGTAACTCCAATTGCAGAAAAGATCAAAGAGACCAGATTATAGTATTTCAGACACGTGCAGAAAAGCAGAAGACATTCTAGTGAAGAAGAATTGGGATATTCAGGAATAAGGTAAGAGGAAACAAAGGTATACAGCAAAGAGTTGGATGGATTGTGTGAGAGAAGATCTGCAAGAGTCAGGTATTAGTGTCAAAAAGGCAGGTGTGTAGCATTAAATTGAGCGAGATGGCAACAGTTAACACTCCAACTTCAAGTAGAAAAAAAAAAATGGGAAAAAAAGCTGTTGATTATGATGATGACAATGAACACATGTTAATAAAAAAAAAAAGATTTTCCGGAATTAAATATTCTGTTATGACAATATTATTCACTACAGTTTTAAACTGGATGGTCCTGTGATACCAAAGTAAATGAAAATATATAACAAAACAAGCAGACAGAAACCAACTCTTGAGCATGAGCCCCAGCAGAGAATAAATCTATTAGATTAACCACTTTCATTCAAACACATAAAGGAGTTCATCAAAATCTGAATCATATAACAAACACCTCTGTTTAAAATAAAATAAAATAAAGTAAAAAATTCAAACAAGCAGAGGACCAGCACGGCATAAAAACAAACACATTTATCAAAATCAAATATTAAAATGTGTAAGCGCTTTCATGTAGTCCCACTATGCTTCATCAGACATAGCCACATCAAACAAACTACTCACTTTTAAATAGAATGCATCCAATCATAATCTGAGACCAATTAACAACTAATTGGTCTCCATGAGTAAAACCGAGTGTGTATAATAATTGGATTTTACCTGGCACAGTCATTTTGTTTTGGTTATTACCTCTGTGTAAAAGATGTCACAGTCAAATGATCAAGCAACATATGAGGTGATCATACACTTCATTACAATTTAAAAATACAGGCCTCTCTAAAAGGTTACATCAGACTGGAAAATGATAGAGGTATAGACATGTCAATGGACAGAGACCACCCAGCTCAAATATAGAATGAGATTCAGCTTCAGAGACAAAAAAAAAAGTTCATTCAATTTTAGGTAACAAAAATTTCAAACCCATCAAGTCATCAGTTGTTGGCAATTCTAAAGCCATGATCACCATTTTCCATTGAGTCTAGTACCTTTGGGGCAGTGATCACAAGAAAATGGTATTTATCCTGTGACAGGGAACTAAAGCAAAAACTGAGATTCAAACTGATGTTCATGTATAGCAGGAATTTGAATGATAAGCAGATCCTTGAAACCAAAGACCACACTGTTATAAACAAGAATCTGACCAATACCTCTTGAATGAATATGTGGACATTGTAAATGTTGTAAATTTATTGCTGAAAGCCCCAACATTTCAGTGAGTGATTATCCCAGAATTTTAACTTTTTGAGTGTCAAGTGAAGTGTATGACCAAAGAATGACAAAGAAACTGAAAAGTCAGGTGTACAAAATAGTGGTGCAGCCAGGACTGTTGTATGGTTCAGAAACCTAGGCAGTAAAATCAGAGCAGATGAGTAAGCTAGAGGTGATGAAATTGATGTGTCTGAGAAGGGGGTAGGATGCACACTGTGGGAGAGACAAAGAAATGAGGACAGAAAAGTAGAAGCCAAAGTAGCTCTTATTGCAGAAAAGATTAAAGAGAACAGATTACAGTAGTTCAGGCACATGTGCAGAAAACCAGAAGACAATCTAGTAAAGAAGATTTGGGACAGACAGGAAGAAGGCAAGAGGAAATGAGGGTGTCCAGCAAAGAGGTGGATGTATTGGATTGTATAAGAGAAGATCATTGACAGTCAGGCATAAGTGTCAAAGAAGGCAGGAATACAGAATTGAATTGAGAGAGATGGAGGCAGTTAACATGACACCCTTACCTCATGCAAAAAATGGGAAAAAGGGGTTGATGATGATGAGTTAATTCTGATTTTAACTCTGGGATGAATTATTTAGCAACCACCATATCATATGTAGAGCTATTTATGCAGGCAAAACAAAAGGGAGGTTAAAGACAGGATATATGGATATGCATATGATGTAAAGCATTGTGACATTAACATTGTACTATATAAGTACTTCCTTACATGCAAAAATTTATTTTTTTTATTTTATTTGTAATAAAAAGATGCCTATGCCACAGAATGGTGGTTTGTGAGAAACTACACTGGAAGAGAGGGAGCCTGTGTGGCAGTTAAGATTGAATCCTACAAAAGAACTAGGATTAAATGACACTAAGTCCATGGCTATAATCTTAAATGTAAGGCCTTCCAGGATATGATTGCTATTTTAATTTGTAATTCTTTATTATTTAACCATTGGCTGTTTTTTCAGCAACATTAGTTGGGGTTACCTAATTATATTACAGAAAACAAATAGTGCAATCTATAAGGTTTTAACAAATAATACATTCATTTTGCTTACTATGAAAACAAACCTCAGGATTCATGAAGCTTGAGCCAGGCGCAGGCGTAGCATAGATGGTATAACGCCAAATATGGCCGCCGAACAATTCAGGTACGATCCAATTCCACGTGCACTACCAGCATACGCCAGATCTGTGCAGCCCTCGACTTAGGTATGCTAATCACCCCATGCGCAGTGCCGCACCATGCAAATGAAGGTACATCGCGATTCATGAAGTGGTGCAGGCATAGCGTAAGCCCACAGAAATGTAAACCAAAAAACACGGTTTACATTTTTCCAAACAGAACATCGGAGCTATGAAAGCTGACCAGACTCATGTATTACAAAGTTAACAAATGCCAATGGCTAAATATACAGCCAATGGCATAAGAAAAGATGAGTGCAACACAAAACAGATCCCCCTGCACGGAAGCAATTGCCCGGCTCAAGTGAGACAAATTGGTAAAAAAGAAAGCAAAGCCAGCAAAGCAGTGACAATGAATAAAATATATTAAATCATATTGATGTTATAACATCTAGAATAACATATAAACAGCAAAACAAACTGGTTTCGGCCAGAAACAAACACAGCCTTCATCAGTGTAAAGAAAATGTCATTTCAGAGCTGTTTAAATAGAATAAACTGACAGTCTATTGGCTGTTAACTAAAGATGTTCATTTAAGCCAGGTGGGAACAACCCACCCAGTTTAATAATCCACTTTTTTTCTTTGGAATTAAGAATGGAAGGCCAACCAGTTTTATTAATACGATTACCAAACACCATATCAATGATCTTAAACCTAAATTTGGCTGAAGAATGTACCAAATGATGCTTGTATAGAGCATTATGTGATCTCTTTTGTTTGATATTACTGATATGTTCTGATATACGTATTTTAAGGGGTCGTGATGTTTGGCCTACATAAAAAGAACCGCAACTGCACGTAGCCAAATAAATAATCCAATCACTGCTGCAATTAGAAAAAAAGGTAAGATCAAATACAGTTGAACAGTTCCTGCTTGTAAAGTGTTTGGATTTATCAATGTACTGACAATTCGTGCAGTGACCACATGGGAAACAACCTCGTAAGGGTTCCCCTTACAAGCATCATTTGGTACATTCTTCAGCCAAATTTAGGTTTATGATCATTGATATGGTGTTTGGTAATCGTATTAATAAAACTGGTTGGCATTCCATTCTTAATGCCAAAGAAAAAAAGTGGATTATTAAACTGGGTGGGTTGTTCCCACCTGGCTTAAATGAACATCTTTAGTTAACAGCCAATAGACTGTCAGTTTATTCTATTTAAACAGCTCTGAAATGTCATTTTCTTTACACTGATGAAGGCTGTGTTTGTTTCCGGCCGAAACCGGTTTGTTTTGCTGTTTAAATGTTATTCTAGATGTTATAACATCAATATGATTTAATATATTTTATTCATTGTCACTGCTTTGCTGGCTTTGCTTTCTTTTTTACCAATTTGTCTCACTTGAGCCAGGCAATTGCTTCCATGCAGGGGGACCTGTTTTGTGTTACACTGATCTTTTTTTCCATCCTGCTGGGGCCTGTGACCTTGATGCTGCTACATGGATTCTGGTGCAGTGTATTTTGTCTATTAGTTTTTTGCCTTTGTTATTTTGCTGACAGTCGTTTGGATTTATTGGTGGATTACCATCCACCACAGGCATCATACTACTTTTGGCTGTGATATAATAGAGACGCTTTGCTGGTTTTCACACTTCGTCTCTGGCGTTTGCGGTTGAAGCGATTTTGATTCCACCATTTTTAACTTTTGACTCGTGAAGAACCAAACAGACCACAACAGAATCAATATGGGATAATCTGTTTTCACCTTTACATCCATCTTTATTTGAACATTATATATACAACTTTTGGTGGAATCTTGTATGTAGGCGTGTGGATTTATATCGCTGTGATTATACTTCAATTTTGGGTCTTTGTTTAGATGCTTTGGGACATTTGGTTCGTGATGAATCCCAACAGACTATAACAGGATTAATATGGGACTATCCAGGTTTTATTTTACATCTGTCTTTTTGATTAACATGTACATAACCTTTGGTTGTATCTCGTATGTGGGTGTGTGGAATTAAAAGCGCTGTCATTATACCTTAATTTTGGTGTTCCATTTACGCCATCTTGGGACATTTTGGACATTTGCGAATACATAATTTTAAAAGGGAGACCTCATATGAAGTGTATTCACCGTTTTTGTGTTCTGTTACATGCATCTCGTATGTGGGTGTGTGGAATCAAAAACGCTGTCATTGTACTTTAATTTTGGTGCTTTACTTACGCCATTTTGGGACATTTTAGACATTTGCGAATACATAATTCTAAAAGGGAGACCTCATATGAAGTGTATTCACTGTTTTTGTGTTTTGTTATATGCATTTCGAATGTGAGCTTGTGGAATTATAGTGCTGTTATTGGACTTTAATTTTGGGGCTCTGTTCACGATATTTTGGGATATTTGGACATTTGCGTTAACAAAACCTTAAGAAGGGAACTTGAAATGTAGTGAATTCACTTGTTTTGTACTTTGTATGGTGTTTTCAGCGAATGTATTATATTTGAATATTTCAACATTTCGAAATTTAGCACACCTTATATGGGACCCAAACAATTTTTGTATTGTTTAATTTTACATGTACGGGACATACTTGGATGTTTTCTTACCCTGTACAATGTGACTTAGTCACTTATTGGTGTTTAACTATTATGTATAATTGGCATGTTTTATCATGCCAGTTTTGAAAGGGACAGGAAACATGGCAGATACATTAGGTTCTCAGTATCACGATTATATCAGGATTTATGGTGGGCCAGTATTTTTGTATTTTTGATACAGGTCCTTTCATTATAACTTCTGATACATATATTTAAACTATTGGAACCTCTCACCTGTCATTTGAATACATATGAATACAGATTATAGTTTGTAGTGTGTTTTTTAACACTTGTTATGTCCATATTACATTTTTTGACTGGCATCGATTTGAAATGGGAACTACCTTTTTTTGGGCAACTGAATGTGAAACATTACAATAACTATTATCTGGACCTAGTATTGCTATCACAGTGTGCAGGTATTATTTAGGGGGAAGGTATATATAGAACTGGTATAGTTTCTATGTTGTTACACACTATTATTAGTTTTTTTATTTAGGCCAACTCACCAGGATTTATATATTGTATTATTTCAACATTCATGTTTGGATTTTTTAGATTACTTTCCTCTTTGGTGTCCATTGTTCCCCGGAACGTTATTACATGATATTACTATTCATATATTATTACATTTTTTGGTGTTATTACTTTATCTGATCTGGGCTCAGCATCTTTATGCTTTGCATTAAGTGCTTTTTTCAATGGCTTTGCCTGATACACCATTTTTGTTTTGATTCCTGCTTTTCAGGTTATTTGTTCACATATTTTTATGTTGCTATTGGCTCCATTGACCAATTGTTTTTGAGCTCATTGGGTTTTGGGCGCAGCATTTTGATAAGTTTATGCTTTTTGGCTGTTATTGCCCAGAACTTTAATTAGTAATTAGGCCAATATCATGCTGGCGTAGTTGGTGTTTCAAACTATTATTGCCAGTTTTTTGAGATATACAAATTAATGCTGAAATTGGTCACTATCTAATAATTAATATGGACCTGTCCAGTTTTATTACTGGACTAGCCTCTGACAGAGAGGATCTAGGTGTTTTTGGGGTAGGTTCATCAGATCAGAATAGTGCTTTTAACACAATATCTAAAAATCCAGAATCTATCTGTTCCAATTTATTTGATGATTTAAATAAACATCTTAGATCCTTGTGTTCTAATATTTGGCATAGTAAATTATTCAAAGCCTATCAGAGTGCAGGTGTTACTCCACGTGGCCTTCGTATTCGCATTGTTCCACATGTAACTAATGCTGATGATGAGCTCACAAAACAATGGTCTAAGATTCAGCAGGAGGTCACTTTGGCCTTTATTGGGGAATTATATAATTTTCATAACCATGCTGTTGATAGGGAATTAGAAGAGATTGGTGTACTGGCAAACAAGTTAAAATCTTTTGATCAGGAGTCATTTTTTAAAAACAAACTGAATAAAGTTGCTTCTGATTTACAGAAGTATGATGCTGAGCTCAAATCTACAAAGATTAAAAAGTTTTCCAGGGACCAGGAGGACTACAAGAGGGGTACTCCTTTTCAATCTACTTCCAAACATGTTAGATTTTCTAATTTCCCCACATCTAATAAGAGAAAGAGACCTAGATCTATCTTAAGAAGACACAGTATTGATATTACCTCATCTTTTGAGGACAGTTCATCATGTACTGACAATGAATCCCTGGCAGCATCAGGGTCACCGACACCCAAGAGGGTCCCAGGTTCTGTCCCTTTAGGACTAGATACAAGCGGGGTGGGCATAAGCACAAAAGATCTAGACAATATTCAGGGGTTGTTGAACATGGCTCTGACGAAATAAATGCTTTTTTTCACACAAATGTCTTGAACCTGTCCAATTTTGAACTATCTCCAATACAAATTAATATTTTGAATAAAGGGCTGACATTTATACCCAGTTTTGTAGTGTCTGAGGATGTATTTGCTCAAGATGTTATCAGTTTTTGTAGGCTGTTGAATTTAAAATTGTTTTTTGGTGACTCTACTTCTGAGGTGGATCCGGATAAGTTTATATATCATAAGTCCAGTTTCTCACCACCTATGCACCCTTTGGTTTATCAATTCCAGAATAGCGTTCTCAAAGATCTACATTTTTCAACATTTGATCTCCCCTTTAGACATAATAATATCACTGTTGTGGAGAAGGAAGCTATTCTGGAATTACAACACAACAAGAATATTGTTATCATTTCTGCGGACAAGGGTGGAGCTGTTGTGGTACTAAACTGGGTGGATTATGATAAAGAGGCTAAGAGACAACTTTTAGATGAAAGATATTATTCATGCATGCCTATGGATCCTACATTCAGATTTAATGAACAGATTGAACAATTTTTAATACATGCCAGGGATAGAGCCATCATTACTGATGACATTATGAATCAGCTCCTGGTGAAGGATCCTACCATTCAATATATTTACTTCCTACCAAAGATTCACAAGGATCCAGTTCATCCACCAGGGAGGCCTATTGTGTCTGGTAGGGGATATATTACGGAGCCTCTATCTCTGTTTCTGAACAAACACCTCAGGCCCTTGTTACCCTTAATCCATTCTTGACTACAGGACACCACACATTTCCTGCAAATTGTTTCAGACACACAATTGGATCCCAAATGGCTGTTATGCACATTGGATGTTAGTGCCCTTTATACCAATATACCACACCAAGCAGGATTGGATGCATTAGCTTATTGGCTCGAGGTTTCCAACTTATATAGTTTGGACTTCAGTTCCTTCTTGGTGGATATGGCACAATGTGTCTTGACCAGTAACGTCTTCTACTATAAGGACCAATGTTATTGGCAAACCAAAGGGACTGCAATGGAGGCATCTTTTGCCCCCATTTATGCAGATCTCTTTATGGCTTATGTAGACAATCATATTATTTATGATACAAAAAACAACTTATTATTGCCTCACATTGATATATGGAGACGTTACCTGGATGACGTATGGATGGTATGGACGGGGGATGAATCTGGGTTGATGGATTTCATTTCATATTTGAATAATAATGATTGGGGATTACATTTCACTGCACACCATAATATTGATACTATAACATTTTTGGATGTACTTATCAATAGGTTACCAGATCACACGCTTGGTACAGAGGTATATAGGAAATTCCCACAATATAATTCTATTTTACATGCATCCAGTTTTCATCCCTCCCATGTAGCACGCAACATTCCAAAGTCACAATTCATCCGGGCCAAACGTATCTGTTCTGAAGAAGCTACATTTTGCAGGAATAAAGTAGACCTGACCAATAGGTTCAAGGATAGGGGTTACAAACTGGGTACCATTTTAGATGCCAGTCTCCAGGTTCATAACATGCCCAGATCTGATTTACTTGTATATATAGAGCAGACCAAGGATCGAATCCAACCACTTAGATTCACTGCTACATATGCCAGGAATTCTGATTGTCTTGTTCATTGTGGACATAGACTCTGGAATATTCTTCAATGTGATCCGGATCTTATCAATATCTTTCCAGATCAATGTCTCTTCTCATATAGAAAAGGGAAGAATTTAAATGCTTTCTTTAACCAATATAAACACAGTGACTCTAGGTCTAGTTTTTCCATCCAAACAACAATATCAGGGGAACCCTTACGAGGTTGTTTCCCATGTGGTCACTGCACGAATTGTCAGTACATTGATAAATCCAAACACTTTACAAGCAGGAACTGTTCAACTGTATTTGATCTTACCTTTTTTTCTAATTGCAGCAGTGATTGGATTATTTATTTGGCTACGTGCAGTTGCGGTTCTTTTTATGTGGGCCAAACATCACGACCCCTTAAAATACGTATATCAGAACATATCAATAATATCAAACAAAAGAGATCACATAATGCTCTATACAAGCATCATTTGATACATTCTTCAGCCAAATTTAGGTTTATGATCATTGATATGGTGTTTGGTAATCGTATTAATAAAACTGGTTGGCATTCCATTCTTAATGCCAAAGAAAAAAAGTGGATTATTAAACTGGGTGGGTTGTTCCCACCTGGCTTAAATGAACATCTTTAGTTAACAGCCAATAGACTGTCAGTTTATTCTATTTAAACAGCTCTGAAATGTCATTTTCTTTACACTGATGAAGGCTGCGTTTGTTTCCTGCCGAAACCGTTTTGTTTTGCTGTTTAAATGTTATTCTAGATGTTATAACATCAATATGATTTAATATATTTTATTCATTGTCGCTGCTTTGCTGGCTTTGCTTTCTTTTTTACCAATAAGAAAAGATGCACACCACCTAAAAAACAACATTTAATGTCATGTCCACAGTAACGCAAAGTACAACCGCAGGGCACGCAAACAGGAACACAGATAAAATATATACAAATGTCATAAAATCGCAATGTAATACAAATCATGATTTCACCATAATACTCAATTTTATGCATGGTACACCACAAAAAAGCTGCAAGGGTTGCTAAGGGTCTGTGACAGTGTTCAGCGCGGTAACTAGGAATTAGTAATCAATGCCATGCAAATGAGGCAGGTAATAGTGAATCACAAATGTCCCGCCGGACTAAGGATGTACCATACGGCGCAGAGCTACAACACCGAGGAGTGGTTTAGAGGTATAAATGACATCAGCAGTGGGGTGTGCCACCATAGCTGTAAGCACATTGGAGCAATGCAAATCTGGCCTGGCTGTTGCTAAGCAAAGCCGAAGGACAGGGTTGGGGAGGTAGGTATAGCATCATTTAGCTGAGAGCACATATGGTGCCAGAAAGCGCATGTGTACGGGGATGAAAATGTGCCCAAAAGCTGGTAAGTGGACGCACACGCCGCGCACCATAGCTCAAACAGGAAGGTCAGGGGAAGAAAATAAGGAAATGCCGCAGTAGGTTAATTGGAGTACAACTGAGCAATTAACACCTATTAACTCACAGTGGGCAATCGACTGCAGCTGACAAGTCTGCTCGCTGAAACCTGCAAAACAGGATAGGGGAGGTGTCAGATTGCAAAGAAAAGAAAACTGTCATAGCAGAGCAAAGCAAACCTGCAGTAAACTGGCCATAGAACACATTACACAAGATAAGCCAGGTTTAGGAAAGTACAAATGAAAGCAGGCTGCTGGATGTATGCCAGAAAATGGGAGGTGAAACGTTAAGAAATATAAAGGGAAGGGCAAGAAGTAATCCATGGCAGCCAAATGTAATTCAACACCAAAGGCACCACAATAGTAGTTCCTGACGTAAAACACATACGATACCCTGTAGCTACGATCATACATACACACCCTATGACATCATCAGTGCTCACAGTACAATAGTATAAAGTGTGAAAGCACCTCACACACACCTCTGTATTCCCAAACACTGCACCATAGGTGTAAACAGATGGGGAACTTTTACAAAGTACATGTTGGGAGCTGCCATAGCTATGATTCATCACCATGTGTTAGTGACTGAAGGTGTTGTGGAGGATGATGCTGACAACCACCGCAGGCCCCGGAGGAGGAGAAGAGTGTTCAGACCAAGGGTAACCTACCAGGGGCTACATGATCTGGAGATAGTAGAGCATTACAGGGTGGACAGGGACATCTTACAGCAAATAGTTGAGCTGTGCCAGCCACGCCTGAGATCCAGAAACAACAGAGGGGAACCTATCCCAGCGGACATGAAGGTATGTGTAAGCTTGTGAATACTAGCCACAGGTACCTTTCAAAGGCCAACTGGAGATATAATGGAGATCTGACAGGCTTCAGCATCCAGGGTACTACACCAGTTCCTGTATGCCATGTTACCACATGCCAATGAGCATATATACTTCCCCTGAACTCAGGAGGAGTTGGCCAGCAATATGCGTCTCTTCCACCATGTGGCACACTACCTGGAGGTACTGGGTGTGATAGACTGCACACACATACATATCAAGTCACAACCCAGTGAACATGGTAGGTGCTACATAAACTGCAAGGGATACCACTCCATTAACTGCCAGGTCGTGTGCAATGCCCAGGGCATTATCATGGATGTTTGAGCTGGCAGCCCTGGAAGCTACCATGACTCCCACATCTGGCATGCCTCACAGCTGTATCAGGTATTTGTCAGGGGGGACATCCCACATGGCCACCTTGTGGGGGATGCTGGCTATGCACTGGAGCCGTGGATGATGACTCCCATCAGAAATGCACACACAACCATGCAAGAACGCCATAATGAGGCTCACGCACAAACCAGAATCATCATAGAGCATGTGTTTGGGATGCTGAAATCACAGTTCCGTTGCTTGGACATATCTGGTGGAGCCTTGCCATACTCTCCAGGCATGTGTGCCCACATCTTCATAGTATGTGCCAGCTACATAATATGATCCTGCAAAAACAGCTGCAGCAGGGACATAATGGTGAAGGCCCTCACAGCCCACTGCAATTGCCAAGGACATCACAGGCACAGAGGGATTCAGACCACAAACACCCTGTGCCAGCCCCAGTAGGCAGACGGAGGCATGCCTAATATGCCTATGCCTTGGCAAAGAGGGAACGTATAGCACATACTCTGACAGTGTAGGCCCCTACGTACTGACACACCTCTCCACCTGCACACACAGTAAAATGGATGACACACACACATGACCACCTGTAAATTGTAATGCATAGGTGGCCTACTGTGTGAATCCTACATAGGCAGCCCTCAACCATTGCACACACAACAGCTATTGGAACAAGGAATGTCAACACCTGAACAGTACATGCACCTATCAGCATATGTTGGTACTGTATGTATAGGTTCCTAGGTACATTGGTAGGTACACGCCCGATTGTCAGAGGCCATTCATCAATCGAGGCAAACAGTGTCTGCTGTCGCCACCACATCGAGTAACCAACTGACCCTCAGTGGAGCAGAGCCAATTGCTGGATCCATGTGTGTAATCACTGTTCCCCACACACTCTGCATGGATTCCCTAGTGTGTTAATGAGGGGCTCCATACAATGTAATCATGGATGTAGTGGCAAAGCATGGGGTGTATCCATGACAGGTATCTGTCACCCCCGCATGCTCCACCTATGGTTGTGTGAAGGTGTAGCACATTATAGTGTGTGGCTCACTGTGACATACATTCCCAATGCTGGAGCACATCCATTAAACATCACTTGGACATACCATTAATAGGTCTCATCCATATGTAAACTAACTGAGTTACCCATTTGATTGCAGTATGGAGTAACAGCCATAGTACAGACCACATACAAAATGCCATAAAACGTGTACAAATCCCATATGCCCAAGTGGTAAATGCACTGACTGTTGTGCATGTTCCCGGTACCACATCCTGCAAGGGACGTTACGCAATCCCGAAGGCACAAATAATGGATGGTGGATGCAGGTCATCAGATCGGGTTTAGCACATGTTAGCAGGAATATGTGTTGCCCAATGCTGGTAAGCGTCGCTTAAACATGACTATACGGATATGCACAAAACAGGGCTAAGCTTCTCTGAATATCATGCAGATCACGGTCAATGATGTCCAGAAAAGGTGAAACTAGCATTATTCACCCCTGTACTAATAGAGCCTGCTCTGAAGGGTAAAACGACCACTGCCAGGAGTAGAACACGCAATCATGTACACAATCACCTATCACTAAGCTACCCAAGATGTACCAATGGCAGGTGTGTAATACATATAAATATATATATATATATATATATATATATATATATATATATATATATAAATAATAGAGATAGAAAGGGAGATAGAGAGATATATGTTGATATATACAGATTCAACTATATCTGCAAATATATAGATAGGTCAACGACATGTACACAACCATGGAGGTACAAATAAATAGGATACTGCCATCTATCGAATGTGTCACATACCAACACGCGTAATCACGAGGCTTAAAGACCGAAAAAAGAACACAGTACCGGAACACTGGAACCGCGTGTAATATTATCACGATATTAAGGGACATTTAGTTATCCTTGCCGGTGTTGCGGTCCACGTAGGTACTGTGTTCAACTGTGTTTGTGATTGCTGTAGTCTGTGTATGTGTGTGTTGAGGGAGCCGTGTGCATTTCCATGGGACAGTAATGTGTGTGTGTGTTTGCATCGTGTGTCTGTTAGTGCTAACTCGGAGGTAGATCAGTACGGTAGGTGTGGTCATAGCTGGCCATAGGTATACGGTTACCACCTGTCCCACTTTAAGAGGGACAGCCCCTCCCTGGGAAGTTGTGTCCTATCAAAAAATATTAAAAAGGGCAAATGTCTGAGACTGTAGGACATAATTATGTCCCATATATTATGTAATAGTTGCATTAAATAGTTATGCCTTTATCTACAAAATGTAAATGTTACATGAAACATGATAAGTAGCTAAAGTGCTACAAGAATAAGTATGTATTCAGGATAAAAGTATGTTCTGTCCTGTGTACTGACCGTGGGTATGTGTTGGCCTGTAAACACCTATGTGTGTCCTGCAAATGTCCCACTATGGCCATTTGAAAAGGTGGCAACCCATGCCAAAGAGGCTCAGTCACCAACACAACTGCAATGAATGCAAATATCTGTAACAGAAATACATGAGACAGCTGTCATTTAGTAACATTCCTTTACATATCGCTGTATTTCTGGAGGTATGGAAGTATCAACCTCAACTGCATACTATATAGAAACCAATTAACAATGGCTCAATGTATAAGCCCGTAACAACCATAGTTCAGTCTACTAAGTGATAGGTCTTCAATTAGGGAAGGAGCCCACACACATATATGGAATATGTAGAAATGCAGTCCCCACAAACCTGTATATGCTATGTACACCCACCTATATCTCCCCCACACCCGAAACAATTGCAATACAGACTGTAATAACATCACAAACATCCACTCACTCAATTACATCTGCAGAAGCATTAACATACCTTGTGAGAGACACATTTGTAAAGGTGCCATGTGAAATCGTAGCTGTTGTATAATGGAACAGATGGCGATGTTACAGGATTTGTTTGCAATAGTCCCTTATCAGATGGTTGAGATAACAAGTGCACTCACATGTAGAACCACATACTCTAGCCATCACACACAATCCATGGTGGACATGAATTCAAAATATCCGTGTCTCTACAAATAGCAGTTGCAATTCCTCACAACAAAACACATACAGGCCATCTCCCTGAAGGTAGGGCAAAAGGGCAACGCCCTAGTGGAGAATTAAATTATACCCCACTATTGCCACATAATTGGTGAATGGAGTAGCTGCTCAGCTGATGTGCATGTAATAATTTACTCAGGAACCCCAATTTGCAGCAGGAAACTACATGTTACAGGTATCGACGTATATAAGGATGACTTGCCATACATTCAAACCATATGCTCATACCATAGAACCGTTTAAACAGTAAAGGTGTAAGAGAGATATTTACAAAGATTCTGAAAGCTAACAAGGTATGTAGAACACTCAGTATGTTAGTGTACGTAGAGCCTGTTTTGTATTAATTAAAAGTGTATGCAATGCATAAAGTGGGAAATGGTATTATGTAGTGAGGTCTTGTTGAGCATAGTAATGCTTGTAGAAATTGTTTGTCCTGCTGTGGGCCACAAGGTAAACATCACATACACCACAAGGGATGTTACATGAGGGCTTTAAACAGAACAATTCCACACCACCCGCCGTCAGTGGTAGGGTATGTCCAACAAGTACATCCCATAGCAGGGGATAGTATATGTTGATACACTATCACAGTAGGCATATGTATGGGCATATAATGACAATAACATGCCTAAGGTGTTCCTGCTGTGCAAGTATGCTTTGCATTATGGGATAATGTGTAAAATATGTGTAATGTACAGTATTGTAGGTAGATATGTCAGATATTCTACAAAGCACAACTGTTATATCATGCAAACAAAAGGTATCGTCTATTGGCATGTACAATACACAATAACAGGATACATATGGCTTGTAGTCACGGGACACTGTAACAGCATGATAGCTAATCAAAATGGAAGAGCTACTCAATTAACCATGCACCAAGGACATGTAATAGCTTCACAGGTACATAGTGAGTTACTATGCTCTCTGGCAAGCCTATGTGTAAGCCCAACTACAATGTTTACACCGGCGGCACCTCTCTAGGATAGTGTCCTGTCTGTGAACAGCAGAGCCATGTGTTACCTGCACCTCTGTACAGTACAGCCACTGCAGTGATCCCTGGTGTATCAGTGTGACCGCCTACAGAGTCACCTATGACCGGTATGTTGGGTATGTTATAACACCCTATTGGCTGTAGTTGATGGGCACACATGAGTCCATTGGCTATAAGTAATTGTTGCTGCATTTGGTAATGGGGGCTGCCTCTGGTGCCTACACAGAGTATGGAGAGGTTCTGCAAATGTCATACTCATACTATGTGTGGCCTGTGGTGGTGGAAATCTAGTGAGACTCTGTGATGAGTGGGGTGTGTTGCAAATGTTAAACATCCCCACATGAATGTCAGGTCCAGTCTGGGTTGGTGAGAGCATTACCCCCAGCATGGCTACATATGTGCATCTCCCACAGGCTGTAGTGTCATATGTTGGGAGGTGAGCATTGACTGTGTACATGAGACAATTGCTCTATTGCCATGTTTGCCATATTCATCATATAGACAGGCAATAGCACTAGTATGTGACACTTGGACATGCCTGTATAATCAACCATGTCTCACATGATATGTGAGTTACGTGTGTACAACAGCTGTTGTACTGTGAGCAAGCTGGAAATGTAAGGACAGACGGTGTACTTGTAAGAAATGAGTTGGGATGGGTGCTATAGTAATTAGTAGCTCATGAAGTGCTCACATGTTCTGAACAAGTGCTGAGCATGAATATGCAATACAGATAGGGTGATGGATAATATAAACCCATTGCAACCCACAAGTGGAGACAACAGTCATAATTAGAGGCACTGCACTATTACCCTGCTGAGTATGGTCTGCAAGTCTATGAACCTTTATCAACGTAGATGTTAGCAGTACAGAAGTAGATGACAGTACGGATGATTTCATACTGCATAGCATACCTGTGACAGGTCATAGGACATCATCACCCATACCGTGTTCTAGCTACACTGAGTATACTAGATGTACCTTCGTATGTCACAGGAGTGTTCTACGAGTGACCTGTTGACAGAAGCAATATTACAAAAGGTGTCTGAGTGACATGTGCATATCACATCAGTGGCAGCTACCGTAAAACAGGGTAATGTTGTGTACTCCCCCCTCATTGTGGCCCATTCCACACAGACAAATGGGAGGCATCTGTGTATGTAAGGATGTGAATGTCCATGACCTAGGAGCAATAGCTGTTTCAGTGTTGTGGACAACATACAGAATGGGCTTTGTGGGTAAGGTGTGTGACATATGTGCACAATATGACAGCTGATAATAGCACTGTCACTGCTAGGTGAATAACCCTGTACCCATTAACTACCACCTAGGCAGCGGTCAACATTATGGACACTGTGCAAGGGATGGTGCTGTGCAGTTCACCTCCCTGAGTTGGTGACATCTCCAGGCCTATTAGGTAGTCATACGAGGCACTCATGTCATGACAGGGTGCCATCCATGAGCATGGAGATCATTGGACAGGCATACTCAGCACTCAGGTGACCAATATCGGATCACATATCACCTTTAAGGGGTATTGGCCATGCGTGAATGGGCGATACCAGCCTTCACAATCCTCACCTCCACTATGCAGCATGCTGGCTACCTTGCATAAAGACAAGTGCTACACTGTGATGTTGGACATGCTACACATACATATCCTGATCTGAAAGACATACGTCATGGACAGCTACCGTCCTACTACAAGGATCACCACATGCTGGACATATCCCTGTGCCATACATGTTACATACTCCTGCCATACCATGCAACCCTGTCCATCAAAGCTGCACATGTCATCTCTGTTATACATGATGCGATGACCGCATGGTAGATGTATTATTAACTGTCTGGATTAGTAATGTGGCACTGATGCACCTTGCGGTGGCAAAATGGGTGTTGGATACAGCTAGAAAACCTTGCCCATACATGCTATAGTTGATAACCATCCCTGCGAATGATGTCCGGCTAGCCATTGTCCCATGTCTATCACATGTGCAACACAGGCGATACGTGGCAGGATGTTGAACTGCTGTACAGTGCCGTGTAGATGTATATGGCAAAACACATGCATGTAAAGGTTTCCGTGCGTATGTGTGCATTGTCACTGCTCATGTCCATTAAGGCAGTGTATGTGTTGATATTTGACATATACACAGCATCAAGGTCAACAGCATTACTGTGGACACATCCAAGCATGTGCTGATAGGTAAGGACACCGGTACAGGCAAACAGACATGCCCTCATCAAGACAGCATTCCCATGGAGTATGAACAATATAATGAGGTGACACACATATATGGTGATGATATCCAATGTATAACGGGTTTTACATGTGTGTGACACAAACATGGCAGTCATGTCAGTGTCATGACGATTTGCAAAGATAACTGTTCAGATGTACTAGATTTAATACAAATGTATGTGCAGCTGTATCTCTGTACATCTTTGTGATACTGTGACTTGTCTCCATCATTATGTCTTCCAGATAATGCCTTGTTCACGCCTGCCAGCATATAGCCGCCTGGAGGATGATGCCCTCATCCCGTACCTCCATGAGAACTACGATATGTTGTTCAGCCATGTGCCACAGCTTGCCCAGCAGCATGATGACCTGTGGCAGGACCTTCGCAGGAGGGTTAATGATGTGGGTGGCTATAACCGCACCTACCAGCAGGTGCGCAGACACTGCATGGACCTGATACGACATGCGAAACAGTGTGCCAATACAATCACCAGGGAACAAGGTAGAACAGGTGGTGGGCCACCAACCCAGTCCCCACTCACACCCACTGAGGAGCTACTGGCCAGCCTGGGGACACCCTCAGAACAGCATCCACAAACACTAGCTGCCATTGTGGAGGTGGGTGTCTCCGAACCAATGAGCCTGAAGTTGCCTGGTAAGTCACTACTGCGCATATGACTATTATATCCCATTTAGTTGCATGTGTCACTGTACAATATGTAATGTAACATCATATGCAAGGTATGTTTACACACATGCCGCATACTACAGTATGCTACCCTGTGTTTGCACACATGTCCATACTATATGCTATTGTACAGGTGAATGTGTTAACATGCACAGTGCACCCTGTGGCTGTCATACAGTCATGGATAATGTTCAAACTGCAGTGTCACCCCTATACAGGTACCTCTGGCATGCTGCACAGACAGCAGTCCATTGCAGGTGAGACAGTTATCAGTATAAGGCATGTTAATGCATATATCTATACGCCATGTGGCCAGTTAACACATGTACACATAATGTATGGTCCAGTCATGATATACAGGTCACATCTGTCATCATTCACACTGGCTACCCATGTGCAATATATACAAACTAAATGAAATACCGACATGAATCCACAGTATCTGTCACTGCTAGATGTGTGGACAGCTGTACATACAACGGTGGAGGTGTTCAATGTAGGCATATGTACTATACATTGGATCAACACATGTGTGGTATGCAAACAGTACCACACAGTGAGCTAGGATATGGGCAGCCCACAGGAGTCACCATTGTTTAATATGCTCCTGCAATGGGTGCACACATTGTGATGTGCCATCTGGCATGTCCCAGGAATGTAGTGTTCCGGCTGCAATATTGTCTCACTATCTCATAATACATACCCCACATACCAAACCTACAACCCGTTGTCTGCATAGCCCTGTGAAAGTGACATATCTGACATCTATGGGTGTATGTCATATGGGACAACACAGACATGTGAGATAAACTGCCATCACAAACATTTGGCCAACACATGTTTACACATGGCCATGGAATATGGCCAGAGACATGTAGCCAAACAGTAGTTGGAATGTGTATACACCCTGTTGTACATTGTCCACACATGGTCCAACTATAGCCTTAGTTGACAGATCATATAGTTGATGTGGAACACTGGACATCCTAAACGTCTGTGCACAGCTAGTGGATGTGTCACTTAATTCGACCATATAAGATGTGTTGAACATCACGAATGAGTCATAGCATGACAGTAGTCACCTGTACAGCTTCCACAGACAATGACACCACATCAGGCCACAGATACCGTACATTTCTCTTGCTGCTGTAGGACATCACTGTCAGCCATGCACCTCGTGTGTGTGGTACATTAATGTCATGTGGGACATGGTGTATTGACAAGTCTGCCATGTGTGGACATGGTTGCCAGGCAGCTAAGACTTTGTAGTAGTTGTGCAGGGTTGTCATCCGTAGGTCTTCCAGTGACCTGTCACATGACACAGCATGGTTTGGAGTGTATACACCTCAGCGACATGGGTCACAATCCACAGTTATGTAATGTGTATGCACGCAATTATGGCTATGCACTGTGTGCATATTACACACTGTATAGCACTATAGATACCTCATGATGCCATGCAATGGCACAGTGTCTGTACTTCACACTGTATAACAATGTAGAAGCCTCACACTACCCTTCAATGCTCATGCACATTTGCTAAAAGTGCATTCTATCTGTAGGGCATACAGACAACACTGCAATGTGATACTCATTGCAACGCTGTACATGTGTCAGGACACCATTGTGTCAGACATGTATGCATGTCAATGCACACATCAGCAGATTACATGTCAAGGTCACTTCAGCCATGTGTACCATTAATCTGTGCTGGTCCACATGGTGTATCACAGGGATGCATGCTTACTACCATGATTGTGTGAACTGCATGGCTACTGATATGACAGCTGCTTGCTGTTGTGTGCAACCCAGTATGCTAACTACCACTATTAATGCCTGAGCTGCATGCCCTCTGCTGTATCACATGCATGCTGTATGCCATCTGCTACTGATATGGCACCTGCTTGCTGTTATGTGCAACCCAGGGAGGTATGCTAACTACCACTATTAATGTCTGAGCTGCATGCCGTCTGCTGTATCACACGCATGCTGCATGCCGTCTGTCAAGTCACATGCATGGTGTGTCTGTGTGTCTGTGCGTCTGTGTGCCTGTGTGTCTGTGTGTCTGTGTGTCTGTGTGTCTATTGTAATGTAGAGTCTTTCTTTGCATTCACAGGTGATGTAGGTGCGTTACCCTCCTGCGGTCCATCTGATGTTCGTGTCCCCACAGATACTACAGTGATAAACATATGCATGAGGTACAGGCAGGGTTGTCAGGGGCTGAATCTGTGCCAATGGTTGTCATCCCAGCTATGTCCCCCTCTTCCTCGCACACAGTTCTCATGCCAACACATACCCCATCA
The DNA here is from genome assembly GCF_019279795.1 of Protopterus annectens. Lineage (NCBI taxonomy): Eukaryota > Metazoa > Chordata > Ceratodontiformes > Protopteridae > Protopterus > Protopterus annectens. The sequence goes on from NC_056737.1 coordinate 1,278,901,287, forward strand.
CCAGTGGCCATAGAGGAAGGACAGTCAGCGTGTGTTAGCTCGGAACAGGAACGTGTGGTGGCTACAGAAGGTGTGTCTCCACACCATGGTGTCAGTGTGCTGCTCGTAGGAGGACCTCTGGCAGACATGCAGCTGCAAGACAGAGCGCAGCACCTGGTGTCACCAGACGCATGTTCCAGACTGTAATAGCGGCACATGCACATGCTGAATGGCAGAACAGTGAAGGGCAGAGGCTTCAGAGGGCTGCTATCCATTCTCTAAATGACAACATCCAGGCATTGGCAAATGCTCAACAGCAGATTGCTGATCTTCTGGACAGGCAATTGGGTGACATGGTTGGAATCCTTGACCGTGGCATGGCAATCTATGAGTGTGAGCTGTCTGTGCTGGAACATCTGGTAGGAGTGAGGCATAGGCTATGTGGACATAGGCCAGCTACACCACCTAGTGCAGGTCAATGTGAACGAGCCACCTCACATGCCCTCTCCCATAGTGTCGGTAGCAGTAGCAGTGCAGCTGGTGCTGTGCTGTCCACACCAGGACACAGCAGGCCACGTGGAAATAGCCCTGGACATTCCCAGTGGGGAAACGGTAAAAGTGGACAAGTGTCATCAGACAGTAGCCAATCTGTACCTCTGCCTGCTAGTGCCCGTGCAACCTCTGGCAGGCACAGGTCACGTAGCCATGGTCAGACACAGTGAGCTGTACATCCTGCCTGTACAATCTGGAGCTTTCAATAATACCCCTTTGTAAGCCTGACAAAAGGCAGAACTGTGTGCACATATACACGCACACAGTAGAAACATCTGTAGGGCACCGCAACACCCACATGCATAACGACCACACATGTCCAATCCATAACTGGACCTTACCCACACTCTTGATGTCATCCACTGGTGCAGCCTATGCCCCTGGCAAACATTATCACCCTGTGCATATGATGATGCCTGTGCCGCATCCCTGTCATCCACACCATTGGTGCAGGGACATGCTCATATGGTCTGATGCACAGGGTGAACAGAATAGTGAGATAAGTGTATATGACATTAGTTGTGTACTGTTGACATGCAAAAGACATACCATGTAGTAAGGTTTATAATGCATTGTTATATGTTCACAGTATGTGTCTTGGTAACAATGGTAACAGCATGTTGGTAATTATGCCCTGCTTCCCTCCTTAAGATCTAATTGCATGTGCCATTACGTTACAGTGTTTGCAGTTGGAGTGCATTGTTGTATGTTCACAGTATGTGTCTTGGTAACAACAGTAACAGCATGTTGGTAATAATGAAGTAACATACCAAACAGCCAGTAGATTGCTTTGTAATTGTGAAGAATACAACAAACTTGATGGTGATCCCCTAAAATCTTACAATGAAGAATTGTTATTTTTATTGGAAAGGGGAGAACGACTAGGATTTTTCCTGCATACTGATGTTAAAAAAATGTATATTAAGGACCCTATTACACCAATATTATATGCTCTGCCCAAGATCCACAAAGACTTAATTGAGCCCCCTGGTAGGCCTATAGTATCAGGGGTAGGCTCTTTTTTGGAGAATGTTAATGTCTTTTTGGACTTTCAGTTAAAAGCTTATCTTAATAGGGTTAGTGCTCATATCAGTAACACTCAAGATTTGATCAATGAAGTATCCAAAATTTTTTGGAACAGTGATTATTATTGGGTGACCATTGATGTTAAGTCTTTATATACAAATATTAACATTAGGTGGGGACTTGAAGCCATTTACAATATGTTAGGTGAAGGTCCTAGGACTAGTTTTCTGATTTCTTTATTGGAATTTTGTTTAACTCACAATTATTTCATGTTTAACAATGAGTATTTCCTACAAACTAAGGGGACTGCTATGGGAGCTGCTTATGCTCCCACATATGCTGTGATATACATGGATTCCTTTGAAAAAAAGTTTATCTACCCTACAGATTTTTTCAAACACAAAGTAATTTTGTATAAACGTTTTATTGACGACTTGATTTTCATATGTAAAGGGGATGTGTTAGAATTTTGTGATTTTTTTGAATCTTTGAATAACAATGAACATAATCTTTCATTTTCGTATGAGATGAATAGAAATGAAATCAACTTCTTGGATTTGACCTTATTTGAAAGAAACAACATTATTGAATTCAGACCCTTTAGAAAAAGTACGTCAGTTAACATGTTTTTGCATGCTACTAGCATGCATCCTCCTCACTTGTTGAGAGCTTTGCCTTATGGGGAATTCAAAAGAATATATCAGCATACTAGTATAGAATCTGAGTTGGATCATGAGTTAAATGAGGTTTATTTGAGATTAATTGAAAGAGGGTACGAAAAAAAGCAACTCTTGAAGAGTATGAATAATGTTATGCATAAGAATAGAATATTTACAAAGTCTGAAATGGATGTTTTAGATCCAACAAAAAAAGAAAGAGATGTGGAAGAGATATTTTTTGTGACCAGGTACACAGCTTTTTCTGAAAAATGTATTTCCTTAATTAAAAGGTTTTGGTACTTGGTTAGTGAGAATGACTCTATAGGTGAGCTCTTTCCATATCATATAATTTTTTCATATAAAAAGGGAAAGAATTTAAAGGAAATACTAAACAATAACCTCTTAATCAATAAAACCTCTTATACTACTAATGTGGGAACATTTAGATGTGGCTCTTGAAGTTTATGTGATAGAATAATAAATGTCAGGTCTATTAACAATATTAACCATACCCCCAAGCATTATTTTAATTGTAAATCTACTGGTGTTGTATATACACTTACTTGTAGTTGTAACAACATATGGTATATCGGACAAACCAAAAGAATGGTTAGAGTCAGAATTTTGGAACACTTAAGGGACATTCGGAACTTAAATTTATCTAGTCCAGTTTCTAAACACTTCTCTGAAGCTCATGAGTGGAAGTCAGAAAGTTTAAAATTCAGTGTTTTGGGAAAGCCTTTTTCTTGTAGGGGTGGTAACATTTCTGATAGATTGTTGGAACTGGAAACTAGGATGATTTTGAAGTTTAACACTTTAAAACCTTTTGGTCTAAATTTAGAACTAGGCATTTGATGAATTTATATATTATATTAGTTCATTTCATTGAATATATTTGGAAATAAAATAAACAAATAAAATAACATATTTATATTTACATATGAATTTATTGATAACAATATATAACTGGAATATATAATGAATGTAAAATGTATAATTTTATTTATATGAATATTTATTTAGGAATTATTGTGAGATCACTTTAAATATGTATATAAGTCTTTTTCCCTCCTTTTTTTTTTTGGAATCAATTATTTAATTAATTAATTGATTGTTTAATCAATGCATATATAAAACTGCCATTGTGCAGCAGTAAGTTGTGATCCTTGAAGGCGAATTGCCGAGGTACCAGGTCTTTGATAATAAAGGAGAATTGCTGGAGAAGTACTGGCTGTTTGGTGTGTTACTTGGTTATGTGCTTTTCATGTTGCTGTGTTTATTTGAGTGTTGGTAATAATGCCCTGCTTCCCTCCTTAACGTCTACTTGCATGTGCCAATAAGTAGCAGTTTTTGCAGTTTCACATGTGTAAATGTGGAGTACTCACAGGCATGTATGGCAATACCAGCATGATATACGTAGCCTCAACCTCACTGTTAGGCTACCATTCCACAGATGTCCACACATCTAATGATCCAGAAGCATGTGGGCTGTTTAATAGGCTACAGTGGCTAGAGACGTGACATCCATACCAGGTCACATCACAGGTATGTTGACATGGTGCGGGGGGTTTACACAGCGGTCTGGCCGATGATAATGTTAGAGGCCACTTGATAGCATGAGGCCTCACTGTATAGCAGTAATACCCTGTCACATTACAGGATGAGAACACACACAGACATACACAGAAACACACAGTAACATGCCCACACTCACAGGGTCAACAACAATATAACGCACACTTGATAGTGTTGAGGTGAGGACCCCTGCCTATGTGGTAATCATCCTCACAGTACTGTGCACCCACACAACGCGACACAGAGAATGAACATATACAGGTAGCCAGTAAGGCTGAGACCAATGGCATCAACAGGGTAGTAGACTGCATCATCATGAGGAGTTAGGGATCCTGTCTGTTCTGTATGGTAGCATACACCCTCACTCCATGCACCAGACAACCATACATACATACACACACACACACACACACACACACACACACACACACACACACACACACACACACACACACACTGTGGAGTCCACAAATGTCATTCACATACAGATAGCTGACATGTGTGTGATACACACACCACCCCTACCTACGTCATGCTTTCCACACTGCAGTATGTACAGATCTCTACAACAGTGTACAGGGGTGTGTAACAATTGGAATGTATTCCCCGCCATACATGGCATATATGGTCACACAAGCAAACACACATGGCAGTACTGTGAATGATACACTTGCTATATGATGACACGTCTGACAGACATGCAGCAGTATTGGCCGCATTATGTGTACCAATGCTACCTTCGGCAATTGCGCTGCTGTATGAACACGGGAGGATGTAAGTGTTACAGGTGTCAAGTGACTTACAGTCAGTAACACTCTGACTGCTGTGTAGGTTGTATGTCTTCATCGTCAAGTAACAGTAACATAGCATACTGTTTGCACATGTAATGTTAGGATGGCTTGTGACACACCTGTGAGCCGTCTTCAGCAAACATCCATCTGCAAAGGTGGATCACCACTTTATGTACAAACATCCATCCATACCTGATGTACATCCTACCGTACTGTCAGTATTTCACCATATAAAGGTGTCAATGATGGGGCTGCATTGCAACTGCATGTTGTAGTTAGGCACAGATGAATTACATACATCAGCTACTGCACATGCATGGTAGCTGCATGCACACCACTACATGTACATGTGTGTTGGTCCTACATGCCTGTCATGTAGTCATATCTGTATGCATTGCAATTGGTGGACATGTGTGATGACATACATAACACATGGACTGTTGTATGATATGATGGTTATCATGGGTAACTAGTACAGAGGGAATGTTACCTCGGTCAACATTGCTACCTTATGTACTGTTAGCATTCAACAGCCATGGACCTACCTTCCATGTGCATGCATGTGATTGTTGTAGCAACTTGTCTGCACGGAGGACAGCAAAAGCTATGCTATGTACATATGTGTTTTGTGTGTGTGTGTGTGTGTGTGTGTGTGTGTGTGTGTGTGTGTGTGTGTGTGTGTGTGTGACTGCGATTACATGTATGTCATATCCAAACATGTGTGTTCTTTGGTGTACAGTGACAGTCATCTGTTACAGCTGTGTAAGATCCAGGGCCCCTGTTATGTGTGGAGCTGACCTGGTTTTGAACAGTGGTATCATTGCATTGCATAACACATGATGGAACGCTGTCAATACATGTGTAGTCTGCACAGTTGCTGTAGACCTATGTGCAGTCCACTGGTCATGAGACACATGGTGTTGTGGTAATGTATGGATGTGTGTTGCTGGTCCAAGGACATGGTGATGTCTGAGGGCTACATAGTAGAATGCGGCATTTAACTCTGTGATCTGCACCTGAGACATCTGTGATGGCTCTTGAGTGTGTACTGGTCAGTACATGTGAGTGGCCTTCATGTACGTGGGGACAGGAACACCATACTGTGCCCTTCCATGTTTAGAATCCATGTGCATGCAAGACAGCCCTTCGCTACTACTGTGTGAGCATGCCCAGTATGCCATTGTGTAGATGGACACACAGTACATTCCAAACTGTGCCCTTCCGTGTTTAGAATCCATGTGCATGCAAGACAGCTCTTCGCTACTACTAAGTGTGTGAGCATGCCCAGTATGCCGTTGTGTATATGGACACACAGTACATTCCAAATGGACATGTAATACTAAGTGTATGAGCATGCCCAGTGACTCCTTGTGTCGGTTATGTGCCTCTGTGTATGGGCATGGCCATTGACATCCTGTATAGCGACTGTGGTCATCCAGGCAACAGATGTCCATACCCCACGTCAGGATGGATTCCTACATTGAACACACTGGTTGACTGTCTTGAAGGGTGTACTGTTTGTGGCACATCTCGTATCTATGTAGTGTTGTAATAGTGCTCCGTAGATAGGCAGTTGTCCTGCTCACACCACTGCCGTGTGTTTATCTATGTCTACCTTGGGACAGTAATATGTTTTTAGACTGATCACTCTCTATACATTCCCTATCGGCGTCTTTGCTTTTGTGGATGATGTCATCTACCTAGAAGCATGCCTCTGGGAGTGCTGTGCTCCAGTAATCTCAGTAGCGTGTTCTGTAACTGCCTAATGCTGTAGTGTCATAAGGTGGTTTGGTGTATATTCGACTCTCAGCCCTGCCAAGTGTGTGTGTGTGTGTGTGTGTGTGTGTGTGTGTGTGTGTGTGTGTGTGTGTGTGTGTGTGTGTTTCCAGCTGCCTAGGGACAGAGTAATGCTTTTAGATGGCTCACTCCCCATACATTCCCTATCAGCATCTTTCCCTTTGTGGATGATGTCATCCACCTAGAAGTACACCTCTGGAAGTGCTGTGTTCCAGTAATCTTGGTAGCACATTCTGTAACTGCATAATGCTGTAGTGTGAGAAGGTAGTTAGGTGTATGTTTGACTCCCAGCCCTGCCAAGTGTGTTTGTGTGTGTGTGTTTCCAGCTGCCTGGGGGCAGAGTATTGCTTTTAGATGGCTCACTCCCCATACATTCCCTATTGGCGTGTTTGCTTTTGTGGATGATGTCATCCACCTAGAAGTATGCCTCTGGGAGTGTTGTGTTCCAGTAATCTCGGTAGCACGTTCTGTAATTATGTAATGCTGTAGTGTGATAAGGTAGTTAGGTGTATGGTCAACTCCCAGCCCTGCCAAGTGTGTGTGTGTGTTTCCTGCTGCCTGGGGACAGAGTATTGCCTTTTAGAAGGCTCACTCCCCATACATTCCCTATCGGCATCTTTGCCTTTGTGGATGATGTCATCCACCTAGAAGTATGTCTCTGGGAGTGCTGTGTTCCAGTAATCTCGGTAGCACGTTCTATAACTGCGTAATGCTGTAGTGTGATAGGATCACTAAGTGTATGTTCAACTCCCAGCTCTGCCAAGTGTGTGCGTGTGTTTCCAGCTGCCTGGGGACAGAGTAATGCTTTTAGATGGCTCACTCCCCATACATTCTCTATCAGTGTCTTTGCCTTTGCGGATGATGTCATCCACCTAGAAGTATGCCTCTGGGAATGCTGTGTTCCAATAATCTTGGTAGTGCGTTCTGTACCTGCGCAATGCTGTAGTATGATAAGGTAGTTAAGTGTATGTTCAACTCTCAGCTCTGCCAAGTGTGTGTTTCCAGCTGTCTGGGGACAGAGTAATGCTTTCAGATGGCTCACTTCCCATACATTCCCTGTTGGTGTCTTTGCCTTTGTGGATGATGTCATCCACCTAGATGTATGCCTGTGGGAGTGCAGTGATGCCGGAACTCGGTAGCGCGTTCTGTTACTGCATAATGCTGTAGTGTGGTAGACTAGACAGGTAGATGCTCGATTCCAAGGCATGACAGGTGTGTGTGTTTGGCAGTTATACCGTATGTGTTGGTATCTGTGGGTGGCTAGCTGCTGGATGTGTTCAGTGTGTTTTGTTGCTGACCTATATAGTGTCCACAGCCTGCATATTCTGCCAAGACACTGGGTTGACAACACATACATTCACCAATAGGTCTGGTGAGTAACTGTCAGCAGCCCTACTCTTACCCTTGATACGGTCTGACCCGTGTGACACAACAAAACACACGTGTCTTGATAGTAACAATACTACATGATGCAGGTGGCACATGTAGTTTCTTTTTCATTCCTATCTAATGCTTTGCTGTCATGTGGTCCGCTGTTGTGATGTAAATGCCATATCTACATATGTGTGTACATGTATATGTGTGTATGTATATATATATATATATATATATATATATATATATATATATATATATATATGTGTCCATGTATATATGTATACAAATAATATATATGATATATGTAGATATAGAGGTGGACATAGATGTGAACATATATAAATGGGGACATCAGCACTATTGAATGTTTGTGCCGGATGATCTGTACATGATAACCTGGGATCTATGTATATCTGCCATGGCGTGGTGGTAATGCACATCATCTGTAGTGTGCAGGGTCATGGGTTGTAGTCATGTAGACACCGGTTATTTTGTTGCTGGGAAGACCATGGGACATTGAATATGGTGATAGTAAGGCACCTGTTGCCAGTTGTGTATGAATCTGAGCGACACTGAGCAGTGGTTATTAATTTGAAGGTTCGGTATGGGTCATATAACTATTCATTAGAAGACTATACTATGCAGATGAGGTTGACAATAGTGTATCCCATTTATCACCAGGGTGTGATACAGGTCCCTGGAGTGTATGTGTGTAGTCAGCCGGGTGCAGGTCTCGAATATAGTTGACAGCATGTGAGGGGGACAAGCATACTGTAAGTACATTGCAGAACTGTGCCACGGGAGTGCTCCTGCCTTAGCATGCCTAACCTAGGGGTGTGTCTATAACTGCCTGGTGACATTGGGAGGTATGACAGCGATGGTGGTGTAGTCAGGGTGCACAGGCTGCACAAACCAGTGTTGATCAGCCCAATCAGCAGATGACATGGCCAGCCCACTCCTGAACAGTACGGTAATGTGAGCAAGCAGCATACACACAGATTTCGTCCGCACTCTACACCACCTGTGTATACCTGTAGGGACATTTCACGACACAGTCCAACCAAATGAGAAGGGCTGCAGCAGTTAACATATACCAACATGTGCAGGAGGCTGGGGCAGTGAGGATGTGTATGCTGCTGGACAACCCTTACTGGGGTGACATAAGACTTTATAGACCCAGGATGACTTACCAGGGGCTACATGGGCTGGGGATGGTGGAGCACGATGGGGTGGACAGAGACCTCCTACAGCGGCTTGTTGACCTGTGCCTGCCACACCTGACACATCAAACAGGCCGAGGGAAACGCATCACAGTGGATACCACAGTATGTGTTGGCCTAGGTGTACTAGCCACAGGCACCTCACACAGTACAACTGGGGATGTCATGGGTATCTCACAGGCATCTGCATCCAGAGTATTGCACCAGTTTACAGATGCCATGTCAACATATGCTAGTGAGTACGTACATGTCCTCAACACACATGATTAGTAGACCAGCAATATGCATCAGTTCAACCACATGGATGACTACCCTGGAGTACTGGGGGCTATAGCCTGCACACACATACACATCGAAGCACCACCCGGTGAGTGGGGTAGGGCCTACAGTCACTGCAGGGGCATACCCTCCAACAGCTAGGCTATATGCGATGGCCAGGGCATGAGATTGAATGTGTGTGCTGTCTGCCTTGGAAGCTATGATGATTCCGATATATGGCTTCTGACACAGCTGTACAACACCAATGCCAATATGGACATCCCATGCAGTCTCCTAGTGGGGGATGCTGGGTAAACACTGGTGTTGTGGCTGATGACACCCATCAGCAATGCACACACACCTGAACACTCACACCATAATGAGGCGGATGCACAGGCAAGACATATACTTGTGCATGTGTTTGCGATGCTCAGTTCACGGTTCTGGTATTCGGACACATCCGGTGGAGCTCTGCAGTATTCACTAGCTACATGCATACAAGTTGTTATGGTATTTGTTATGCTACACAATCTTATCCTGCAGTAACAGTTGCAGCAGGAACAGCATGGGGCAGGGCCACACAGCCCAACACCACTGCCAAGGTCTGTACAGGCACAGTGTGACTTGGTGAAGGAACTACCTGAGCAGGGCACAGTCGTCGAAAGCCCGTGCACAGTATGACCTGCACCTGGCAAAGAGGCAACCTATGCGCTGACACACTAGGTACCCACGGATTTCCCCTCTCTGACCCGCACACAGTACAATGGATGCCAAACATGACACTACCTGTGCTCGGCCATGTATAGGAGGTGCACTGTGTGCATCCGACATAGGCAGCCATCCAGCACTGTCCTCAAGTCCAGAACAGAACCAGGGTATGTCTATTAACCTAACAATTGGCAGTTGTATTAGAATGTGTATTTACCCATTGCTATGGTATGTATGTGAGCATACAAGTGACTGTGGTGGCCGAATGTTAGGGCAGCAGACAGTACACATCCATAGTGGCACCATGACATCTGTAGCACATACGGGGGTCACAATGGTAGCCAGTAGTACACAGGGTGTCCTAACCCACTGCAGATTATGGGCTGACCATCATGTGTGTCCGTACAGCCCACACACTTTCCATGCAGCTGGACAGATGTGGACCAATACAGACAAATGATATACGATGGCCTATGGATATGCCCAATGAATGACCCCAACCCCCTAAGACACACACAGACTACAACAGGCCAGGCAGTTTGATGTAGGTTGTATAAGCTAGGACATCCAACACCACTGTGCTGGTATTTAAAGCTGGGAACTGACGTACACTGGTATCCCTCCAGCCAGCAATTTAGTTAGGTCCACACACTTACATGGAATACCTGGCATACCAGTACAGTAGCGGCAGATGTGTACAACTGTCGGCTGTGCCCACACATCAAACCTACGCATGTGAGAGTCATGTGCACCACCCAAGGTGCTGTGTAGGACTGTGGTTGTGGTTGTATGTCCCCCCATGCTATGCAGACATGTAGCAGCTGTCAATGCCACATGATCATTAGCTACCCTGCAGACACAGCATGACACCTGTCTGTGTAGAACAGAGGGGTCAACAACACAGTACTAACTATCGGGACATGTGACACATGCGATACAGTTGACTATACTTGGCATTCATAGATTCATTTCATTCATCATTCATAGATTAGTTTAGTACTAGGCCCTGCTGCCCTTTTTAGCTAGCCAGCAGCCCCTTGTTGTGAGACACAACACCACAAACCCTGTGTTGTGGGCGGCAAACACCTTAACCATTAGGCCACCCACCCTCCGTGCTCCGCATGCTCACACACATGACGGTATGATGGTAATGTCAGTTGACAACATGCGTAACAGTCATAATGGGCATGCTCACACACTGAAACACAGGACGGCCAGGCATGCATACACAAGTTGTCTGGACATATCTGCCAGTACATTGCTATACTGTTGGATGACTGCGCTGTATAGTGTGTGTGTGATCTATTGTCAGTACATATGCCATGGTACAGACTGCTATGTGGGTACTGCTACCAACACGTAAATAGGGCAGTTCTTTGTTTGCGAACAGACCAAAGCCTTTGGATACGGACTGGGTAAGGCACATTCCAGCAGGTGGGAGAAGTTGTGCATGGGTTTGCACAGTGTTAAGCACTGCTGACCTCTGGTCACAGCACTTTATACCCATTTAGACTCCACATTTCTTTGACAGTGTACTACTGGCATACTGGTAGACAAACATGCTTATAGCCGCTCACTCACCGACATTTCTGCTTACAGTGTCACTCACGCTGGGTGTGTGCGATCCCTTGTGATGCGTATTTCATCGGACTACATGACTACAGTATCAGGTATGTGTAACCATTTTGCGACGGCAGGCGTTTCGACTGTACGGACTTGGCGGACTGTCCAGTGACGTAATCATATTATATGCATGTTCCTCATAGATCTGCTCTCATCTGCCTGATACATGGGAACCGATAATCTGCAATGCTGACATGTGACTATGATTTTGTTAACGCAGCTGTCCGCCGAGTCATGCTACAGCAAACCTACTGTACATTTTCCACCTTTCAGATTGCACGACGGGAGACTGTAGGAGTGACACCTTTCCCACTTTGCATGGGACAGTCCCTCATTAGGCATATCTCATGTGACAATACCAGACCACTCCACCAATTGGGGATGCATTTTTAAAGAATCAGGGACAGGTCAAGGAAAAATCAGGGACACTTTTACAAAAGTAGTGCTATTAACTTGAAACATTGACAGAATCAGAGCATATGAATTAATACACATTTTCTGAAGTAAAAATAGTTTATAACTCTTACTTATTGTCATTAGTCATTAAGTGTAATTCACCACCTTTCCTTCAACAGTCACTAATTTTAGGAGGGATTAAGAGGGACAGAGTTAAACTTTCAGTTAAACTCAGGGACGTACCTGAAATTCAGGGACAGTTGAGAGGTATGGACAATACTCTAGCCATTGCAAGTGTCCTGATTAGGGGACATTTTCATGTTGTACATGTCTGTACTGGTTGCTTGTTACAGGTCTTGTATACCTGACACGTTGATATGTTATATGTAGTAGCATAAGCAACTTTACTGCTGCTAGACTATGCTTTGATTTGTGCTGATATGTATATTTCTGTACTATGCATGGCTGTAGGTATGTTCTGCCCTGGTACGTCTGACATTTCTACATAGTAGTTCCACTTTGGCCATTCAGAATGGTGGTGGCCCTATAGACCCTATATGTAGAGCTACCACATGTATCAAGGCAATACATACCCACAGCCAGTAGTAAACAGACGACTTCCACAGTTTGCATTCGTTAAGGTTATTCATGTAGCATTATATTTGATAATACTGTTTCCTATTACATGTAGCTGTTTCTGATACAACAAATTAATTTCTGACACCACTACACACACTATATAGCCTCCATTCCCAAACTCACAGGCCATGTGCCATAACTGCCATTTTGCAGGACACAACTACCCAGATGGGTGTGTCCCTCACAAGCGTACGGGTGTTGAGCCACTTCTATTATGCTATCATCTACCTAAGGTGGTCAGCAAATTATGCACTTTCCATCAGTAGCAGAACTCACATACCAATAGGTGTGAATGAACACTGTACCAGGAACAATGCATAACACCCTGTGGGACACATTTAGATGATTGGTTCTATTAACCAGACATATTAACAGTCACAGAGCATATGTATTCATTCATGTTTGTCGAGGTACATGCTGTTTATTACTCATACATGTTGTCATCTGTCATTAGCTGTATTCCGTTACCTGTTCACCTAATATCACTAGTTCTGGAAGTGTTTAGTTGGACTTTGTTACATTCTGATTCATAACTATGGACGTCTATGCTAATCGGGTACACGGCACTGATTTGGTCTCTATGTATTCTATGTATTCCCCCGATGGTTTACAGACTATCCAATAGATGTGGTCTACAGGTTTGGGAAGTGGAGGTGTATGCTATGCCCACATAGGAATATTAATGACTTCCACTGGGCGGGCCTACTACATCTCTGCCAACCAGCACCTGCACACTTAAGCCCATTATTGCATAGCCATGATCCACCTACCTGGCACCCCTCTACAGCAGTCATGACAAATACTTACTGCGAGCGCAGCTGGGGTATGAGCACACCCCTACACATTGCCCACTCTCCCCATCTTGGGACACATGTACGTTTTGTCAACCCATGTATTATCACACTTACACAACCTACTGTTCCATGTACACCTACATCCTGCTTGTATTAGTGTTAGCAGATTCACATGTACCCTGAATTTTTGGGGTCCCGCAAGGGACACTTTATCCATGTTTAAAGTGTAGACCTTGCAGATCTCTCCCACTGGTACTTTCCTTCCGGTGTTTTGGACAGCGGCAGTGTATTGATCTGTAGTGCCTGTTTGTATGTCTGTCCGGCCTAGCTGGGTGATGTGGGGGGTACAACGTTTATTTATTGCAACTCCCAGTCACATATGCCCGGGCTGTAAATATGTTACCACTAATTGCTGTGAAGTAACCTATTTATGTACATGTGTATATCTACACTGACATATATATTTTGTTTTGTGTGTATGTGTATATATCAATACCTGTTGTTTGTGTATATATATCTATCTATATATATCCGTAGTATATCCTTGTGTGTGTATATATATATATATATATATATATATATATATATATATATATATATATATATATATATATATATATATATCTGTATGAATATATATGTGTATATAAATTAATATAGATATATGTATATATATGTTTTTATCTATATATACATCTGTGTGTCCGTTAACCTATACATTTCCCGGACATGGACACTTACACATGCGTATTGGGTTTTATCTCTGCTTCAACAGCATACTATTGCCTTTGTCATTATGACACCAACACTTCACTCCCGTGAACTTGTGATCAGTATATTGCATGTTATACAGCGGACAGATGTTGCACGTTTTTCATGTCTGGGGTGCTGCTGCTAACTGGGATGTGATACAGTGTCATTCAACCTATTACTCGTATGCGCAGCCTATTATTCCTGCTACTGTGTTTGTTTCTGTGCACATTCATATTATTACTGTTGATAGGAAGAGTGTTTGCGTTACTTTGACTGTATGTCAACATATTGATGTCTTCGTGTAGATTTGTCTTTCTGCTTTTCCCGGTTTGGGGTTGTCACAGCAGAACTCTGTTCCGCTCATGGGTGGTGTATAGGTTTTACGTGCCAGGCTGCCAGTCCTGACGCACAACGTCTGACAACGATATGCCCATCCACGCATGTCTCCACGCAAACGACGCTCTATCTGGGAATTGCACCTACGTACTAGCTGACCTCCATGGGCCGCTCCATTGCACCCGGCGCAACATACCCTAGCACTTCTGTGTCCATAATCGCATATCCATAGTTTCTCCTGCACACTCGTGTTGATTTTCCATGCATAACAGCCATTATACACCTGATATTGCAGCCATGACACACCTTTACACATTGACCTCTCATGAGCGTTGGGGCCCTACACACATTTTGTACCGCCTTGTGTATTCACAGGCTCAACATCCATTCATATTTGCACATACATGCCTTTCCTGGTGTTATGGATTATGAACGATTTGTGGGTTATAAGTGTAGGTGGTCACAATATGTACTACATTCCGTCTGTTTACAATGTTGACGTAGCACTTCAACGATGTTATGGCCACTGGTATAACCCTGCCTCTGGTTTGAAGAGCGGTGCTCTACTCACACTTGTGCAGCTTTATCTGACATACGCTGCAAGCACTTTATAATTACTTACTTGCTCTGGAATCCCTTCACAACCCTTATGTTTGCTTTCGTCTTTCGGCGTTCCTTATATATATATATATATATATATATATATATATATATATATATATATAGATATATATATAGATATATATATATATATATATATAGGTATATATATATATATATATATATATATATATATATATATATATATATATATATTTATGTGTGTGTGTGTGTATTTTATATATATATATATATATATATATATATATATATATATATATATATATATATATATAGATAGATATATATGTAGATATATAATTGCATATTTCTGTTATGTCTGTGGATATTTACCTATACACACATCTATCTATATATATAAAAGTTACAGCTGTACAAGACAACATACATTTGCTATGCTAACAGCTGCGTACACCCATGCAGGCGCACTTGCATCTACTTATTCTGAGTTACATATGATTACAGGCACTTCTTTGGGATTACATGTGCCTTATTCCTTATGAAAGTACCACTTTGATTGATGGAATCCGGTTAACGGACCCATGCAAATGCGGTCACCTTTACATGTATAAATGTTGGCTTTACCACACGGAGGCATTAATTACACAATAAATATGTGCTATAGTCATACTTGAACTGGGAATGCCTTTACGTTAGGCGGATGCTGTAACCACTACAATATTGTTGTTCTGGCTGATTTATATGTATACCCATGGTTTGTAGCTACTCTGACATACGCCTCACCACTTCCCTTGCACAGCAGGCATCCATTCTCATGCTGGGAAAACCGCAGTACTACACTTAGGACATTCCCTGTTTCCTACTGGTCTGGACCCGTGCTGCATGTCTACTCACTCCAAGGATATTTAGAACTCCTACATTTATAGTCCTCGCACATACGCATGTTTGATTGTCAGGGTGTTCATGTGCTGGTTCGGGTTTAGGCTCGGCCGACTGGTGACTAGAACTGCCCTGGCACTGTTCAAATATCAGATGTAGCACATGGGCAGAGTTAGTCCAGATTTTAACATTCTGCCTGTGTTTACAGACGCAGGTGTTTGGGCACCTCTGACCACATTGTTAGGTTGGCACTACATAATTTAGGGCGGTGAGTGATTCCACTACATAATGCAGGTTGAAGGGGGGGGTTTCCATGTGTTTCCCTTCCCATTTGTCTATTTCATTCATTTATAGATACAATGAATATTATTGTGGACATCAGTTATAAATTCACTACAGGTATGCAATGGTCCTGTCAACAGATGTGACAGTTGGTTGGTGTACTTATGTGTACGGACCTCTGTGATACTCGGGGGACTTGTTTCTACAGTGACAGGGACAAGGGTATGACAACTCAGGGACAATCATGGATACTTCTACCATATTAGTGCTATTAACTTGGAACATGTTGACAGATTCGTAATACTACTAATTTTCTGCAGTTAAATGCGTCTATTACTCTTCATTGTTGTAAGTAGTCATTCTCATTCAACACCTTTCCTCCAAAGGTCACTGGCTTTGTGAGTGGTTAAGAGGCTGGCCAGTTATTGTGCGAATGCTCTGACCATTGGTAGCATTGACATTGTCATATGTACAGGCTGGGATGTATTCTGGGGACCAGGGTTGCCACCTTTTCAAATGGCCAAGATGGAACATTTTTGGAGCACACATCAGATTTTACAGGTCGACACATACCCACAGTAAGTACAAAGGATAGAACTTTACTTATACACCTACATAAAAGCCTATTGTTGTAGCGGTTAAGTTGCTTATTCTGTTTCTTGTAACATTTAGGTATTTTAGATACAGAAATAATTATTTTCTGCAACTATTACATAACATATGGGACATAATTATGTCCTACAATCTAAGGACATTTGCCATTTTTAATATTTTTTGTCAGGACACAACTGTCCAAAGAGGGACTGTCCCTCACAAAGTGGGACAGATGGTAACCCTACTGGGGACACCAGATTGTTTGGGCCAACACATAGCCATGGTCAGTGCAGGTTTAGAACATTCATTTGTTTCCTAGATGTGAGCCTATACCTTTAGCACTTTTGTTGTTTGCCTGTTTCTTGTACGAACTACGTTTATTCTATCCTGACGTGACCGCTTTAGGCAACTGTTACATGCAGTATGGTACATAGTTATTTCCTATAATCACAGGACATTTGGCATTGTATCATTGTTGGTCAGGTCACACCTACACACACATTAATTGTCCCTCACACAGTGGATCAGGGGGTATCTTGTTTACGTCAGTGCCTTCATCACCCTTATACCATGTGCCACTATGTGAATGTGTGCAATATATTTTCTCGCTTATTCGTGTCGGGACACATGCGTCACGGGCAGGTGTTTGATCATGGGTAGTAGGTTCTGCATGACCATCTAGGGCTGGACAGTCTCGTGCACCACCACAGCACATTCCAACTTGTGCCTAGATGTCTACAGGACTGGACATTGTGTCTTGATACCCATTCTAATGTTTACACAGGTTACTTATCCCATGAGGGATATCCCAAAAATTTAACAAGACCAATAACAAGACTGATACTGAACATTCTTCTGGCATTATGAAAATGTGCTGGGGGTTTTACATGCAAGGGATACATAGTTTGCAATCCTGAAACTGCCTAAGGTGACACTACCTACTACATATGCGTAGTGGTCACTATGTGTAGATGTGGCTGCACAAAACTAGTAGGCCAAGTATGGCTGTATTTGGTGGACGTTCAGGTATGGGGCAGGTTGTGTGCTGTGGAGGGGATGCTGGGTAGTCCATTATGCATCCAGGTGTGTTGCATTTGATATGGCCAGTTCCATCAGGACCAATCTGTGGGTATGTGCCGGTGACATGTCTGTACATTTGTATCGCACATTTTAATATTCATATGTTTGTGGGATTGTGTTCTGCAGTATGGCCTGTCTGGTTGTATTGCAGATGTGTATACATGTTTTTGTGTTTCTTTCTGCTTCACCCGCTGCTCTCTCGTACACCTCCGGTTCACCTATTCTGCATACGACACAGTGTCACCTTTGAGGATTATACCATTACCCATCCCCCCACACACATATTCCTGACACTCCATCCATCACTGCTTTGGTTGATGGCCCATGACACGGTCAAGGTAACACATTGCATACCCTACATATGTCAGGTACCTGTATGGTTGTGTGGACTACCCTGCCATGTTTGACTTTTCACATGCTATACCTCATGCACATAGGTACATGCCCATACTTAACTTTCATGACATGTTTGGTATACCCGGGTAATACCCGTTCAACTGTGACACATCCTGACAAGTTCGGCTTGGACCGCAGATGTGCGGATTTTGGCTGACTGTTCTAATAATTTGTAGGATGCCACCTTTTCCTATGTCCAGGATGGAATATATTCCGGACATATATCCGATTGTACTGGACAACACGTACCCACAGTCAACGCTATGGATAATACTGTTCCTTTCAGCCTACATGTTGCCTTATTGTTGTAGCAGTTTATATGCTCCTTCTGTTTCTTTTACATGCTTATTCTATTTCCTGTCACATTTGGTATGTGAAATACGGACATACCTATTGTATGTGACTATTACATGCGTTGCGGGATATAATTTGGTCATACGGTCGCTAGATATTTACATTTATCATGTTTTTTGTTATGGACACATCTGCCCAGCTGTGTACCCTCCCTCACAATATGGGTCAGCTGGTGACGCTGACCATTGGGCTGGACGTACCTACTGGTGGCGGGCTAACATATGATGCGTTTCACTTCCACTTGGTATAACTATCTACACTGTGTTGGACTATGGCACATGGTTTTCAATGTTATTTGTTCATGGGATAGGGACCTGTTATTCCCTACCGTGCATTTGTGTTTGCTTCTTCATTTTGTGTTTGCAGGAACTGTCTTGCATGCTTTGCATACGTTTCAGTATCCACGGACACTGACAGATGTGATTACTATATCTTGCAAATTGTTATATGCAAGCATTTTAGGTTGCATGTCGACAGCTGACATTTCCACACCTCCGTGCGGCACTTCGACATGCCCTATGCACTTGCGCTCCTTTCCTATGCATGTGGCTGTGGTGGCAGTGCACCTTCATTAATATGCATTTGGCGCTACTGCACCATCTTCACTCTGCACAGTCAATGCAAGCCTAACGCCGGCCTTGCACCGAGCTTCATGAATCCCGGGGAAAATGTTATTTTGTTACATATAACATATTTATTACAATTTAGTTTATTTTAATTTTATCTTTGCAGGTGCTATAACCCTTTAGAGAAGTTTGTCTTTTTAAATTGCACTGACTGATATCATCAGCCATCATGCTGTTTGATCACATAACTGTGTCTAGATTTTAAATAGAAGTGTTTGCTTTATGATTCACATTCTGATTAAATCATTTATCTCTTTGGCAGAAAGTGTTCTGCCTAATAAATTTATTAAATGGAAATATAAACATGAACAACTATGCAATTTCTCCATTACAAAAAGTAATTACAATATATTAGCATTCACAAAAATAACTTTTATAGATATTAAAATATTACTTAAATGGGAATACTTTGTAAATTAATTCCTATTTTCTAAGCATCATGTCAAAGCATATTAGAAATTATATTGTTGGCTTTAACCTCTAAAAATTGAACTGTTATAATATTGCCCAAACCTCTTACTTTGAGTTTCATAAAGAATCATAATGTTACTAAAATGGAAATGTTAAAAGGTTAGAATATAATATTATTAGCTGACCTTTTTGAAAGAAATTAACTGATGTTTGCAGCTGAAATTATAATGCAAACCATTTGAACATTATTTAGGGCCCATATACTAAGAACAGTGGAAAGATACATGAACAGCTGGGTCTACTTCATACCATCGAATTATCACTTCATTGAATCCCACATCATCAAGATGAAATTGCCAAAACCACAGAGCATCGAATACTTGGAATTTCAAAAACAAACCCTGGTAAAACAATCACTAACCCAACATAACAAAAAAAAAAAAAAACCCTGGTAAAACAATCACTAACCCAACATAACAAAAAAAAAAAAAAGCAAATCATCCCACCAATCACACTGCACACCACACCCCCTAACTAAATATACTAACGCTGAAACTGTACTACAGTTCGGAAAGACCAAAGATCACCATGGTGGCCCAGTGTTTTTTTTTTTCCCATGGAAAGCTCTTGATATTCCGGCTGTTCGATGCTCTGCAGTTTTGGTGATGTTGCCTGAGTGTTGTGTGATTCGATGAAGTGGTAATTCTATACTTTGAAGTAGACCCAAATAGATATGTGATTTCTTAATTATGAAAAGTAACTATTATCCATTAGCATTAAAACACAACAGGTGTTTAAGGTTATTAAAGGAGATTCTTTAAACAATAATTCCAACTATTAGAACATCATTTTAAAGTTTATTAGAAATAATATATTTAGAAAGTCTATACAGATTATGCAGTTTAAATGTATAATCTTTCTCATAACTCATACTTTGGGTTCCACAGAGAATCAAAAGTTACTAATATGGAATTTTGGAGATAAGACTATCATACTAGGCAATGACTGCTTTGAAAGAAGTGAACAATTCTATAGATGTATTAAAACCAAAGAGTCTTGTATAGTGGATAGATGCCTCATACCAAGGCCAATGAAAATATATACATTAGCAAGTATAAGCTGTTTCTGCTATAGAAAGCAACTACAATCCATTAACATTAGCTTTTTATGGTTATTAAGTGGAGGATCTTTAAAAACTAATTCCAACTATTGAAACATGAATATTAAAGCCTATTAAAGATTGTATGTTTGGAACTCCTATATTTAAAAAAGTAGACATTGACAATCTTTACCATGGTTTATTCTTTAGGTTTTATGTAAAATAAAATAATGCTAAAATGAAAATGATAATAAGAATAGTTTACTATGGGTTGACTGCTTTAAAAGAAGTTAACTTATGACAATTTGGATAGCTCAGTAAAGTTACTAATAAATAACATAAAAAATAAAGCAGCTATTTTTTAAGTAATGATAAAAAGAATGATGATGCAGGACTATTTAACTATTTCCTTTTTATCATAAAAGGAAAAATGTCTCACACAAAGTTTGTCAAACTCAGATAACATGATTCTACCTAAACACAGAAACACCAGAAAAGATTACTTGAAATTTGTTGAAGTCAGTTATTTAGATGATTTAAGAGATGAAAGGAATAGAAATGTAATAAATGAATCAACTAGTCTATCTTCTTCCAATATATATATATATATATATATATATATATATATATATATATATATATATATATATACATATATATATATATATATATATATATATATATATATATCTTGGAAAATCTTGACTTGAAATTACATCCATAGAATAATAATTGCACCTTATAAAATTGTCATATTAATAAAACAAAGGCATTAGTAAACTGAAAATATTAAAAAAGAGATCAAAGTAGAATTGCAAGATATATTTTGACTGCTGTGTATTGGAAGTATACTGATCAGAAATTCAAACTTTCTTTAAATGGATATGGAAATATAATTGTAATTTGAGAAAATCAGCAGTTCTTATGAATATGTCAGTATAAAGGAAACAACAATGTTCAGCTTGTTATATTTTGGAGTTTAATTGATAATTGTCAGAAAACTATTACTGAAAAATGACATATGATTTTCCATCTTTGATGAGTTTTGGAAAAAGGTGTTCAAATTGAGATGAACGAGTAAAACTAATAATTGTGAGTGTTAAACTGAAAAAAAAAGTTGAAGAACGTTGACAGAAAATGAAACACAAAAATAACTTTCATTTGTACATCTTAAATTTCCATATTTTGACTTTGCTGTAGAAACATGGTTTATGTTGTAGATTGTTCCCATTCTCTGTATATATGAGCACATTAGTTGTTAAAACCATTAAAATGTTCATATTCTGTGATAATTATTGTTTTAAATTCACAATAATATGGGCCATAAATGATATATTACAGGTAAACATATCCATTTAACTTCTGCACCGTGAATCAAACGGGCAAAATGTATTAAATGTGCATAACACACTTGAATTAAATGAGATTCTTTAGTTCCTTTACTGAAACATAAATCATTATTCTTACTACAGTTGTGTTTAAATTGGGTATATAGAAACAATGCAGTGTGTTTTTGATATTCAAATGCATTTTCAAATGAGCTCTTTATAATCCACATTTTCACGTGGCACAAAGATTACTTGATATAGTAATGTAAAGTTTTTGCTGCTTTGGGCTGCTGCCTGTGGTAATCTTAAGATTATTTGTACCTGAAGAATGCACACAATCAGGTCAGTTGGATAAAAATATCAAGGAAAAGTGAATAGCAGACTAGTTTAGAGAGAATGAATTGAAACAATAATTAAGAAGAGAATAATGTATATATTGGAATTAGAAAGAGAGAGAGAGAGTGATAGACAAAAAAGGTAATTTTAGGAATTGGAAACTGGAAATGACATTATAATATACATAATGGGTTGAAGTGGTAGAGGACCAAGGTAAGCAGGACATCCAAAGAAAGGAAAGGAGTACTGAAAAAAAATAAATGTAGATTATCATTCTGGATAGAACAAAAAAATAACAGAAAAAGATGCATAATTGGGTTGAGAGCATTTTTTAGTACAAGCAGGTTAGCAAGAAATGTACTTTATTCAGAGGTGAAAGAATAAAGAAATAAAGTGAATGCCAAAGTGTGGAAAATGAGAGAAGAACTAGGGAGTATCAATGAATTGAATAATGTGATAGAAGAGCATTGCTAACAACTGCATATCTAAGGAGGATGATGTTTCCAGACATAAAAGGAAAAGGGAGATTTAAAAAATAGAAGAACACTCTTAGCTAATGCTGAATAAGGATCTAGTAATTATAAAAAAAATAACTAAGAAAAATGGAATCATTCAGTTCACCAGAAGGTAAACTAATCAACCATAATCATCGTGAGATTCAACTTTTTCTCCTTAGTGATGATGACTGTTGAGTTCATTCATAATAACTTAGGAGGATGTAGGAGCAAAGACATTCATTTTGGAGGCTAGAGATGAAACACCCATACAGAAATACTTTTTTATTGCTTTCATCTTGATGACTCCTGTTTCAATGGCTTAAGATGGGATGAACAAAAACAATCCATGATGCAAAGAATGAAAATAATGGAAGCTGGCAGTGCTACCTTTCTTTCTCAAAATTTTTTCATGAGATGATTGGGTGGGGATGAATAGAAGGACCATTAGTGGGCTTATTCTGTGATAGTTGAAAGGAATGTTGAATGCCAGAATGAGTAAGAAAGTCCAAAGTAGTAATGCTGACTAGTGACAAAAATAACAAAGGTTTACTCTTTATATTTGATTCTCCCTCTTCAGACACTAATACCAAATACTTGACCTATGTGTTAGCAAGGAGAACTGATGTACCACTGGTGGATGTTATAATAATAGGAAAGTAATTTTTGAGTAGAAATTTTCAGTCTGCTAGTCATTACTGACTTGATAAAAAAATAATGCTCCCATTTCTAAAAGACTTGCTCTCAGTGTAAGTGACCACTTAAATTAAGTGTAGGCTAAGAGTAGGTGTTTTGGAATCTAGTCCCCATAGTAAGCTTTTTTAAAGATAGATCTTACACCAAAGTAAGTCACTTACACTGAGAGCATGTCTTTTAGAATCAGGGCAGACTTACACTGAGATCAACTTGTTTAGAATCTGCCCCAATGTGCTGATGGTATAGAGAAGAATATTTTCATCTGACAAAAGGCAAGCTTTTTATTCTTTAAGCTAGACTTTATATTTTCTTTACAAAAAATAAGCTTTATTTATGGTAAGACAAAAAAATTGGATTAAGGCAATGTATAATCCTAAGGCACAAGTAGTGTTTAATGGATAGATTTTGAAAAAGACAGATTTTGAAGTGGCAGAAGATGGGGTTGTATACTGCACCCATCATTGTATGCAGTACTCATTAAAGTCACTTAATGGAGTATTAGAAAGATTCAGGAGAAGACCTGAGAGAAAAAGACAGAAACCAAAGAGAAAAAAAAAAAAAAACACATTTACATACCTTTGCATTTTATTAGTAGGTAATACCTGCCAGTTACTTGAGGCATTACAAATGAAATTTCAGAGGTTTAATAAAAATTAAAAAAAAAATAACTGTCTCAAATATACCAGTAAAACAAGAAATATATTAAGATAAAAAGCAGCAACACATAAGCTTTCACAAACAAATCTGTATTTTTTCAGATGTATAGAACCAGGGCAAATATAATGAAACATTTAAATAATAGTAGTTAATCAGATGATAAAAATATTATGTTCTTAAGAATATACCACCCAAATCCCCCAACCATTCATCTGATGGTTCTTGACTTAAGGACCAGTTTTATGTTGATCTGACCAATAAGGCGAGGAAATTTATTCATTTTAATTTATTTCCCATGTATACCCATTTTTTTAGTTTTGTAAATCTTGTATAAAGTCTGAAGGTGAGTTACAGAATGTGCTGGGTAAAATTCTAGAACTTGATTTTAATGGGAAAGTAATGAATATAGAATTTAGGATAAAATGTAGAGAATAAAGATTGACTGCAGTATGGAAAATATTGAAAGCTAAGAAAACAGACCAAGAGAAAGACAAAATGTTTAAGTGAATAAAATAAAAATATGGCCCAGAAACAAGCAACTAGATGGATTATAGAAAGGTGGTTGGTATGCATTGTCACTCAGTAATGGTAAAAAGGGAGTAAAATAGTAACATTAGATAGGAGCAGAAAATAGTGCCAAAAATGTGGTTATGAGTTGAAAAGAGTAACCTAGATTTTTTCGATGGATTTGATCCCAAATGAGACAAATATGATGAGGTAACTATAGTTGAGGATGATCACTATAAGGAGATACCAGAAAAATAAACATCATGAACAAACTAATGTACCAAAAGCTGATGACCACATACAAACAATCCTGAATTCCATAGAGGTTATGAAAGAGGTGTTACAAGAAACATATTCCAGATGTTGACACATGAGTACAAAAAAGTACTGCAGGTACAATGGTGGAAAAATATGCTAAAATTGTGATGGGTAGACAGAATTATTATATGTTCAGTTTTGAAAAAGAATAGGAGAAAAGAGGAATAAATGCCAGAAATAGATAGCAATGATCCTGACAAAATGTTTAAAGCACAACCCAGTAGTATAGCATAAATGGAAGGGAATTATCAATCATATAGTGGAATAAGAAGGATTTATAATGAATATAAAATATCTTTGTGGGCAGTTTTAAGAATCTGAAGCAAACATGGGGAGTGTTACAGGAATTATGGCATAGAGAAAAGGGAAGTAAATTCAAAGAAATACGAGATGTGGGGAATTACAATAAGGGATACGGCACAGAGAAACAAACATGATGTCCATGTTTAGAAGAGACATGCACTTTTAGCATATATATATATATATATATATATATATATATATATATATATATATTTATTTATTTATTTATATATATATATATATATGTAGCCAGATAGGTGTGTGTATGTGTGTGTGTGTGTGTGTGTGTGTGTGCGTGTGTGTGTGTGTGTGTGTGTGTGTGTTTGTGTGTGTGTTGTGTACATGTCATTGTCAGAAAGTTGCTTTGTATCTTGCTGATCGACATGCATATTTTGAATTATTGAAATTATTAAAATGTGCCTTAAGTTTCAAATGTTATGTGAACAGATGTGTATGTACTAAATCTGTAGCTTTGTTTAGATACTTATATACTCAAATATAGTGTGACCCTGTTCAGAACTTGATGCAGTAGAATGGGGTACTAATCCTTAAAAGTTCTGGTTAGTATTGGGCACTTTCTTGTGCCTTCAGGGCAAACATTCCCTGAGGCCATAGCAAGAATGTTGACAAGAAATGCTTGAATTTATTAAGTTTAATATTAATTTTAAAAGGGTTGCTGCACAGCCCAATATGATGAGTTATATCTCAAGTACATCACAGGGCTTATGCTCTTACATGTGAAGTTTGGTTGTAGGAAACTCCTCAAATAAAAACAAAAACTTCCATGCCAAAAATCATCACAATATCAGGCAGTAGTGGAAGGAATCAATCATCTGTCACAAACATCTACTCATTCTTCCTTACCATTCCTTTCCTTTTTGCCATTCATAAACATAATCCAATGAGTGGAAGGGCAACATTCTGTGTCAAAAGTTGCCTCATAATCTGCTTTTTATTTGAATAGTGCCAAGATAAAATGCAGTAATTAATTCAATCCATTTATTCTACTTCCCATTTGATAAACTGTTAATGATTGTTGTAAATGTTGAATTTTCTTTTCAATTTTTTGCCTGTCCTTTGGACCCAGCTCATGCCTAAAAATGCATGATCAACAAATGTGAAATAAATAAATAAATAAATATTTCTTTTATGCGGTTTAAAATCTCTTCTCTTCTGTATAGTATAATAGAAATATAACATATAGCTCCTTGGCTTTGGTAGCTTACCTACCATTACTTAAGTGTAATGTGGATGAGGCTACAACCTGTTGAGTACAGTTGCAAAGCTTACAATTTTATTGTTTCTTAATAAATATGACTGCTAGTGCTCTTCCATTACTGTATCAGCACTAATTCAAAGTTTTTGGGCTTTTCAATTTTCTCTAGGACAGTCTTAGGACAGAAATTAGTATGGTTAACTAAAACAATGTTTGGGTAAAGTCTTCTGATATAGAGAGTGAATGGTTGAAAAGTTAATTGATTTGTCTTATTTGGTTATTGCCTTAATCTGACTTTTCTCAACAATTCATATTAGAGCTAATTTTGGTTGGTAAAAGCTTTTCAGTGCACTGCAAAATTAATATAGGGATTAAATGTAGAAGCAACATAGAGAAAATCAATTTGATTGTTAAGCACTGCTTTAAGATACCAGATAATGAGTTGTTAGCCAAGTACATGCCAAGTTATTAATTCACTTTGCGTTATGTTTTTATACATTGCTTTGAGCAACATTAAATGGGGAAGTGACATACAGAAATGTGATTTTGTCCAATAGGTTCCGTGCTGTGCTGTGCATGAGATAGTTACTACAGGCTACAGATCTGTTATCATACACGTCTAAGTAGGTACTATACTCCTCACTGATAAGTGCTATGCAATGCTCTCCCATTTCCATGACATTTTTGCCAGATTTGTTTATGGAGTATTTTACTTTATGTTCCATGTTTGCAAATGCTGTCTGGCACAGTGCTTTATGGTAAAGCAACAATATTTTGATTGACAGGCTATTCTGCTCATGGTAAAATGAGTACAGGGGCCAGCCATGTTGTACAGATGCTAAGCTGAGTATACTAGAAGCAAAACAGAGAGGTGAGCTTTGTTGCATACTGCTGAATTAATACAGCTTACAGATACTTTCTTTTGCTGGTAGAAGTAATTACACCTGCTGCCACATGACATTTCCATAAATTCCTACTCATTCTTAAGTTCTCTAACTGCCATGCAATGCCACATAGCATGTTTTTTTCTGTGCCCAACAGAATTAATTGAATGCATCCATTTTCATTTATTGGCTGTCTGCATCCTGTCTGCAGGTGTTTGATGAATACAGGTGTTGGGTAACCATGGCATTGAGTGATGGAAAGCAAAAACTGCAACAATATATAATTTTTTACCTTTGCACTTTTACTCCTTGTCTGCAGGTGTTCTGTCTACTTCCTGTGTGGGCCACTATTTCAGGTTTGTGCACTGCTAAGTGTTGTCCAAATAAGATAAACACAGCCAAATCTAACTTTCATTTTCTCCATTTTCCTTGTTTGCCCTAAGCTGCATACCTCACAAACATTGCCCCACCCCAAAAAAAAAATGGGAAAAAGTAGTTGACATGAAGAAAAGCAGTCTATGAAATAAACACTACAAAATATTTGTTGGTAAAAATGAAATATTTCAACATAGGTCTGGACTTGAAATCTCACTCTAATGAATCTTCAGAACACAGTAGGGGTGCCTTATCCATCTTTGCCAGACAAAAAGCTTTGCAGCAGTGATCTGAAATCATTCTGCCTATAACCAACTGCACCATGATCCACGGTACTAAAAAACACTTAGCAGTTATTTGTACATGCATAAATTTTAGATCAAGTGCAATGAGTGATCACACAACCATTTATGACTATTGCTTGCAAAAATGCAGCTCTTTCTTACCTCTCTGTGTTTGTTGATCATTCTTGTCTTATCTGACCAGTAATCTGAGATGTGCAGTCTGTAAGGCATTCTATATCATTGTCCTTAAAATGTGTGAGGATATTAAATGGCAATAATATACATTTGTCAGCAAATGCAGGGGAGTTTGGATATTAAGGAACAGAACTTGTGAATTGTATGTTGCTTACTTACACTTCTGACCTTGATAAAATTACTTTCATACACTTTGTAAATCTAACCTGATTCACCCAGTGGAGGTAGGGCAGTCTGCATTGCTGTATTGCTTTCCTTCTCCCTGCCAGTAATCATTCACAGTAGCAATCTATTAGCAAAAAAAAAAAAAAACTGAGGGAGTGCCTGCACTATCTTTACATTGGCTACACAGTGCCAAGCATTTGGGATTCAGCAATTCTAATGAGTTCACACTTCATTTGCATCTTCACCATGCTAACAGACCTAAATCTATACCATAAAAAGGAAACATGTAGATGTCAAACCTGAAGGTCAGGAAACTTGTTTAAGTGGAGAATACAGAACAGGCAATTGATATGGGATATATCTGCACAGAAGACTACTGAACTTGAAAAGGAATGCTTGCATTTTTCAGCTATGTACTGCAGATACTGAAATGTCATTTTAGAAAATTTTGTTTCATATTTCTCTCTCTCTCTATGTGTGTGTGTGTGTGTGTGTGTGTGTGTGTGTGTGTGTGTATATATATATATATATATATATATATATATATATATATATATATATATATATATATATATATATATATATATATATATATACATATATATTATATAATATCAATATGTCTGTGTGTGTGTGTGTGTGTGTGTGTGTGTGTGTGTGTGTGTGTGTGTGTGTGTGTGTGTGTGTGTGTGTATATATATATATATATATATATATATATATATATATATATATATATATATATATATATATATATATATATATATATATATATATTAATTAGCATGTGCTACTGTTCTATGTATGCATTACTTAGAAGTGTATTGATGGCATGGACATGTTTGTCAGGTCATTTCACAGGTATACATGACTGGCAATAGCTTAAGATTAAATGTTCTGTGTTAAATCTGTGCACATGTTTCAGGTGCAGTTCATTTCATGGCACTTTTAGCATTTCACTGATGGTTTGTTAGCAAAATGTGTTACCTGCCTTTTCTTTTTTGAGTGGCAGGAGCAAAGTTTTATTTCTATTTTGAAACAAACAAGGATATGTTGCTATTGTTACTCACCCTTGTTTTGCATCTAGCCTTACTTTTTGTGTGAATGTAATATGTTACCACACAATTCCTGTTGTTTATATTTCAGCTATCTAAACTGTTTTATGTTTCTCTAGTGGGTAACACTGAAATGATACATTTTCTGCTTTATCTCGGAACAGGATTTTTTTAGTTATGTGATACTTATATGTATTATTCTTCTGTTGTGTTTTAGAACTCCTAGGATTATGGCATCCAGGTGTCTGAATCCCCAAAAAACACCCTTCACTGACCCTGAGAATCGGGTCGTTGTGGAAGCTTTTAGGCAACATGGTGTCTTTCTGCTTGAGAGAAGATGTGGGGATATGTCAGACACAATGCAAATTTGGTAGAAGACAGTTGCAGATGCAAATGCAGTTGGTGGCCACAGTAGGACATATAATCAGGTGCACAATAGAGCCAATGGCATGATTTCATTTGCACGAAGAAGAGCAGCTGCAGTGGGCAATGATCAGTTGGGTATGGGGGGAGCCTGCTACAGAGCCACCACTAATAGTAAATGAAGAGTTCCTGTCCACTGTCAGGGATTCAGACAGATCCCACGAAAGTGCAGAACAGCATGCCCCTGGCAATGGTGCTACTATTTCAGGGCAGCAAGTATGTCCCAGGAGGAGCTTCCAGGTAGGCATGTGTATCTCAATTGTTAAATACTCTTGTATAGTAAAATATTTATATCTATACATTAGGTCTGTTTAACAAGAAATTGTTTGGATGGATTGTAGATTGATAGTGTTACCTACACATTTTGACTGATTATGCATGGGGCTTAGGTTGGACTTTTCATCCAAGTTCATGTTGAAAGTATAGTTGATGGACATATAAAGGGCAAAAAGTTTTACTCCCATGTTACAGTTAATTGTGATGATGTTTTCCTTAACTTTTACTTAACTTCTTCTAGGACAATCAAGCACAGGGAACCTATCATCTGTACATGGTAAGCCAAACATGTTTATGTTAGTACTGATGAGCAGTTTAAAGAAATATTTAGTGCATAACATTGATGTCAAGACTGTTGTGTGCATTGTTGTACTGTCTGTAATAGTGGCACCACTGTTAGCTTATTAGCATATATTGAACTATAGAAGTGTAGGTATTATTTATTTCTTGTGTTTGTTGCTTATTATCACAGGTGATCTTGCCAGTGGAAGAGTAAGACTTTTACCCCCTGATTTCAGAGTATCATCAGTCTCTGATAATGATGGTGGCTAAACAGAGGCACAGTGGCAGGGGTGAAGTGTTTGAATCTGACACTCAGATTGACATACAGCCACCCCCTTTAATTCCACTGGACACAGCTAGTAGGGCTATGTCTACCTATTCCAGTTACTCTCAGATATTGGACAGGTGGAGGGTGAGACAATCTATCAGGGAAGTGTGTTTACTCCGGCTTCAGTGCCTGTTGACTCTGGACATAGCCAAAGTGTCAGGTGAGGTGCCATGCAGGAGAGTTGTTAGGGGTGCTTGGAGGAGGCCTGATGTCCATAGCTTCATAGGTTTATAGGAAAATACTAGGCTATTAGCCCAGAGGACCTTATAAGCCTAGCCAATAATTTTGCCCATGTTTCCACAAATTCAGTGCCTGTTTCCCCTCTCCAGCAGAGACACAGGTGGGATCCCAGGGGTGAATTTTCTGTTTCCCATCCAGTCATCCAGGTTCCTGTTAAAGAGGGCTAGTGAGGTACTCTGCTTGACATGGAAAGGGAGTCTATTTCACAGATGGAGGAGTCCTTGGGACACAAATCTATCCCGCCAATAAGTTATATTAATGTTACAGATCAGGTTGAGACCTTGTGTGTGGGTTGTGCGAGTGGAGTTTGACTTACAGATATGCAACAACTCCATCAAGTCTGGATCTGAAATGGCCTTGCATGTCAGACACAGGTCACCTTTGCGCAGTCTGTATGAGACAGAGTAGAGGGACAGGGCTTTTAGCCTATCTGTATAGGACAGGTGCTTGAGACCCTGGATTTTCCTCCTCCTCTGTGGTCTCTCCAGCAGCTGAATGTGCTTGGCAAGGTACATGCTGAAGGGGCCATTGTATTCGATAATGGGTCTGATAAGGGAGGAGTACAGGAATGTTATGAACCTCCTTGTTCCTGGATAAAATACCCTTACTTATGAGGTGGGTCATGTAGAAAGCCTTCCATACAATGGAGGCAATTCAGTGGTAAAAAGTCAGGTTGCTATCAACCTGGGTTCTCAAGTCCATCATGACTGATTGGATGCTTAGTACATTGTTATTAATGTGATAATTAGTGAGACACCATTTTCCCCAAAGGGGATAATGATACATTTCTTGGCATTCAGTCGGAGGCCATGCTTCTGGCACCAGTCATTAATATGGGTAAGGCCCTCTTGTAGGTTGACATCACTAGAGGAATATAAGACAGTGCCCAGGTTACAGTTATCTGCAAACTTGGTCAGCCACAGAACACTGTTTTTGGCTTGCACCTCAGAAAAGTATATCCAAACAGTAGAGGCTTCCCCTATTTTGACTGAGTGGGTTTTATCAGTGAGCCAGTTAGCTACCCATCTGGTAACATATGAGTTGATGCCTAGTTGGGAGAGTTTATGTATTATGCCCAAGTGGGGAATAGTGTTGAAGGCTTTGGCTATCTGGTCAATGGTATTTTTGTAATAAAGTGCACTGTCTTCCCCTCATCCATGGCTTTGGTGACTATTTGGAATAAGTCAACCAAGTTTAACAGCCATGAGCTCCCTTTGGCAAGAAAAAATGTGTGGGGTCAACCATTTTGAGGTTGTCAATGTCCTTGTTTATATCAAGTAGTCTTGCTAGATCATGTTTGCAGCTATCAAGGAGACATCCTGGGATACTGTTGGGGTCAATTGAGACTCTATTTCTAGCCTTAGTGAGTCCTACCAGGACATGATCTCTGTTATTTGTTGGGGGTGTATGCAGGTAGGTATTTCATGGAGGGAGGCAGGCAGAAGTATGGAGGGTCTGAATTTGTTAGCCAGCAAAATTGCTAAGTTGCTCTGCTCAGAGAAGGTGGCAACATTGACCTCTAGTTCAGCACAGTGGTTTCACACATAGCTATAGAAGGCCTTGTGGTTGTCTTTAGACAATGTGGCTATTTTGACCTCCTAATTGGCTTTGTTGGACTTAATTAGTCCTCTTAATTTCCTGTTTAGTTTAATTGGAAATCTCCTGTCATTATGGGCGTTGCTTTTCCTGATTATAGCCATTATTTTTTTTCCTTTTGTTATTTACCTTATTAAGGTTAGGATTCCACTTATGTGATTTGTTTTTAGAGTTTGTTTGGCCTTACTTCTACTAGGTAAAGTAGCCTCTGTATAGCCTTTTACATGGTTGAACAGGATCTCTGTGAACAATTCTTCATAGGTTGTTGTGAACTCAGGGTAGGGAGGAGCACTGAATTTTGATAAACTATCAGTTAATACGGCATAGTTAACTTTGGTATAGATCCGCACTGTTGCAGGGTTTGCTGGGGTTACTGAGTTGATTTTTATTTTGAGGGAAATAGATTTGTGGTCTGACTTCAGCAGTGAGGATGTAACATGGGAGGTAAGGCTGATGGAGCACTGTCCTATATTGGTGAGTATCAGGTACAGCATGTTTGAACCTAGCACTATCTGGTCAATGGTATTTTTGTAATAAAGTCCAGTAATAATTATCCCTGGGAGTATGAGGCAGTCTCTCATGCATGAGGTATTTGGTTTAATGATGAGTATCTCCAGTATGTCTCGGTTCAAGCTGTTGGATTTTAGGAACATAGAGAGGGACCTATACCTTTAGCTTGCTAGAATATGGTATGGGACTCCTCTACTTTTTGTCCCTGTCTGTGGAGCTGGTAGTCTAAAGGTGTGGAAGGCACTGTTACCTTGCACAGCCAGGTAGTTTCTGCGGATTTAAATTACATCTCAGAAACAGCACAGCTGTCTATATTCTCCAGAGTAAAGACAGCTTGTAGGGTGAGGATTTTCTTGTTTAGGCTCTTAGCATCAAGCAGTAATACCTTTAGGCTTCTTTGGGTTTTATTTGCTATGACAGTAGGTTTGTCAATTTGGCATTAGTAGAAAAGGCTCTAAAGGGATGGATAACATTTTAGCCAATATTCTCAAGATGAGGGGAAATAGATGAAGACCATTCCTTGCAAAGCAATGTCATCTGTTAATCGTGTCCCCCCATCCTGACAAATATTGAATCCCCTTGGAAAGACAACAGAAACTATAGCAATTTCTGATGTCAGTCATCTTTTATTTATACTGTGTTATCATCCTGGTGAAGGTAGAATGCTGCTCAATGCAAGGCACATACTTACCAGAGATACATATTCAGAGAGATCAACAATGTCTCATTTTGTATATTCAAGGGAAGTAGATTTCAAGTCATTAATGCAACATGGACTATGACAAAATCATACTGGTACCTGTGGTGTAGTGACTTGAGTGCATGCATAATTTGGTGGATTCTGGATCCAGAAAAGCAACTAACCATTTAGCTTCTCCTTGTTCAGTCTGGAGAGTGGGGCATTTGTGTGCCATACAGTGGAGTCCTTTATGTCAAGAGTCCTGAATAATGTGCTGGCCTGCCTTATAGGCTTTGTTCTTGAAGGTTCCAATAGGTGTAGGAGTATGTGTGGTATTTAGTGTTGTTTTTGCTGAGTTATTTAGAGACTGCTGAGGATAGGTATTAGCATTTATAGTAACAGTATATTCAGTGCTACTGCTAAATATTTTTGTATAAGCAATGGCTTATTCGGAAATGGTTTATTAGTTGTGGGGCTTTAGTTATTCCTTGCAAATAATAATATATTTCCATCTTTTCCAGTGTAATCTGCAAGAATGATATCATCTGCCTTAAATTACAAATGTTTAAAGCAAGTTTTAGTAATGATTCACTTGCCACTGACCAAATCACTTAATAGTGTTCATGAACTGAGTTTGAAAAAGGTGCATGTGAATCAGTGCTCGACCTTAGTTATCAAAGTAAAATAAACAGATACATACATACATAATTACATACCTGCATACATATGCACATACATACATACATACATACATACATAAATAAATAAATAAATAAATAGAGTTAGCATCCTCTAAGAAGAGAGAAAACTTTTTCAATCACCTAATTTATAAAACCACTATGGTCAAGATTCTAGAACAACTGCTCATTGCTCTAAGCTAACGTGTGCAAAGAGTAGTGATGATTGAGTAGTTTAGATTCAGGAAACAGCAGTAGACATTGCAGACAGCTACAAAAATGAGGGTAACCTGCAGAATAATCGGCTGTACTGTATGCTAATGAAGCAACAAAAATCATGGTGTTTTGATTCAGATACCTTTAAAGCAAGCACAAACACATTTCACTCATTGTACCACTGGATGCCAACACATACTGGTATACAGCTACAGGAAAGCTTTAAAAGAAGTTAGCAGTTTCCATAGCCTTTGCAAACTTGTACCCATAAGAGGCTAGGACATTTTCTGGAGCAGTAACAAATGCGTATGTGTGTGTGTGTGTGTGTGTGTGTGTGTGTGTGTGTGTGTGTGTGTGTGTGTGTGTGTGTGCATGTGTGTGTATGTGTGTGTGTGTCTGTGTGTTCAACCTGTTGTGAAGTAGTATAATACATAAAAAATAAGTAAGAAGAAAGCAAAAATCAATGATACCTATACAAGAATTTCATAACAATAGCCGACATATTCATAACTCCCACAGGAGTGTAGTACAGACAGCTATACTGATGTAGCAACCTAATATGGGTATACAACCACTGAGTAGCATCAGAGAAACAAAACAGTGTAAACAGTGCAAACATTATATTATCTTATATGTATAACCTCTACCACTGCCTACAAAACATGTATAAATTACAGAAGGAAGCAAACAATAGCAAATGCAAGAATATATACCTACTAAGCAATAAAAACATTAGAATTAGACAAATAGTTATCACTGTAACAAAAACATACAGACAGTAACTGTTCAATTTTTAAGCATCTGTTAGAATAAAACTAGAGAACTCTGTGCACATGAATTTGTGTGTTTCCTGATGCCCATAAAATACATGGGTGATGACCCCAACATCCTCCCTGTGGTCACGTGGGTTTCTTCCGGGTACTCCGGTTTCCACCCACATCCCAAAGACATGCTGTAGGTTGATTGGACACTCTAAATTGGCCCTAGGCATGAGTGTGTGCATGTGTGTGCCTGTGGAAGGATGGCCGCTGGGCTGGCAACTCACCACCGTAAAAATCTCCCCTGCCAATCATGAGCGGACAGGTGATCCGCTGTGGCGACCCCTAACCGGGAAAAAGCCGAAAGAAGAAGAAGAAGGTATACATCACTCATTGCAACTATTTCTCAACATACTAAAGCAATAATATATTTCTATTGATCAATGCACACCTTAAAAAACTCCAGCAATAGCCTCTGCAGTCATAATTGAAACTGTCATTGATTAGTTTGGCAGGATTCTATAGTTCCATTTCCTGCTTATATATTGTAGATATCCCCCTCTGAGATTATGGAATATGTTAATTAGCTCTTAACTCATTATTAAGCATGACATCAGTACCTAAACAATGACATGCATACACACGAGCAGTTCTAGATGATGGATTATAAGAGTTCTGGTTATATAATGCCTTTCAGGAGTACCGTAGTAATACCTCACCAGTACTGCTCAGTCAGTGATATTTTAAGCATCCCTACTAATGAGAAGTACATTTTGAGAGGGTGTATTACACAAAAATATCTTACAAATAAGTTTTAAGTTATAGTTACTTAGGAGTGAACCTTAATGTCCATATATGTTATCATTTTGTAAAATAATGAGAGTTGTCTGTGCAGCATCTCGCACAAAGAATGAAGACTGCCAACAATGTACATATGGGATAAGAAACAGTTTTGTACTGATTTCTACTGAAAGGAGCTGAAATATTTCTTTGAGGCAAAGCAGCACAGAACATTTCAAAACTTTTGCTATTCTCTGCAGTATGATTAGTACATAGAGGGAAGCTGTGTTATGAGTAAGATAATTAATACCTGCTTACAAATGCAGTTCTATGCTTGGCAGGATAAATAGGCATGGAGATGGGAACTGATTTTACTGACTGACATTTATGGTATAGTGAAGCAACAGACAGATCTTAATATGACAGCAGAGAAGTAACATACAGCAATGTAGTGTTGACCAGGACACTGTGCTGTGCATAACAGAATTAGTGCAGTGCAGAAATGCTATTCTCTTTACAGCAGAATTGATACATATGATGGGGCCATAATGTGAACACCAGAATTAATAAAGTCCACAGATGACATTCTGTGGAAATTACAATTAAATGAACAAGGGAAGGAGAAATTATTTTACTTAGTGGAATTGAAACTTTATGCTTTTCTCTTTATGATAATTCTGTGCATCGTATGACACCATACTGTTAAGAAAAAAGAAAAACTGGACAGTTAGTGAGGAATAAAAATGTGTTGTTTTTGGTTATACCTTTACACAACAAGACGTGGATCATCACTAATATTAAT
The DNA here is from genome assembly GCF_019279795.1 of Protopterus annectens. NCBI lineage: Eukaryota > Metazoa > Chordata > Ceratodontiformes > Protopteridae > Protopterus > Protopterus annectens. The sequence continues at coordinate 1,278,938,453 of NC_056737.1, forward strand.
TGTAACCCATCATTTTGAAGATATGTTAATTTGCACGCTGGGTTGCAAAGATTTTGTATTGATGTGGATCGGCAATGTGGCTAAAATGTATACCCAAGCCAACACAAAAAGTTACAAATACATTTTGCATCATCACCCAAACAGATGTTGAGCTCAGTTTTACAGTCAAAACAAGTAATTTCTTAATTTACTACAAAAATACTCTAACTAGAGACTAGGAACTAAGGTTGGGTGGCATGATGCCAGGGTAATCCTATGGGCTAGGCTTGTAAAGGCTCCAGGGCCATTAGCCAAATACACATCTATGAACCTATGAACTACAAGTATAAAGTAATAGCAAAGCTCCTTGAAGGCCAGTGTATCATAAACTGAACAATCTAACCTATGAATCTATGGCTTACATGGTCATACCTAACTTCTTCCAAAGTTCAAAACCTTGAATTAAGACCAGATCTGATTTCTCTATTTCATAATTATATCAGAAGGAGTAATTCAGAGACAAAATCAGGGACTCATGTTCCACCTTTCTCAGGAAACATCAAGAGGATTAAATGCCTTGGGTTACTGTTTTACTCTCCATTAATTACTTTAGCTTGGGTATAATAGCACTTGACTGTCTTCTCTTCGCACATCAACAGAGAACACTACTTTCATATACAGTCTTTCTTTTTCCAAAGGAGTTGTTAGTACCTTTTTTTTTCTAGCCTGTTATGTCTGTAGATCAATAAAATAATATAGTCAGGAGATAGGAAAATGATTTTATGAAGTGGAGCACATCATTTTGCTTTGTTTGCTATGATAACAGCTTATGAATGCCTTTAGAACAAATTCTTAACTATTCAAAGACTAAGCCAGCTCTATAGCCAGGCGATCATGCATTGCATAAGGAATCAGGGCTAAAACTGAAAAGCTTGAATGGTTAGAGCCTATTGTTGTATCTGAAATCGCTGCAGTTATCAGAGGATTCCACTGTTGTTTGATTTCAGGAATATATGAGCCCATCAATGGATTGGAAATCTATGCAGTTATCAGGGGATTCCACAGTTGTTTGATTTCAGGAATATATGAGGTCTGTCCAAAAATCCAGAGGTATTAGAATGGCTAAATAACATTGAAGTAACATGGCTAATATTTGTTATCAAAAGCTAAAGGGCATTGTAACATCCCTCGTTACTACTGACAGCAAAACTAGATCACCGTGTAGTATCACCAGCAAGTGACATCAGGTGTCAAATTTTTTTTTTTGCTGCAAGTGTATCTGGAATTGTTTGATTTTCACAAAAGCGCAGGTCTAAAGTTGAAAAGTTCTTATGACTTTTCAAGGCAAGAATGTCAAAGATGGTGGCTACAACATACAACATCTGAACATTAATTATTAAGACTGAATTTGATAAAAGCACTTCACAATAGCTGTTTGTGGAACAACAAATTATCTCACATGCTGTTTTCTGTCCTGTTAAACATACTGTGAGATGTAATTATTTTGTTTTATATACAGCTGTAATTAATGCCAAAATTATACAATCATGATGGCTGCCATTATGATCAACAACAATTAATCACTGCAATAGCTTTATGCCTTGCTTTCCTTAATAGGTGTAAGTCAACTATATTTATCAATATATTTAATGACAAGGAGCCAAGGATGTCTACTGATTAACTCAGATCTTCCATTTTGCCATTTGAAATATAAGCTTTGTCTAACTAGTCTGTATATAATAATCTTTTAATGCTTTCTCAGTCCACCTTTGATATCAAAGTACATTACGTTTTGCATACTGATGCTCATACTGGGATAGGTTAAAGTGATGCTTTTTGTGTTCTTCTCTATGCTTAAAAATATGTTCATGTAGGAGCTTATGTTTATGAAAAATATCTCTTTTGTATATTGAAAGTGTCATTCTGAATTCTGTCTATGGTTGATGAAGTTTTGTCTATGTCAGAGACTGCTGCTGAGTAAATGTGTGACACTCCTGATTTCTTTGAGTATAAGGCATTATTTTACTTTTTTTTTACATATTTGACATTATGTGTGTATTCAAAGACAGCTAACACCATTCCTTAGTATCAAACTATTTTTAATTCTCCTAGTTGTACCTATCAGGGATACTGATGCATCTGAAGTTAAAGTTAATACATAACATTTATTTGAAATGAATTTGCGGACCCATTCCCTGCAGCTAGGTCATGAATTAAAGCAGAAACATTTCTGTAGTTAGCCTTACACCACAAAGTTAGCTGCTATGTAAACCGCCTTGTTTTTTGGATATTGGAAGTAAGAACTCTAAATCCTGCTTCTTTGTCTGTAACATCTGATGGCCTATACATACCTCTCAACTGTACAGATTTTTGCAGAAAGTCCAGATTTTTACATCATATTTTTGGTTCATTTTTCATAAAATTGTGTTTTTCTGGCAAATCAGTGGCAAATCATTAAAGACTTAAGTTAGAAAATAATGACAGATATCTGAATTTCAGACTTTACACCCTTCTGAAAATTCATGCTAATGCAAAACCTGTTATTCTATCAACTTTCTAAGTTTGTAAGAGCAATATTTAAAAAGTGTCCCTATGTTTGGACCTTTGCTCCACTTTTATATATGGCTTTGTCCAGATTTCTTGCTCTGAGATTGAGAGGTATGCCTATTAACTAAACTGCCTGTGATTACTGAATGCTATCTTTCTCTAATTATCCTTGTTCCTGTTTGCATTTTGGTCAGCTAGCATTCTGCTCTTATTCTCAGTCATATTATCAGTTAGCTCTCCATAGCTGCTGCTATCGCTGGCTGTCATTTCCCTTGTTCTAGTCTTGGATTTTGAAATATTAGCATTCAGAATTTGGAAAACATTAATTCATTCATAAACTATTACAGGTTATTATTGAATGAAAAGCTGAAGGAGTAAATGTGGCAACAAATGTTGTTGAAGAATATATACCAAGTACCTCATGACTCTGTAGACAACTGAAGGTTTGACAGTAATCTGGATGACCTGGGATTGATTAATTTACTGAATGATAGAGGGTCCAGGCTACCAGTGTGGGATCACCTGTGTTGTGAGGAAGAGGTAGGCTGCCCATGTCATGTTCTTATCTGAGGAAGACAATCTAGCATGCATCAGTCAGGTCAAAGTATCCATGCCCATTAAGCAGAAAGTAGCACAGTAGCCACCTTAGGCAGATACATGGCAGCATGGGGTGCCTCAGGGTAGCATTAAGGAACTCCTTGGCTTTCACACTACTGCAAGGAAGAGAAGGTAGGCTGTGGGAAAGCATCCACCCGTCATGGTTGCATGAGCCATGATCTATCCATAACTGGCAGCTGTCCCAGCACCTTGAGTATTACAGGGAGTTAATGAGTAATTGGATGGTCAGCAAGGTCAGGGCAAAGATAATCTGGAAAATAAAATGGATGTTAAAATGCATTGTATTACATTACACTTGATTTCCAAGTATATAGCAGACCACATTGTTATTATAATTATTTCTGGTAATTCTGCTCTAATTATCCATGTTTTATTATAGCATGACTAAAATTTCAATTTTATTAGTAGCCCTAGCATGCCATATATAGGTCTTTAGGTAACACATGTCATTTTAATTTTTACCACTGTCTCTTGATATCTGTCTGTTTCCAGATAAGTATATAGATATTTTTTTACAAACTACTGTAGTAGTTATTTACTTATTAAAGTAAACTAGGAATATGAAGTGAAAATAGCAGTGTATGTTTTCATTTTGATGTAAAAGACATTTTGCCACTGTCATGTCATATATATCAACTTTTAAACAAAATAAAATGAGGCTGAATGAACATTGGCATAAAAACAAATAATGAATAACCAAAACCACTGAGAAGCTACTGGAGAATAAAGTAGTAACACAATGGTAAAGTTTCTATTTGCAGTTTTGGAACAAGTTCTGTTTGATTTAAGGGGAGGTAGTTATAGGAACAGGTTAAAGATTAGAGAAATGGAATAGCAGGTTAGGTTGAAGGCAATCAAGTTTCCAGGACTCACTGATATGATTAACATTAAATGTTTTTTTAAAAGAAAAAAGGCTGAGAGTTAATAAAAGATAATATATTTATATATGTTTTTATACATTTTTATATGCAAGTTTTACAAGTGTTTGTGGTTCTTTAAATTTTTAATAGGTTTCAAGATTATTAATTGATTACATTGTTTCTTTATTCAATTAAATATATAAATTTTGTGTTTTTTGCATTAACAGTTTCTGAAGAAGTCTGAGTTGACAAAAGTGTTCAAATAAAGGTTTAAATGCTAATGCAGTTGTTTTATTACATTGTGTTCCGCTAGTTTCTCAGTGGCTTTGGTTATTAATTTTATGTTAACTTTTATAGAAGTGCCTGCTTTTGCCAACTACTCAGATATTGTCAATTAAAATAGTAAATGCATAAAAAACAAATGCACGTACCAATAGTGCTGATGTGAACCCCAGCCAAAATAATTATCTGCTCAAATATTGCTTTAAAGTCCCATCTGGTAGGTGCAGTGACTGTCTGGTTACTACTAGTTGGTTTCTTTATTTCCATTAGGAACAGAATTACTGAATACAAGAACATGTGCAAACCAAAAGATTTGTAATGGAACATTTACTCAGATAGATTCTTGGGTTAAATTAAACCTGGGTGTTTGGATTCATCGGCATTCATGCTGACTTCATTACATTACACATCTGGAGAACTTATAGTATTAACTGATGCAATATAGTTCACTATGAAGGAGGGTATCCTATTCCTCTCTTCCAGGGTTTATATATCATCAGCTTTTTATTAATGCTTGTAAGTATGTTTCATTTTAAATTATGCAACAAGAAAAATAAAGGATAGAGTTTATGCCTGTGCTGGGTTTCAACAAAAAACACTGATGGTTCAAAAGACTTGATCTACTTTAGTTGCTTTTGTAAATGGTGTTAATCTGTAGCATGTTGAAAGATATACAATACTGCATTTCTTTCTCTCAATATATATATATATATATATATATATATATATATATATATATATATATATATATATATAGACACATATACATATCGATAGATAAGAGAATGAGATAGATAGATAGATAGATAGATAGATAGATAGATAGATAGATAGATAGATAGATATTCAGATATTCAAAACAGAAGAAAATCTGGCATGAACAAAAATTAGATTATTTGTTCCGTGGAGACATGTTTAAAATTATTTATTGCTGACTGGCATATCTCTTGCATTGTTAACAAATGTATAACTGAAATCCATATAATTTCTATATTCTGTTTTTTTTCTTTAAATGTGGTACTAATGTGCATTACATTTAAAAAAGTGAGGTAGTAACCAAGCAGTAAGTGAGTAACCATATAAGTATGTTGATGTAGTGTTCACTATTTATAAAGACATGAGTGGAATATTAAAAATATTTATCATGGTACTTATACTTTCTAAGATAATATGAAAATGGCTTTTTTGCAGACTATAATCTAGATGCACTGAAAGTAACAAAAATGTGTAATTCATGTAATGGTGTTAAAGCCATAAGCACATGTAGACCTTCACCCTGTATGCCCTTTGCTCTTTACTTCTAAACTGCACAACTGGGATCAAGTCATTCAAAAACATAGTCAGTACTTGTCACTTGTGGGCTTATCTGGTTATTTAATAAATAGCCTGTATTTCAGACTGCTGCACAGACCAGCAAAGAGGCTGACAGAAAGCATTCACCCTTCATGGCAGTTGCAGCCATGGTCCATTCACTGACTAGCTGCTGCCACAGCACATAGAGTGTTGTTACAGGGAATTAACGGCCAATTAGATGGTCAGCAAGGACAAGGGGTGGAGATAACCGAGAAAATATGTATGCCAAATTATTACATTGTTATTTGTCAGAATATAGCAGACCATATTATTATTACTTCAAGGAATTTTTCTCTAATTATGCCACTTTTTGCCACCATTTGACTGCTGTTTCTGCTCAGATGTAGTGTAGCTTGTGATAGGAGCAATGTTAAATGCCCATAACAAAACTATATAAGTCAGAAAGGATACAAATGATTTTGTTGTACATTTTGAAGCACGTTTCATTTTCTAGAATGGATGTGAAATGTGTGCTTGTGAAACTCCAAGTCAGTTCATGAGTTATAATTATCGTGTGTGTTTCAATGATACAAAACAGGAATATAACCAGAAGGTCATAAGTAAGAAAACAGTTCCCTGATTCAGTGGAGAGGGAAGGGAACCTATGATACTTGCAACCTGACTTATACATGTGGGTCCAGCCACTGAAGGGACAGTTGGTATGTTCTGCAGGGAATAGAGTAGTGATTTGTTCTACTATGAAGAAAGGACAAAGCAATAAAAGCTATTAAGTCATTCCTGGCATACACTAAGTGGTTAGAATGCAGGCTAGTATCTGGCAGATGTTAGCAGTCTTCATCAGTCTCCCTAAATTCTGTGCTAACCCTACCCTGCCCTTACCACTGCTTCTAACACTAACCCTAACCCTCTACATTGCATTACTAAAAATCATTTTCCTAACAGTACCACTAATCACGACAAAAGTACACAGAACACACACAAGACCAAACAGGCACATTAAATCTATCCCCTTACCTAACCCTAACTCTAACCCTAACCGTACCCCCGAAATACATGCACATGCACCCTTCTCACTATAATGCAATCATGCACATTTTCACAAGCACCACCTTTTTAGTCAAGCATTAATTTCCCTGTACAGTCCTATATATCTATACAATATAAAGCTTGAATTAAATCAGATGGGGTTCACATAAATGTACAGTCATACATATGCACTCTTGCTCATTTTTACACCCACAAAATATGTCATCCAAATGAACAACATATCTATCCATATTCTTCAGAGAAATGAGGCTATCTAAAATACTGTAAATTTCTTGCTGTACCTTATTGCATCATGGCATCAATTATGATTAGGGTTAAATGGCAAAGTTAAAAGGACAGTTGCTCATGGCATCCAAACAACACCCCATGATCCCTGTTTTTCACATTGCAGTACAATAGAGCTAGCTGGATATGATGTTTTGTGCCTTTTCTTTTTTGCAGGGACAACATGGCTTAACTTCTAAAGCTGTAGTTATCAAACAGGTATTTTGACCTATCTTGACTGAAGTCTGTCCGGTACAGAACCTCTGGCTTAATGTTCTCTGATTTTCAATTAAGGCTGTCTTTTAGCATTTGTAATGGTTGTTTGGGTAATGCAAACACCAGACAGTACAAAAGATTTAGGATGGGCAGTAGGATAATTTACAACAATTCCATCCCTTTCCTTGTTATTGCAACAATAGTTACCTAATAGGGAGATGTTTAAATGATCTTTCACCAAGACAACAGTACCTGATGCTGTCTTGTCCTGTTTGAAATTAATATAGACTGGGAGACTTGCTTCTTTGACCTTAATATGATAGTTATGTCTAGATTATACAGATGCGTAACCTACAAGAACTCAGTGTTTGACTACACTGATTTTTAGATTGCCTACATTTAAGGGTTGGATATGCACATTCCTTATTGATTTAGACTTTATTTTATTACAGTTTGTTGTATTTTAAATTTTGTTTTACTGCAAAGGTATTTTTTTTCTTGAAGTCTTAAAAATTGTTGGCCAGGGTCAGTAGGAAACATTCCTTTAGTATTCATTGATTGAATAGGAATTAGATCATGCTAATTAGTAGGAGGAGCTGAGAAACAGTTTTCTTATTTAAGGTATTCACCTATATTCCACGTTAACTTCAACAGCTATGAGTTTAAAACTGCTATTTACATTGATTTTTGGATTTTCTGCGTTTAAGGTTTGGATTGCCCCATTACTTTTTTTTATTTTGGTCTTATTATATCTTTTTTGCATTTTAAATATTTTCTTATTGCAAATGTTTTTTTTTTTTGTTATTGGAATCTATAAAAAATGTTGGCTAGGGTCAAGTAGGAAACTTTCATTTTGTATTCATATATTGAATAGGAATTCAACATAGCTAATTAGTGTGAGGTACTGAGAAACAGTTTTTGTTATTTAAGGTATTTATCTGCATTCCACACCAGCTAGAAGAGTTTCGAGTACACAACTGCTGTTTGACTGCAATGATATTTGGATGTTTTTCAACCTACCTTTCCAGTTGTTGTAGTTTTATACTTGGTGGATTTTTAGCTGTCCACCTATGTTGTAAATTACACTTTGGAAACCCCTCCCAGTGTTAGTTCTATGGGACACTGATAGCTCAAACTAATAAGGCACTCCCATTGGACTCTTAAAGCTTTCTTAGGCTATCTTTCATCTCATTCCATTCAGTTAGTGCACACTGCAGTATTCAGAATGTACTAGGAGTTGGCTTTGGTTACTCATAATTGTATACTGTTCATTTCTGCATTATTTCATTGTTTTAACCAAAAGCCAACTTTTTGAATTTTCAACTTGGCCTAGGATCTTAATCTTGTAGTATCCCTCACAAAAGTGAGAGAATTGTGAATTGCTGCAAGATCTGGGCCTCATTTATTATATTTCTTCTGCATTTTTTCTGTTTGCATTTCACTTGGTCTGGTGACCTTAGTCTTGTAGTACTACCCACTAAAATGAGAAAACAGTGAATTGCTACAGGATCTGAGCCTCTTCTATTACATTTCTAGTGAATTTTCTGTGTGTATTTTCCTTAGTCCTGGGACCTTCGTCTTGTAGTATTACTCACAATAGTGAAAGCATTGTGAATTGCTGCAGGATCTGAACGTCATATACTCACATATATTACATTTGTACTGTTTACTGACCGGATTCCTCTCTGACTTATTTCCTATAACCTCAGTTGAGGTGTGTAGCAATTGTTTACAGTGTTCTGTATAGACACAGGCACGTAAAGCTGGAATTTTCCAGAAAAAAAATGATCTGCTATTTTTTCAAGTATCAAGCTGAGTGTAGAACAGCTAGTTTGCCCAGTGAGAATCACTGCCCCAAGAGTGTTGTTTTAGATTAGTCATAGTCCTCACCCCAGCCCAATTCCCAGTTTACTTAGTTACAAATCCCTCTTGCATCACCACCTCATAGATGATAAAAAAGAAGATCTGACACTGGGGATGTGCATTTTCTTACTATCTCTGTTGCTAGCCTGGTGGAAATGGGTGTTATGAGACAATGTAGCAATTGTCTCATGTTTACTGACAACCACTTTACTCTTAAGCAGACAGATACAGTATGTGAGAGATGTAATTACACTGTCTTTGAAGGCAAAGCTCTAGCATATAGACACTGGTATCTCCAAACAAGTTGCCCGTGACATGCACACAATACCTATCATGTATAAGACACATAAACCCATATATGCTGAGACTGTTAAACGCAATCTACCCAAGCTTCAATGGCTTCCCAGACCCTGTCCTCAGTAAGTTCCCAAACTTTCTACAAAGATAGCACTCTCTAGAACACTTACAACTACATCTTACAATGTCTCAACCTCTAAGACCTTAAGGCAAACTGTCACACAAGCCAATATATCAATCACTGAAGAATCTGTAATGCAACACACTGATGCCCCATTCACCACACTGAGCAAGGAGACAGTTGCAGTCCATTGCCAGTCAGGGGCAAGGATCCATCAGATCAGACACTCATTCAGGACATTGACCAAGAGTATTGGTATGACTCTGTCATAATACATATGGGAATTAAATATCTAAGCCATACCTCCTTGGACCATACAAAGAGATACATGATAAAGCCTTCAGATTACGTGCTCCATGCAGGTATGAGCCTAGCACTGGACAGCATTCTATCTTCTAAATGGATGATAACACAATATAAACAGAAGATGATTGACTTTAAGAATTGGCCTATTTACTGGTGTTAGTCTAAGTAGGTCCAATATTTGTCAGCTTAGGAGGACATGATAGACAGACCACACTGCTTTGACAGGTAATGTCTACACCTATCCACACTAGGCTTTTCAGTATTGTCCAACACATACTCTACCCCTATGGTGCCTGTTTTAGGTAATGCCAATGAAATAAAATTTCTGACACAGTAAATTCTACTTTTAACATACTAAACGTATTACTTAATGCTTTGAATCTCAACAAGAAGCTCAGTCCCTGGAAGCATTGAAAGTGTTGATGTCTGTGTAGTTAATGAGACATGGTTTAAACTACAGTACATACCCTGACAGGATATAATGCCATCCAAACATTTACACCAGCTACCATACAACAAGGGAAAAGAGGCAGAGTTGAATCAATCTAGATTAACAGAAAGGATATCTCAAGACTGGTCAAACAATATAACACGACTGAGCTATTTCTTATCTAACTTACCTTATGTAAAGTCCCATACCATATCTTTTCCAGCTATAGATCCCCTTCTATTACCCAAGATGACCATAATATGTACTTGAATATACTGAAGTCCCTCACCATTCAACCCATTTACATATCCATGGGTATCAGCTAGCCCTCTGTAAACTGGAATACTTGCACAACCACTAAATGCAGGCTCAAAGAGTCCTGGATTTTTTTATGTAATCACGCTGAAACAGCTTGTTTACAGAACTACTAGGGGTGTAAGTATCCTGGATCTTGCACTCACAGATATGAGGAAATGATGCACCCCCCCCCCCAAGTGTAATGTCTTCACTGGTCAGATCAGATCACAAAGTTGTCATCCTTGAAATGAATATAAAGCCCAGATTCTCCCAAAAAGTCTAGAACCTTTAAGAACTTTTCCAAGGCTAAGTACCTCCTCTCAAGCAATGGTATAGCAAAGTTCCAAGCACCCTAGACTCAGGGAAAACTTTCATCTATGTGGAGCTGTTTACAGAAATCTCATATAAGCATGGAAATAACTACATAGAAAAGCAGTGCTAGACAGAAATAAAGCTGAGACAAACCCCAAACCTAAGCTGTCTTGGTGGGCCCCTAGTATATATAGGTTGTACAACAAAAGAAAGAAAATCCTGTCCAACAATAGGAACCACTATGCCCCATAGACAAAAAAACTCCTTCATTCGTCTCAACAAGCAACTCAGGGGACTAATGAAGTCACCAAAGCCAAGGCTAAGACTGACCATAAGACACGTTTCAGTTATGTATGCATCATTAAGGAGAACACCCAACAGTGTGCTGAGCTAACAGTAAATGAAACTCCCAATAATGAACTGAAGGAAATGCTCAATTTGCTGATCTATGAATTTAACTTCAATTTCCCCCTATCACCCCCAGTTACCCCCAGGAAATGCCCTCTACCTTTTTTCCCCCACTATTGTTGCAACAGGTCCTTTGCTGCATTCACCAAAGCTAAAAATACTACTGGGCCCTGATAATATTCCAAGATGCCTCTCAAATAGTTTGAAACATGAACTGTCAGGCCCACTAGAATCAGTATTTAGCTACAGCCTCCAAAACAAGCTTCATCCCTAGGGAATGAAGGAATACATTGGTCATCCCTCTACACTAAGTGAGACCATCAAGAGACCCGGGGGAACTATTGACCCATAAGTGTGACTTATGATACTTCTGTTTCATCTTGTGGGAATGGAGCTTGGGTGGGAGGTTGACATAATGGTTAAGGTGCTTACCTTACAGACACAAAGTACAGGATGTGATTCTCACATGAGGTAATTGGATAGACTTAAAATGGCACTCAAGGGCAGTTAGCCTAGTATGAGTCTATGAACCTATTAGTTGGGAGAAGTTGTACAGATTAATTGAGAATTTAAGAGTGGTAGAAGATATTTGTTGCTAATCTATATTCAGGTCATGTAACATGATAGTTTCAACATATATGTTATCTGATAGCCAAGACAGAATGTCCTCTGTGGTGGATCTGTTGTTGGCTGGAGGTATGTAAATGGCAATAATATCAACAGTTTTGTGAGTGTTCAGTTTTATATAAGAGACCATCGGTTTAGCAGTGTTGAGCTGTGGGAATATTATAGGATAGGGAGATAAATGAAGTTTGCCTGAGTATAGAATAACAACCTCACCTCTTTTTTTTCTAATACTGGTAATTTACAAGAATGTTTTATGTGATGGGGGAGATCTCCATCTTTAATTGTAGATTTCAACCAGGTTTCAGTGGCTACAAGCATATCAAGGGAATATAATGTTATATGAGCATGTAGGTATGATATAATGTTGGTAATACTTTGCAGATCCATATGGTGAAAGAGCAGGTGCAGTTTTGATTTGGACAAAGTGTGCTGTATATTATGATTCTGTTGTTTATGGGTACTAATATGGTGATATGTGCCGGGGTTGGGGTGTATGTCCTAGATTAGATTGAGTAGTATTGTAGAACAATGTAAAGCAGTTGGAAAAACGCCACAGCAGGATTCTAAACCACTTAGAACATCTTTATTGTAAGACATAGCACAAAAGTTAAGCGCTTTCATTTCTCCAAGATAAGAAATTTCATCAGAACAAATTAACAATGATTCAATCTAAACATTTACTTTTGGCCAGCAAAATTGATTAATTGGTATACAATTAAGATAAAAATAAAATTAGAATTAATTAATTAATTAATTAATTAATTAGTTAGTTAATTAATTAAATACAAATGCTTAATCTAAAAAACACTGAAGAGGCATTAAAATCTTTATATCTCTAGATTTTTTAACCTTAATAAACAACTGATTGATACGGAATCGTTGATTCCTGGCCAATTGAGTATTAGGTGTGGAAGACTAACAATTTTGAATTCAACCTTAATCAGACAAGGCAAACTGAAGCCAGCGTGGGTTTGAGTTTGCAGGAAGAGCTGGTTAATTTTGAAAAAAGGCTCACTGTTTTTAAGAAACTGCAGCTTGAGAGCAGCTATTTGCTGAAAAATATATCAGCAAATCAGGTCCTGAGGGGGGCTTCATTTTTGGAAGTTTCCAAACGGGGTTGTAAAAAGATTTGACTTTTACCGTGAACTGATTCAGACAGTTGATAAAGCTGGGTGTTAGTTCATGAAAGCGGTGGTCAAAAACAATGATCACAAGATAGAGGAGCTATCTAGAGAACCGGACAACATAAATATTGTGTTAAAAAAGGATACAGTCTTTTAACATTATGAAACCAGCTATCATAATTTGTTTAGTAAGGTGGATAACATTTGTAACAGCATCTTAGCCCGGAAAGTTAAAAAAATTCATAGGGATCTGGATGAGTATAGGGCTGGTACAGTGTATTCTAATCCACCAGGCCCATTTCAGAATATGTTGGAGACAGAGGATTGTCAGCCAATTAGACAAGAGCTGGAAGGAAGCAAGACAGAGGTTTTAAATAGTTCCCCAAATGGAGTAGTCCCTTCTGAACAGGAGATGGTTCAGAGATCGGCAGGAATCAACAACCAGAAGATACAAGGCAGTGTGGCTTATTACAACAATGGCCAATACACAAAACAGGGGGCAAAACCAAAGAATTGCTTCCAGAAAAACAACAGGAATCAGTAAATTATTGATTTAGCCAAAATTGTGATGATTTGCAGTACCATCTGAGTTTGAATGTTTCATTTGAGGCTCACAATGGAGTGGATGGTTTTATCAGCACTAATATTGTTTTTAACAATGGACCTGAACTGGTAAAAAATGCTATTTCTGACTTTACTGTGTATAACTATTCTAGTAAAAAAATATCAATGTACTATGATGATGTTCTATCAAAGGGGCTTAATTTCATTCCTGTTAGAAGGGCTTCTGTATCCAATTTCTTATGGACTTAACATTATTTTCTAGGAAACTTAATCTGGCACTTTTATTTTCTAATAAGGTAGGAAAAACAAAAATGAATGCCAGTTGCGTAGATCCGGTGTATTTTACCCCCCCCCCCTTAATCACACAGTATATATTTATGAAAAAATGTGTGAAATACAGATTAGGAAAATTTGTAATAAAGCTCCTACATGGAAGTTCAATAATATGACTTATGTTGAACATCGCTTACTAAGAGAGATGTGTGAAGATATTAACATCAGAGTTATGAATCCTGACAAGGGAGGGGGTTTAGTTGTAATGGACAATATTGACTACATTAATCGTATGAATAACTTGTTATTAGATGATGTTTATTGTGAGACGTCACACAATGAAATTGCTATAGCCTATGCTAGAATAGATGGTTTATTAGTTGATTTATTAATGGAAGGGATGATAAATCAATATGAATATGACTTTATGGATAATAGTAGACCTATGGTACCTAATATTTTTGGTGTACCGAAAATCCATAAGAATTTAATCAACTTGCCATTATGCCCCATAGTGGATGTTACTCAATGCAAAATGTATTTTATTGCAAAATTTTTGGATGTGTTGCTAAAAGATTCTGTTAATAGTTTAACACAGCTTTGCAAAGATTGCTGGCATTTTTTATCAAAAATTAATTATATTGTTTTTAATGAAAATCATATAATGGTCACTACTAATGTTGTTAATCTTTATTCAGTTATTCCTCATATGACTGGACTACAGTGATTCAGGAGGGTTTGTTTAGTTTAAAAGTTTTGAACTTGGACCAAGTGAAGCTAGCTGCTATTCTCATGGAAATAGTGTTGACTAACAACTTTATTATTTTTGAAGGCTAGTTTTTCAAGCAGGTAACAGGTATAGAAATGGGGCAGCCTGCACCCACAGTTTTGCTAATTTAGTGATGGCCAGTTGGGAATCCAAGTTTGTCTTTAATAGTGAATTTAAGCATTCCTTGGTCTTTTACACCCATTACCTGGATGATATATTCATTCTATGGAAGGAATCAGAAGAAAGATTAGTGTTTATGTGGTGGATTAATAACACTACTGACGTTTTGAAGTTTTCCTCTAATTGTGATACTAATAGTATAAACCTTTTAGACATCCAGTTAACTAAAAGGTATGATTCCTGTTCCTTTATGGCCAATATTTATAGGAAACCAACCTTCTCCAACACTTACCTACATTTATTCTAGCTGGCAGCCTAGGTTTCTGAAAAAGGCAGTTGTCAAAGGGCAATTGGTTAGACTATCTAGGATGGTCACAGTTTTTGATGAGTTTCGTAGGGAATGTGATATTTTATTGGATATGTTTGAAAAAAGTGGATATCTGAGAAGGTTTCTGGTGGAAATTAAGGAAGAGGTGGTACGTAAAAGAAGGCAAGGTTTTTATACCCCCTTTCTTGGCCATGAGAGGGTCAGTCCTAATAGTTTAGTAATGGGAAGCCTAGAAGTACAATCACAGACTGATACACATAATGCAGATGGCTTGGATAATTGCAAAACTTTCATTTCTGCCTTTTCTCTTGATATTTATAATATCAATAGTATTCTGAAAACAAACTGGAATATATTTTTGCCAGTGACAGTTGTATGATCAATATATTAGGGAATATCCCTAGACTGATATATAGACAAGAGAAATCAATAAAACAACTGTTGAAAAGTAATAAGGTAGAAGTCAAGGGGAAAGTAGGTATGATAAAACGTGGTTGATGTAAGCAGTGTCCTTACATTTTGACAACTCACCTGTGTGTATTATAAAGGGTGTTGGATATAACATCTGGGGTCATTTTTCTTGTGACTCACACCAGGTAGTGTTTGTGGCATGTTGTAGTTCATGCCCAGCATTCTATGTGTATGAACATTTGACGGATATTAAAAAAGGTAGGAACACCAATGCACTTTATAGGCATATAGTCGAATACCCCGAACATGAGTTTAAATTTACGATGATTGAACAAATAAAAAATGGTTTGAGAGGATTTATTACTACTGGCCATGTAGATAAATGTGAATTGAAGTGGTAATTAATTTTAAATGCCACTTATTGGCCAGGAATCAATGATTTGGTATCAATCCGTTGTTTATTAAGGTTAAAAAAACTAGAGCTATGAAGATTTTAATGTCTCTTTGATGTTTTTTAGATTACGCATTTGTATTAATTAGTACATTTTAATTTTATTTTTATCTTAATTGTATACCAGTTAATCAATTTTGTTAGTCATATTATTGGTGGGGTGGTATAAATGTTTAGATTGAATCCTGATTAATTTGTTCTGATGAAGTTTCTTACCTTGGAGAAATGAAAGCACTTAACTTGTGTAGTGTGTCTTACAATAAAGATGTTCTAAGTGGTTTTGAATCCTGCCATGGTGTTTTTCCATCTGCTTTACATGGTTCTACTATTTGAAGTTTGTCTATTTGTGTGATATTCCAGTTTGTTTTATTTCTGTTTTTGTTTTGTAGTTAATTTCTGAAGGTGAAGATTGTAGAGTTAATAGCAGGTTTTATGTAGTGAAACTGAAGCATTGTACATATTGGGGAACATGGTATGTGGATAAGCTAAGAGGATGAGTGGTGGCAATGTGACTACTGGTTAGTATAAGAAGTGAAATCAGGGAGGAGGCATGAGTGATATTCAGTCAAATGTTTGTATAAGGATCAGATGTGGCAGTAACATGATCAAGATTTAGCTGCTCTTTTTCACACATGCTCCTGCTGTCAATGTGCATATATTTACCCAGTTGTGATACATCAGGAACTGTCTCTGTGGGTGAACATAAAGTAAGATGTACAAATATTTGAAATAAAAATAGAGTTTATTGGCAACAAAAGACACAGGCTTTGGGTATATATCCTTTCACATCATTAGTAACACACAGTGCATTAGGAGTTGTCACAATAGATGCTGTCTAAACTAGACTGCATTGTATGATTTAGAGCAGCTTAATTAAACAAGGTATTGGGACACACTGTAAAGATTTCTGAATATATCATGCCAATGAACTGAGATACCAAACACCAGATTTATTACAATTTGACAGCAGGACAATTTTAGTCTTTACTGTGGTATAACTGCAAACATAATGAGGTAGTAAAGTTTTCTGAGTGTCCAGACTGAGAAAGGTAACCAATTATATGAATGTAAAGGAGCAAATGAACAAAAGTATGATACTGGTGACAAAAGACTTCTGGATCAAGCATCTGTCCATGATAATGTTGTGCGTACATGACTGATGTTCATGATTGGATCAAGCATCTAGCCATGATAATGTTGTGCATCCCTGACTGATGTTCATGATTGGATCAAGCATCTAGGCATGATAATATTGTGCGTGCATGACTGATGTACATGATTGGATCAAGCATCTAGCCATGATAATGTTGTGCATCCCTGACTGATGTTCATGATTGGATCAAGCATCTAGCCATGATAATGTTGTGCATCCCTGACTGATGTTCATGATTGGATCTAGCATCTAGCCATGATAATGTTGTGTATCCCTGACTGATGTTCATGACTGGATCAAGCATCTAGCCATGATAATGTTGTGCATCCCTGACTGATGTTCATGATTGGATCTAGCATCTAGCCATGATAATGTTGTGGATCCCTGACTGATGTTCATGACTGGATCAAGCATCTAGCCATGATAATGTTGTGCGTGCATGCGTGCATGACTGATGTACATTATTGGATCAAGCATCTAGCCATGATAATGTTGTGCATGCATGACTGATGTTCATGATTGGATCAAGCATCTAGCCATGATAATGTTGTGCGTGCATAACTGATATCCATGATTGGATCAAGCATCTAGCCATGATAATGTTGTGCATGCATGACTGATGTCCATGATTGGATCAAGCATATATCCATGATAATGTTGTGCATGCATGACTGATGTTCAGGATTGCATCAAGCATCTAGCCATGATAATGTTGTGCATGCCTGACTGATGTCCATGATTGGATCAAGCATCTAGCCATGATAATGTTGTACATGCATGACTGATGTCCATGATTGGATCAAGCATCTATCCATGATAATGTTGTGAATGCACGACTGATGCTCAGGATTGTATCAAGCTTCTTGCCATGATAATGTTTTAAATGCATGCCTGATGTTCATGATTGGATCAAGCATCTAGGCATGATAATGTTGTGCATCCTTGACTGATGTTCATGATTGGATAAAGCATCTAGCCATGATAATGTTGTGCGTGCATGACTGATGTTCATGACTGGATCAAGCATCTAGCCATGATAATGTTGTGTGTGCATGACTGATGTTCATGATTGGATCAAGCATTTAGCCATGATAATGTTGTGCATGCATGACTGATGTTCATGATCAAGTCCAGATAATTGCGGAAGGTAGATGAAGAAGTGATGAGTTGAATTAAGATAATATTTTGAGAACAAGACTAATGCCCCCCCTGCACAGATGTAGGCAATCTATCTGTGCCAGGAACCCAAGTCCAAAAATGGATTTAGAACACTGATACTGTCGGGTGTGGGGTATTAGCTGAAATAGCTATTGGCCAATGTCCTATCCTGATTGGGGAATACTGGGAAAAACACTGGCTGTGCAAACTCTGGTGAAGACCAGGCCTACTTCACAAAGGGAGGCTCAGGACACATTGGGGCATCAATGCTCACACCACTTCCTCATATCAGAGATTCCATGTGACTCCACACACATAAAAGTCATGTTCTTTAATTCCCCATAATACCCCCTTTCTCCCCAGGCACTACTTATATGTACTGCATGGTTGGCTTTCTGAGCAGCTGGGGGTTGATCCAATGATGTGTTACATCAACGATATCACAAATCAGAATGCTCAAACGCCAAACTTTGCATTTGCAAAAATACACAAAGCTTTTGGAATAAATCCTTCTTTAGTGCAAATACAATTAACTAGTATGCAGCCATTCAATTTATATAAACCACATGACACATTCAATTCAATCAATTCATAGTACCTTCATACTTGAATTCTTAAAGTGTTATTCATCTGATATTTAAACAAAATATACATATTCATCAAATACATATATAAAACACATATATAAAACATATCAACATACATTAGACATGCAAAACATTTAAAATATATATATTTCAAAAACATAAACAGTACTGTATTTTGTGAACTGTCAACAAGGCTCTGCAGGCTCTTTAGGCAGCAGGAATATTAGAAAGGACACCACATATGTAGGATACATAACCAAATATAGTTCTAATATACAAGGGAAAACTAACATTATCCAGAATAATTATGGTATATTACAAACTCTGCCTGAATTAAATAAATATGTAGACCAAAAACCATGGTTTGCTTATAAGAAGTCACAGAATCTAAAACAGAAATTATGGTATAAAGAGATGTAGCAGGATAGTGACTTGAAGAGTAATAAGAAAAAGGAGACAGTACCTTGGTGTAACTGTAGTTTTTATAAACATATTCTGAATGGTGTTATTTATTTATTGCATTTGTTGACTGGGAAGGTCCACTGGGCCAAAGAGTGCCCATTTTCAGTGGAGGCCCAGGGAGAAAAGCTCCACAGAGCTACAACATAGTAACAATACAATGCTTACAATGTGATAGAAGACACGATAACAGATTTATCAGTTCAAACTGCTAAGGCACAAAAGCATACAATACATTCAATGTGATAAAAATACAAGGAGCAAATATGACATATTAAACTTCCAAAGCTCAGGCAATAGTGCAGCATATTCAATTTGATAAGAATCCATACAACAGTTGTACCAGATTAGACTGACAGTTCTGTATGGTGGTTGGCACTAAGACAGGCACCGTAGTGCTGTCAAAATATCAGCACAATGGCACATTTGTAGAAGGCATAGAAAGGGTTTATTTGTTCAGGAGGTAAAGGTACTGGAGGTGGAGAGGGGAGAAGGAGGGACATGTGGGAGATGAAGAAGAGAAGAAACAGAAGTGAGGTTATGGGTTGTGAAAAGTTAGCACAGAGGCATTGCTAGTGGGAGGAGAGATATGATGTTACAAGGATTTTGTAAAGATAGATGTCCTTCGTGGTTCACTGTTACGGTCATCACTGTAGGGTTCTTCCTGCCAGCAGCAGCCCCCGATCAGCCAGAATCCCAAAGTCTGGATCGGGCGCCAGCTGAGGTCACATTTATCTTGACGTCAATGCGCCGGATGGTATAAAGACTTCAGCTGATGCCATTTCCCCAGTCTTTCTTGCCGTGTGGTGCCCTTTGCAGTTCACTGATGCCGGTCGGCCTGCTCCTGTTTGTTTTTGGATCTAATCCCAGGTTTTTCATTTTTTTTTACAGATAAGTACCCCATTGGGGAGGTCTTTTTCTTGCTCTAGTCAGATGTCAGAAAAAGTTAATAATTGTATTTCTTGTGGGAAGCAAATACCTCATAGGGATTTTCACTCTTACAGTATTCCCTGCCTGGGTCCTGACCATGATGTTGCTAATTGTGTGTTTTGTGCTAGATTTAATCAGCGTACTATTAGGAAAAGATATAACTTTGCCTTTTACTATTTTGGAAAAAGGTTTAATTATAACATGTCTTCAGATTCTTTTCTGGCTTCTGAGGTGTGTAAGAGGTGCAGGGATGCAGACAGGCCTCCGAGGTCCACAGCAAAGGATGTTACTCAGTTATTGCCAGTTGCTGGTTCAAGGTCATCAGTGAGGTACCTTTGCAGCCCCTGTCGTCTGCCTCTTTTGAACCAATTGCCTGTAACAACTCCAGTGTGGAGCTGATAGGGTCTTCAGAATTGCCAGGGACTGGACCTTTGGATACTGCTCCCTCAGTTGGGTTTGGAGCCGGTAGGCAGGTACCGGCTTCTGAAGGAGTTTTCAGGCCTTCACAGCTTCCTGTAAATGTGGATTCAGGTTTACATGCTAAGTCAAAGTCTAAGGCTCCAGCTAAAGTGAAGTGGCTAGCACAGGCACCTTTTGATCAGGGTCCTAGGCCTCAGAGGCAGATGCTTAGGATGGCTGAAGATCTCTTAACTATGATCAGGGGTTCTCATCCCCCTCCTGACAAGAATCTAGATTACAGTCCGATTATGATTCTTCAGACCAAATTTCTGTTTCTTCTGCTTCTTCCCTTGAGCAGGATTATGCTTTTCCTCTTTATGAGGATTCTGATGCTGAAGATTCCTTTCCTTCCGCCTCTCCTCCTGAGGATTTTTCTTTTGGTAAAACTTTGCATGATATGAGGGTGCATTTTCACTGGGAAGGGCAGGAATTCTCTGAATCCAAGAAAAGGCTTAGGGATTTCTTCTTCTTCTCCCACAGCATAAGCCTCTGGCTATTCCCCCTGTATTGGACATTGTTGATGATGTTTTTTCAGAAGTTTCTCTCTCTCCTAATTCTTTTCCCCCTACTCCGGCTAAACTGGATAGGTATTATAGGGTTCCAGATTCTCATAAATGTCTTTTTAAAAATCTTTCGCCTGATCCGGAAACAATTTCTCAGGGTCCTAAGGGTGTTAAAGCAGCCTCTGCTAAAAATCCTATTCCCTTTGACCGAGAGTCCAGGGCTTTGGAAAGATGGGATAAAAAGGTTTATACTTCTGCTACATTGTCTATTAGGGCTTTGAACTGTCAATTTCATATGCTGAAGTGTCAGCAATACCTTTTGTCTCTATATAACAAAAGATGTCAGCTGTGTCTATTGGTGCGGATAATCAGGAGTTACAGAATTTATTGCATGCTATTGAACAAGTGGGTAAACATACCCTGCATTGTGGTTTTGATTCTTTGGAAGCTTCTTGTAGGGCTGCAACAACTGGCGCTGTTATTAGAAGACATGCTTGGTTAAGAGATCAAAGCTTGCCGGATCAGATTAAAGCCAAACTTTTGGATGCCCCTTTACAGCACGATGTTCTGTTTGGGTACAAAGCTGAAGAGGTATTGAAGAAAATGGAAGACGAAGCCAAATCTATGCAGACGGTTAAGGATTTTCTACAAGTGCAACCTCCTAGATTTAGCAGACACTGGCCAACTAAACCTTGGTCCTTTCCGGGCTCGGACAGGTCTCAGAGAGGCAGATTCAGGTGTTCCAGAGGTAGGGGACAGTCACAGTCCCATTTTAGGAATAGGCAGTGGAGTGCCCCCTCTCCCAAGGGAGGTGAAGATAAGTCTCAACCCTACTGAAAACAGTCTTTATGACTCTCCCTTTCTGGTTCCCGGGGCTCCTCTCCTGGAAGCTCCTTTGGGGGGAAGGATTTCTCTTTTTTATCAAAATTGGAGCCACATAACCCGGGACAAATGGGTTCTGGACATAGTCTCAAGAGGTTACAGATTTCATTTCCACACTATGCCAAAACCAAATGGTTGGCCAGACCTGCCATATCATCAGTGGGCAGAGGCACAATGGCAGGTTCAGTCCCTCCTGGCTATGAGGGCCATGGTACCAAATTTAGAATCAGGGCAAGGTTTTTATTCCAGACTTTTCCTGGTTCCCAGGAAGGAAAATTTGTGGAGACCAATCCTGGACCTCTCTGTGCTAAACACCTTCCTAGATATACCAAAATTCAAGATGCTCACTCTGCAGCAGCTGCTGCCTATGTTGGGCAAGAACGCTTGGATGGTGACTTTGGACTTAAAAGACACTTACCTGCATATTTCTATAAGGCAAGAGTGCAGAAGGTATCTGCATTTCAAAGCGGGCTAGAAACATTACCAGTTCTCTGTGCTGCCCTTTGGTTTATCTACTGCACCCAGGGTCTTTACGAAGTGCCTGGCACCAGTAATGGCATTTTGCAGACAGACGGGGATTCAAATTTACCCTTATCTGGACAACTGTCTTCAAGCAGACAACAAAGACACTCTACTTCGGCATCTAGTTTTTGTGCAGCATCTTCTTCTGTGCCTCAGTTTCACAGTGAATCTAAAGAAATCAAATCTGGTACCCACACAACAGATTACTTTCCTGGGTGCTCTTCTGAGTACTTCAACCCAGATGGCTTCCTTGACACCAGACAAAAAAGTGCAAATGGCTTCTTTTTTCTGATGCCTGGCTTCAGTGAAACAGCTGACTGCAAGAAAAATTCTGCAGGCTTTAGGTTACATGGCCTCCTGCATTCTGCTAATACCATATGCAAGGCTGCATATGAGGAAACTGCAGTGGTACCTCAAGAGTGTCTGGTCTCAGCATTACCACAGTTTGGAAATAGTGGTCACGATTTTGCCTTGTCTCCAGCGAGAGTTTCTTTGGTGGGCCGAAGCCTGTCTACAGAACAAGGGGAAGCCTTTTTGTCCTCCACTGACTGACCAAGTTCTGACAATGGATGCTTCAAATTATGCCTGGGGAGCCCACATGCACGGGAGATGTCTTCAGGGTATTTGGATGAAGGAACAAACAAACCTGCACATAAATTTGAAGGAGATGCTAGCTGTACAGAATGCCCTGATAGCCTTCAGGGACCTTCTTCTACCAGGACAATTGTTGATAGTTGATACAGACAGACAACACTACAGTGATGTGGTACATCAACGAGCAGGGGGGCTCTCACTCTTACCCCCTGTGCAGATTAGCCATGAATCTCTGGTACACTGTTCTGACCTGCAGTGTCAACTTACAGGCGCAATTCCTGCCAGGGAAAGACAGCACTCTGGCAGACGCCTTGAGCAGATGCATTTCAGATCCACAAGAATGGATGTTGGATGTTCGGATATTCAGGATGATTATAAAGGCTTGGGATGTCCGGACATAGATCTCTTTGCATCCCCTCAGAATCATCAACTTCCAACATTGCCCAAGGACCTACCACAAACTAGCATGGAAAGTGGATGCCCTCTCATTCAGTTGGAAACACCTCTCAGTATATGCTTTTCCTCCCTTTCCTCTTCTACCTCGGGTACTTCTGAAGATAAAACAGGACAGACCGCACATGATTCTACTGGCTCCCAATTGACATCGGCAATTCTGGTATTCCACTCTGATGATCTTGGTTCAGGAGCCTCCCTGGATTCTGCCTCAAATCCCTCATCTACTGTCTCAACGGGATGGCCTGATACTGCACAGTCATGTCAAGACTCTGCATCTAGCTGCCTGGTGGATCCAGGGTCTGTAAACTCCTCTGCCCTTTTCAAACAGGTATTGGATGTAATCCTTGAAGCTAGATGACCCAGCACTAGAAAATCTTATGCGGGAAAATGGAAAAGATTTTGCTCCTGGAGTCAAGTCCAGGGTGGTCATTCTTCTGTTCCGAACAATCCTCTGATTTTATAGTATCTGACAGAGTTATTACATATGGGCCTATCTTTTTCGTCTATTAAGCTTCATGCTTCTGCTATTTCTGCACATTACGATACGGATCCTCCGATTTTTTCTCATCCATTACTTAAACAATTTCTTAGAGGGGCTAAGAATATTCGGCCCTCTATAAGGGCTCCTGTTCCCACTTGGGATCTTAACTATGTTATGGAGAAATTAACTTTGTCTCCTATTGAACCTACAGCTTCCACGGATTTAAAATGTTTGTCTTGGAAAACTGCTTTTCTTTTAGCTATTACCTCTGCTAGAAGAATTTCGGAATTGCAAGCACTCATGGATGTGGAACCCTTCCTTATTTTTCATCAGGACAGGGTATTTCTACGAACTAATCCCACTTTTATGCCCAAGGTGGTTTCAGTAGTGGCCTTGAATCAGTCTATTCATTTGCCTACCTTTTATCCTAATCCTCAAAGTGAGGAAGAAAGTCTTTTGCACTCTCTAGACATGCACAGACAGCTTCGTCTATACCTGGACAGGACCAAAATATTCCGGAAATCTGATCAGTTGTTTGTCGCTTATGCTCCTACTGTTCAGGGGAAAGCAATCATTAAGCAAACTATTTACAAGTGGATTGCCCATTGCATCAAGTTCTGTTACTCTTATCATGGCAATCCGGTTCCTGTTAATGTTAGGACTCATTCTACCTGGGCTACTGCTACTTGGGGTTCCTACCAAGGATATTTTGGAAGCTGTTACTGGGAGTTCTGTACATACTTTTTCTAAGCATTACAACCTCCCTCTATTCTAAATCCAGGGCAGGTTTTGCTTCGGCGGTTTTGCAAGGTTTTGTGACCGCTCCCTCTGTTTCTCCTCCAGCCACCCTTTCTTAGCTTTGGGACTCAACCCTACAGTGATGACTGCAACAGTGAACCACGAAGGACATAGTACAGTTGTGTACTCTTACCATAAATGTAGATGTTCGAGTGTGTTCACTGTTGCAGTCTGGGTTACTCTCCCTCCTATCCCCTCTTTTGTTTTTTTCCTTGAGTATTGTCTGTTATGAGGTATTTTGGCTGCTGAGGTTTTGGGCACGGTTTCCTTTTTAGCCTTTTCTTTCTGGACACCTGACTTTTGGGGCAAGAAAAACTGGGGAAATGGCATCAGCTGAGGTCTTTATACCTTCCGGCGCACTGACGTCAAGATAAATGCGACCTCAGCTGGCGCCCAATCCAGACTTTGGGATTCTGGCCGATCGGGGGCTGCTGCTGGCAGGAAGAACTCTACAGTGATGACTGCAACAGTGAACACACTCAAACATCTACATTTATGGTAAGAGTACACAACTGTACTATGTATTGCTAGTAGATTTAAGGGAGGGAGGGTGAGAGTTCCATAGTTTAGAAGTGGAAAAGAAGTGGAGCCATTGTCCAGTGGTGAAGCTGGGTTTATCTACCTGTAGGAGCATTTGGTTTTCTGAGCGGAGCAGCCTATTAGGGTGGTATGGAGTAAATAGGTTAGAAAGGGTTGGGCAACTGAATGGGTTGTGTATTACTTTATAGGCAGTAGTTAGCTGAATGTATGTGAGGTGGTAAGGTAGTTCTAACCAATTCAGTAATCTAAGAGAGGTGCAGTGGTGAGATAAGGACTTAGCATTGGTAACAAACTTTGCTATTTTTTTATAGCACGAGTGTAGTTTGGATTTAGACTGGTCTGAATATTGGTGAAAAGATGAGCTCCATAGAGAAGAGAGTGGAGCAGGAAAGAGGAGGCAAGGGCTAGTGTGGAAGAGTAATTGAGGAAAGTTTTGTGTCGGTATAGCATGGCCAGTTTCTGGTGTGCTTTTTTGATGTTGTTGTGAATGTGCATGTTCAAAGTTAGGTGTTTGTCTATGGTAACACCTAGAAGTTTGGTATGTGTGACAACCTCTATGGAGGTGTTGTCATGGGAGAGGATAGTGAAAGTGTCTTTACTTATGGAGCAGGATTTCTTAGGGGTAAATAACATGAGATTAGTTATTTTTTAGGATTTAATGCTAAATGGTTGTTAGCCATCCATATTTCGGTCGTGCTGAGAGCTGCTTGTGAAAGTTGTTGGAGCTCGTGTAGGGAGTTGTCAGTACAGATGATAGTAGAGTCATCTGCATATTGGATGACTGTTCCTTGAGTGAGACTAGACTGGAAGTCATTGATGAAAATGCTGAAAAGTAGTGGGCCTAAGATGGACCCTTGGGTAACACCTCTGAAGGTGAAAAGGAATGGAGTGAAGGAGCCATTTTGTAGTATGTTGCTTGTCTGATAGGTAGTTGGAAAACCAGTGTAAAGTAAAGGGAGAGATACCAGTGTTGGATAGTTTTCTAAGAAGGAGTGGATGACAGATAGTATCAAAGACTTTGGATAGATCTAGAAATAGAGAGAAAGCAAGTTTTCCGGTGGCACAGGCCCAATTGATGGTGTCACAGAAGAGGGTAAGTAAGAGCTGTTGTGGTACTGTGTCCTTGACTAAAACCATGCTGAGTTGGAGATACTATGTTGTTGTCAAATAGGTAGCTAAGGAATTGGCTGTGGATCCATTTCTATAGGATTTTTAGCTGGGAGACAGGATGGCAATGGGCCGACAGCTGGAGACATCTATATTGTTTTCGCCTTTGTGGAGTGGGAGAATGAATGCTTTTTTCCAAATGGAAGGAACATGGGACTCTTGTATGGACCTATTACGAAGTATGCTAATGGGGTATGCAATGGAATCTTCAGCCTTTTGTAGGAATTCCAGGGGCAGACTGTCAGGGGCATTTGTGCAAGGTTTTAATTTCAGAAGCATTTTCTTTACTATGGTTGTGGGAATAGGAGCTATAGAGAAGTTGGGAGAGTGGACAGGGGAGGGGCTAGTAGCCGGTGTGGCAGGTTGGTTAGGTAAAGTTGGAGGGAAGGTGACAGTGAGATTAGCTATAATGTCAATAAAATAAGTGTTGAAAAGTGCGGCGATTTCTACAGGGTTTTTGTCTGAGTCTGGACAGGGGTTAATTTCTGACCCCGGGTGTAGAAGTCTGTTGATTGAGCTCCAGAAATGTTTAGGGTTAAGCTTGTGCTGGTTTTGTAAAGTATGATACTATCTTTTTTATCCCTAATGATTTGGTGCTTTACTTGGTTGCAGAGGTGTCTGTAGGTTATGAGGTCAAAGGGTTTTTTGTGCTTTTTCCAAAGTTTCCAGGCTTTGTCCCTGGTGACCATGTTCAGATTGGTAGCTCTAGTGAGCCATGGGGCATGCAAGGATTTTAGTCATTTTAGCTGGAGGGGTGCTAGGCTATTCAGAATATTAAGGAATGAGGAATTGAAATGCTGTACTACATTGTCTAGAGGAAGTGATTTTAGGGGTTCCAATTTATGCTTTGCAGGGTGTTGTTAAAGGTTGTAGGAGAGAACTGTGATAAGTATCTAGTATATTTGTATTGATGTTTGTGAATTGCATTTGTAGTGTTGCGTATTACAATGCTGGCAAGTGGTCACTGATGCTATTTGGGAGGATTCCTGCAGTGGCAATTTTATTGGGGTCAGAGACCATAATCCAATCTAAGATTGTACCATGGCTGTTGTTTTTGTTGGGTCTTGTAATGTCAGCAGTTAGCTGGCTGTATTGCTATAAGATGATGGTGGAATGGGGAAATGTTGTGAGAAAGTAAGCCAATTTATATTAACATCACCCAGGATTATTTTTATTGTAATTATGTTAATGAAACTCCAGACTAGGATGTCCTTTAGTATGGGGATATTATTACCAGGGGAAATAAATAGGGCAATGATACATGGGTTTTTATTCTCATTTATATTTAGGAAGATAATTAAGATTTCTGCTGTAATGAAGTTGTGTACGTATGAGTTGTAGGGGATCATATTGAAGGTGTTAGGGTAGATTAGAGCTACCCCACCACCTTTTTTTTGTGGTCTGTCCTTGCATAGGCAGGCAAAGCCTGGAGGGAGAAATTTTGAACTTTTGATATATGGTTTTAGCCATGCTTTTGTAGCGGCATGAGTTTATTGTGTGTTATCCAGGCATGGAAGTCAGGGATGTTGTTTCTGATGCTCTGCAGGTTAATAGTAGTTAGGTTTAGAGACTTATAGAGGAGGTTTGGGTTGGGAGATGGGTAGGGGGTCCAGTGTTGGAAAGGATATCTCCACTTAATATTAGTTTGGAGTATTTGAGTGGGATGATGATGGACTTTTTTTTCATGTCAGTTTTGTGGCAAAGGAAGGGGGTATAGTTTGCAATAACTTAGTCATTAGTGGGCAGAATTTTTTATCTAAAGCAGAATACGTTGTCTGTAGGATATAGGTTAGGAGGGATCTCATAAATAAAATAAAATCAAAGCACGAGATGAGAGACCAAAGTGCAATAGCGTACTCCAATGTTTAATATCCGCTTTCGTCACAAGACTTCCTCAGAATGCAACAAATTACCTCCTACACACAATTTAAATACTAACACAAATTGCAAACAATTTACTAATTAATTAAAAAATCAAATGATTAATCTAAAACCAATAAAAGAACTGTGTATTTAAACTAACAGTGACAATGTATCACAGTTCTTTTTAATGTGTAATTTCCTATATTTTAAAAAACATTTAACATTAATAAATTCATTTAATCCTGGAAATTTATCTGAGTTGAGTTTAATTTGCCACATAGTCTCGCGTTGTTCTAAATAATTTTTAAAGTCCCCTGCTCTAAGGTCAGAATGCACAATATCTAATACAGAAAATAAAAATTTCTTAAAACGGTTACATACAGCAGCATGTTTAAAAAGTGCATTGTTTTCATCCTTTGTTTTTATACTGTACAAATGCTCCCTTATCCTGGTTTTGAGACATCTGGTCGTCATGCCAATGTAGAATGCAGAACACCCAGAACATTGGCTGATGTAAACAACCCCTGTTGAGTTGCAATCAACATAACCAGGGACTCTAAAAGTTTCATCAATAGTATCAATTTTAATGTAAGGTCCCTCGGAAATAAACCTACACATGTTGCAACTGTGACAACAATGCATGCCGATCTTGTTAGTGTGTACATTAGGTTGAACATGAAAATTGCCCTCTAAGATTTTCTTTAAATTGTTGTTGTTCCTAAAAACAAACCGGGGTTGATCACCCACTATTCTACTAATCTCATTGTTGCCATTAATAATCTTCCAGTTGTTGGTAATGATTTGTCTAATCTGTCCCCCATCGGAACTAATGTCTAAAGAGCACATTGTATGTAAATTAATATCATTGTTGGTGTTCAAGTTACTACCAGCACTAATTGACAAAGAAGGAAAATCTAGTAAAGGTCTGAACGAAGAAAGACGTCTACTTAAAATCTCTTCCTTTGACTGTGTAAGTTGGATACAATTGTACCCCCTCTCACTGAATAAAGAAACAATAATGTTAAATTCATCTAGGAGGTCACTATATTTTGTCGTCATCCGGCTAGCTCGTATAAATTGACCTCGGGGAATGTTTTTAATAATGTGCCCGGGGTGATTGCTAGAATGATGTAGATATCCGTTAGTAAAGGTCACTTTACGGTAAATTCTACTGTGAATCCTCAGCTCAATTTCATCCCAATACAATAACACATCTAAAAAATTAACCTGCAAACCTGCACACCCCTTGGTGAATTTCAAAAATTCAGAAGATGAGTTGATATCCATAATCAAACTATCCACTGTAGAGGAGTCTCCCTCAATAACAAACAATAAATCGTCAATGAATCGACAATAAAACCTGATGTTAAACCTCCTGTTGAGAATGGGCATAACTCCAAACTCCCACCAGGCCATAACTAAATTGACAAAAGCTGGTGCAGCCGGTGAGCCCATGGCCACCCCCTTCTTTTGTCTGTAATACTCCTTTCCAAAAAGAAAAAAATTATTCTCCAAAATTAGTTCCAAGAATAATCTAATAGTAGAAATAATGTTCGAGGTGAACCCCCCATTTTTCTTTACCAAAAAATCACAAACTGCATCAATACCTGAATCATGAGGGATGCATGTATACAAAGAAACAACGTCAACAGTGAAAATAGTATGAATTAAAGGATCAAAACCATGTTCATGCAAAAATGTCCCAAATTTACCTAAAAAGTGCCAGGAATCTTTGATAAATGAACTTTCATTAATCAAAATGGGACCCAACACAGCATCAATGACCAAAGAAATGCCTTCAGTGACAGAGTGTGGACAGGAGACAATAGGCCTAAGTGGGGGGTTAGTGATGCTCTTGTGTGTTTTAGGGATGCCAAATATAACCCCAATGCGCGGATTGATAACAACACAAAAATCATAAACCGCACGATTAATGTCTCCTGTCATAAAAAGGCCATACAGTTCGGACTGTATGAAATGCACCCTACGGTTAATCTCATAGAGACTAATAGTCTCATATTCGTCACTGTTACTAACAATATCTGACATACTGTTGTTATATGCCTCTTGGCTCATGACAACAATATTGCCACCTTTATCGCTTTTCATAAATCTGAAATCCTTGCATAGTAATCTAAGATTTTTCAAAGCCAATCTTTCATCCCTAGTTAAGTTGTCAATGATGTACCTATGTTTGTTATTCAAAGCTTCTGTTATATCTAGTGTACATTGTTCCTCAAACACCTTAATGGTGTGGTGTAAATGAGGAGAAAAATCTGACGGTTTAACTAAAATCTTCTCATTTTGTTCTTCATTAGTAAAAGAATTCAACAAGTAATGCAAATTTAAAGTCCTAGTGAATTTCTTTAAGTCAATAATAGTTTTAGTAAATTGGCCCTAGAAGCCGGAATGAAATTCAAACCAAACTTCAGAATACTGGTTTCACAGTCAGAAAAACAATAATCAGTCAAGTTAATAATGCTAAACTGGTCTAAAGTTTTCTTTAGGTCTCGTCGCCCGAAGAATTCGACCCTAAAAAGGTCCGACTTTGGGTCAGTACAGTGTTCCTGTTGTTGCAATTGCCTTTCTTGTTGAAAAAAGAAGATGTAGAAGAAGAGCCTGTGGCAATGTCAATAACAGTGTTAGTTGCAGTCTTGACTTTAGGTCTAACTGACCCATCGTTGTTAATACAATGTCCAGTCGACTCCTTGTCGTTGTTGTCTGGCCTTTCAACACTACCGTCACTGTTGATACACACCTTAGCATTGCAATCACTACTAACTGTAGTGTCACTAGTAACAGTAGTGCACTGACGTTCAACATGTTTGTCATTATCATCAGTAATGTTGCGAGCACCTACCGATCTAGATCCATTCGACCCACTGATGAGAGCGGTATGATTTCTTTTACCCAACCGATTTGAAAAATTCTGACGTGCAAAGTCATTTTTAGATGTTAAAAAGTTACTTTTATTGGCAAAATTACTATAAGCAGTGTGATTGTTGTAAGAAATGACGTCACGGTTTAACTTAACCTGTTTACGGTTAGTAACATCAACCGTATGCTGCTCCAATTCTTCGTGCAAAGCCTCAAATAGCTCACCCACTTCGGTGTCACCCAGCAAGCTTTTAAGTTCACACTCAATCAACACTGTCTCTTCCCTTAAATCATTCATCTTACCCAAATTGTTGTCAATTAGTAACTTGAGAAAATCAATGCCAGCTGTGTTAAAAAAATTGGCTAAGATCTTGAAAAAAGGTGAATCACTATTTACGCCGTTAGGGCATTTGAAAAATCTTAATCCCTTAGGGACAATACCCAATTCGATACAGCGTTTAAAATAGCAGTTCTCTAGATCAAGTGAACGGTGTCTTTTCAACAGTCTTAGTAACAGGCTACGTTTGTTGTTGACATCAATGGAATTAAATGCATGTTGCTCTTTACCTAAACCACCAAAGGGGTTCCGCACCTCGTCAAGAAAAGATTGAACTGACCTGTAACCAACAGAGTTGTCTGGTAAAGATTTTCCACGTGAAACAGACGCCGCAACCCGGCAATAATCCCTCTCACGCTTGTCGGAAACCTCAATAACTGTATCAAGTTCATGAAACGATGAATCGGGACTCGATGTATCAGTCCCGCTCTTGTGTTTGACGTTAATACGTTCCTTCTCGTTGGCTTTGAGAACCAGAATCTTAAGAGAACTCTGAATATCCAATAACGTCGCAGTTAAGAGTTCACCCAAAGTGGTAGCAGCCGATGTCGGTGTAGCATGAATTGATAAATTTAATAGTTCATCATCCCCTGCTTCAGACATTGCTCAAAAAGAACCAAGAAACCAAACAGAGCAAAAAGACCACGTAAATAAAATAAAATCAAAGCACGAGATGAGAGACCAAAGTGCAATAGCGTACTCCAATGTTTAATATCTGCTTTCGTCACAAGACTTCCTCAGAATGCAACAAATTACCTCCTACACACAATTTAAATACTAACACAAATTGCAAACAATTTACTAATTAATTAAAAAATCAAATGATTAATCTAAAACCAATAAAAGAACTGTGTATTTAAACTAACAGTGACAATGTATCACAGTTCTTTTTAATGTGTAATTTCCTATATTTTAAAAAACATTTAACATTAATAAATTCATTTAATCCTGGAAATTTATCTGAGTTGAGTTTAATTTGCCACATAGTCTCGCGTTGTTCTAAATAATTTTTAAAGTCCCCTGCTCTAAGGTCAGAATGCACAATATCTAATACAGAAAATATTATTGCTATAAGATGATGGTGGAAGGGGGAAATGTTGTGAGAAATTAAGCCAATTTATATTAACATCACCCAGGATTATTGTTATTGTAATTATGTTAATGGAACTCCAGACTAGGATGTCCTTTAGTATGGGGATATTATTACCAGGGGAAATAAATAGGGCAATGATACATGGGTTTTTATTCTCATTTATATTTAGGAAGATAATTAAGATTTCTGCTGTAACGAAGTTGTGTACGTATGAGTTGTAGGGGATCATATTGAAGGTGTTAGGGTAGATTAGAGCTACCCCACCACCTTTTTTTTTTGTGGTCTGTCCTTGCATAGGCAGGCAAAGCCTGGAGGGAGAAATTTTGAACTTTTGATATATGGTTTTAGCCATGCTTTTGTAGCGGCATGAGTTTATTGTGTGTTATCCAGGCATGGAAGTCAGGGATGCTGTTTCTGATGCTCTGCAGGTTAATAGTAGTTAGGGTTAGAGACTTATAGAGGAGGTTTGGGTTGGGAGATGGGTAGTGGGTCCAGTGTTGGAAAGGATATCTCCACTTAATATTAGTTTGGAGTATTTGAGTGGGATGATGATGGACTTTTTTTTCATGTCAGTTTTGTGGCAAAGGAAGGGGGTATAGTTTGCAATAACTTAGTCATTAGTGGGCAGAATTTTTTATCTGAAGCAGAATACGCTGTCTGTAGGATATAGGTTAGGAGGGATCTCAGAGAAGAGTTTGGTTGTTAGTTTAGGAATGGAGGTTGTAGATGAGGGTATGTACTGGATTGTGATAAATTGTAAAGAGGTAAGGTGTAGTAGGAGGGTTAATAGTAGTAAGGGGAGGTAGGGTGTCAGGTTATATTTAAGTGGCATTTTGATGAGGTTAGGGATAGTGGGACTCTGGATAGTAGTAATAGCTAGGAAAGGAGGTACTAGTAATATAAACTAGCAGGTGTTGCCAGTATAGGGTGTATATTGATAAGGTTTGATTAGGGAGACAAGATGAGGAGTGTGAGTGTGGGAGATACACAGTAATTAGAGGTGGTGGGAAGTTCAGTGATTGAGTGGTACTTAACGAGGGGAGGAGCTGAGGTGAGAATAAATGTAATTGAAGTGGGGGTTGGTGGGAATGGGGATAGGGTAGGGGAGTGGAGTGAGTCCGAGTGTAGCGAGGGCAAATGGAGCGGGACTCCACCCAGGACAGGAAACAGTGCAGCAAGAGGCAATCAGTCACTTGCAGAGAAAACCAGGATATGTTTTAAGTATGGGTACAACATGAAAGTGCAAAAGAGAGAGTTTATTGAGAGAGAAAATAAATCATGAAGGAAAATCTCTGTTACTAGTAAGGCAAACTGATGGTTTGGGGGACAGATATTAACATCTAGAAACAGGTTATTAGAGCACAGAGGAAGAAAGTAAGTGAAGGTAAAAAAAAAAAAAAAACAGAGGATTGAGCTAAGCAACTGTGGGGCAGAGTAGGGATCGCTGGCTAAAAGAACAAGACATAACATGCAGTAGGAGAGAGGAGCTACAGACGTGGGAGAGGGAGTTAGACAGCAGGCAAAGGACAAGGTAAAGTAAGGCAGGGAGAGGTAGGTAGAGAGTATGAGAAAGCTGTGATAGAATGGCTGAGAGAAAGGTGTTAAGTGGGAAAATAACAGTCAACCTAGGGCAGGGATGGAAGGAGAACATGTGGAGAAAAAAATATAAAAACCCAGGGAGATATCAATAGCAGACTAAGATGGGCTGCTGACGTCTCCTACCATGCGCTAGTAATCATCAGGTTCGATGTTTAGATTCTAGACAGAACAACTATTAGGTTAAATTAACCAAATGATTATCACATACATGTACTGCTTGGAGAGGCCTTTTGTAGGCAGTTGTAGTTAAAAAAACAACAGCTGGTTCAGCTTTATGTCAGCAAGGTCTCTGAAATCCTCGGTTAAAGCTCAGGGTGAGAGGCCAGAGAACAGTGGCAAGGGCTGCAAATGTAAAAATGGGAAAAAGTGCACATGTGAAAAAGAGTGAAAGGCACAGAAGGTAGTTTAACTAGTAGGAGAAGCAGAATTCAGTATGAACAACACAACATAACAACTCCCATTTCCACAACTAGTTCACTAGAATGTGCTCAGTAAACACAATATTGTATTTCTAAGACACCGAGCGCATTGTTGAATTTGACTACCCTGTTACAAAAGTGAGATATGAATTTGGGTGTTTTGCAACATATAGTACTAAAAATGTCTATCAGGCGGCCTTTACACGTCCTTCATTCCATATAATTAAATTTAATAGAAAATTAAAACCACAGCAAGTAACAGGCAGAAAGGTAAGGCTCAGCAGTTGTAAAATCCAGAAGTTTTATTAAAACTTAGTGATTTCGCAGTGTTCACCACCGGTTCATCAGACAAAAAAGTAAAGCAAATGAACTTCTTTTATACTAAATTTTAGTATCAGTTACCATGACAATGCAAAATCCTAATTGATCCACAAGGCATATACTTTTAAAGCAACAGCATCTAAAAACAGCACATAAAAAATAGCAAGTAAAAACACAAAAATGCAAAATAATACATTTATCTATTTTTCTTTGCCTTTAATACTGGTTTTAGAGGTACATAATCATTCAGACCCATTCCCCTATGCACTCCTAACCTTGAAATCCACTGTAATTCTACATTTTCTGTAATGTTTACTAAGTCTCCCCTCCCTTACACTCTCAGTCACAACTTGCAAAACTTGGAATACAAATGCATGTGTGTTGCCATTTATTAGTGTGTGTTTTGATAAAGCACTACAGTCATTCCCTCCTCTCGTACAACACAAATGATCCCACACTCTCTCTTTCAGTTTCCGGTTAGTTTTACCTATGTAAAATTTGAAGCACAAAACACAGTGTGCTGCATAAATAACATTCTGTGTACTGGAGTCTGCTGAAACCCTAAGTTTCCATAAATAGCCTATCTTTGGATGCTTAAAATACACAAGACTGATCAATATAATCACAGTATGCACATTCCTGACATGTACACGTACCCCATTGTCTTAACCCTAAGTTATGATATAATCTAGGATAACATAAACGTTGTTTAAGGTTCTTTTTGTTTTTATACACAAAAATAGGCCATTGGCCTACCAGCTCTTTCACCTTCTCATCAGTGTGTAAGATGTGCCAGTTACTTCTGATCACTTTCCTAATCCTATTCACCCCTGATGTAAAGGTAGTAATCATGGGCATTTTCACAGAACTGCATTTAATGTACTTAACCCTATAATTTTGTTGTCAAAAATAGGGCTTGGCCCTCCCTCGTCTTTCCTCATTTATTTTACTATATACCTTGTCAATTTCCACATGGCCATACCCTCTACCCATAAAGTCATCCTGTAGATGACATAATCCCTCACGAAAATTCCTGTCATCACAATATAAATGTGAAGGCCTCATAGCCTGTTCCTTAATGATATCACTAAAAATGTGTTGTGGGTGCATACTTTCCTTGTGCAAATACATTGGATGATGGCATTCTTTCCTTTGAATGCTGGTGGTTAGACCAGTTCCTTGCTTAGCTATAGTTACATCCAAAAACTCATTTTTACTCATGGATTTGTTTAGGGTGAATTTAAGAAAATTACTGCTGGTGTTCAAATATCGGGTATAAAGTTCTAAACTCTCTTCATCCCCCCTGCCAACCTATAAAAGGATCATCCACAAAATGTTGATATATTGTTATGTGGGTTCAAATTATTTAGAATGTGTTGAAATTCCCATTCCATCATTACTAAGTTGGCATAGGAGTTCACACAGCTAGTGCTCATAGCAACTCCCATTTTTTTGCCAGTAGCACTTTTCTTTGAAGAAAAATATGTTATTGTCTAGAACTAATTCCAGAATTAGACAGAAAAGGTCCACCTGTTTTGATTCAAATTTTCCATATCTATCTAAGGCACTTTTCACCATCATTATCCCCTCCTGACTGTGAATACATGTAAATAATGACATCACATCTAGAGTTGCTAAGACCTCAATGCTTTTACTATTCTCTCTATTGGTTGCATTATATAGATCCCTTAAAAATGTTCTGTGTCCCTTAACACTACCTCAGATTCATTCAAAACCTTCCTAAGTTGTTTATCCAGAAACCCAGAGATAGGCTCTGTCAACCAGCCCCCACCCTCTACAATGGGTCTAAACGGAGGCCTCATGGGATGCTTAAGTATTTTTGGTAACCCATGCATTTGGGTTATAAGTGGATTCTGCACTATAAAATAGTAAGCAGTAGTCAAGCCTGTGTTTCAAGTCATGCACAATTACTGCATCAATACTAACATAAGTGTTTAAATCACTAAGCATAGTAGACATACTGTCATAATAATAAGTTGAATCAAGAACAACCACTGACCCCCCCTTCATCTGCTGGATGAATAACAATATTTGTGTTACGTTGCATTTCTAACAAGGCTTGTCATTCACTTTTAGTTAAATTATCTGAGCTACTGTGCCTATTCAGTTCCCTGTGACTGAAAAGCTCATGCAAATATTTTCACAGGGTAATAAAAAAATATCAACAGCAGGAGGCAGTGCTGGGGCACTGCTGGTACAAATGTACTAGGCTTTCTAAATAATTTAACTTCATTGTTTTCACCATCATTACCAAACATTAATTTTAATGCTAAATTTCATGCAAAGAGGCGAAACTCAACAAGCACTTCTGTAATGTCAGCCCCAGCAGTGGGGACAAAAGTCAAACCTTTAGTCAGCAGTGACTCTTCTGCTGCTATTAAACTATAGCTGGAAATGTTCCAAGCTAAACTCCTTATTCCAACCCTCACATTTTTTGATGGTTTTGGTTTGGTTGGATGGCGAAAGCTCCTTCCTCTTCTGTCCCTCTCTGTAGTTGTCTAACTCATGGGACTTCCTTCTGGTACTGCGATAAAGAAGGGGTAGTCCTGGAAAAAAAGAAGATGAAGATTCCAGTTAGAGCTGAGGTATTTTACGCCTCACAACTGGACTCAATTTCACTCTCTTTGATATCAAAACTACATTACTCAAATATTGGCACTCCCCTACTGGTGTGGAGTATGTAGACGTTTGTGGCTCTGGTGATGTCACTTTACCTCTTTCACCTGGATTGGTCACTTCGTCTGTCACTGCTTGCTGACTAATGTGACTGGATGATAGTACTTCCTCATTCAGTGTTCTATTGATTACACACCGATTATTTGGCCCTTCAGCTTCAGAAGTGCAAGAATTTTTTGCACTAAGTTCCTGGCAAGTTTGGACTTGTGCCAAGTAAAAACTTGTTGTTTGGAAAAATCATTAATGTCTCTTGTCAATTTCTTCCATTTTTGTTGTAGCAATCATTTTTCATATCCCACAACCTTTTCAATTAGGTGATTGGAATAAATATCTGCTTCTGCTTCACCCACTGCACTAGTTAAACCTTTTTGCTGTTGATATATTTTAATACAGTTCAAATTCTACAGGCTGAAAAAAGTCTATTAACAGTTTCAAATAAGTCCAACTGGTGTTTAAATTGATCTGTTGCCATTGACCCAGGAAGGAGGGATACATGTCACATAAGTAGGCATGTTAAGACTCGTAAGCCCCTGCGTATAACATTTATAATTAAGCATGCCTCAAGGTAAAAACGTTGACACTGTAGTCTTTTATACTTATATAAGTCATTTTCCAAAGTACGTTTTAAATCTCTAATTTGATGATCATTTATTTCAGGAACTTTATTTTCATTAACCTTTGAGCCTAGCCTTTCTGCCTGTTACTAGTTGTGGCTTTGCTTGGAATTTTGTTTGGGTCTGCTGCTAGAATACACTCACTGCTTTTGGGTTTTCTTGTTGCTTTAACAATAACTGTGAGTATGGCACAAGGTGACGCTGTTGATGGTACTGGCAATGTTAATGGAGATGTTGCTCATATGCAAACTGAAATGATGAATCACAGGATGTGTACCTTCATGACGGTCTTAGAAAATCCTCTCCTTACTAGTGTGTTGCTGTTAAATGTATTCCCACCAATTCTTTAGCAAGATACACTAAAGAAAAATGTATGGACATCAGTTTAAATTTAGAGTTATTCCGAAGGTTACGCTAACTGTAAGAGGTGGTGATGTTATGAATAAAACAGAGGTCATAAACTGCAAGTGTATACAGAGGTTGCAAACTGATAAATTGCCAGTATTTAATGTATTAATTAGGATTAAACCCATGCATAAGTCTAAATACATGAAAGTGTAAGTTAATTATTTTAAAAAATTTGAAAAAAAAATATTTTATAGATATATATATTTTAAATATTTTGTATGTCTCTATAATATGTGTTGATATGTTTTATATATGTATTTTATATATGTATTTATAATAGGTATATTTTTTATTTAAATATAAGATGAATAGCACTTTAAGAATTCAAGTATTAAGGTAATATGAATTGAATAGATTGATGTGATCATTTAGTTTATATAAATTGAATGGCTGTGTACCAGTTAATTGCATTTGCACTGAAGAAGGATTTATTCTGAAAGCTTTGTTTATTTTTACAAATATATAGTTTGGTGTATGAAATCCAGCATGAAGCTTTGTGGTTTTGTTTTAGTTTGCTGTTTGAAATCATTCATCTAGCCCTCTTCATTTGAATTCTTACAATTCATCAAAGGTACCCTGCTAATTAGCAGATAGGAGATCCTGAGTGTATTGATACAATATATGGTGCACAGTCAGAGGACTGTGTGGGATGAGTGGAGAGATGTGTTAAGAAAATGAGATTGAAAATTGATTATATAAATAAACATTGCCATCTGTTTGATTTGGGGTAGGAAGAATGATAAACCTTTTCAGAATGCACATAATGCACTTATATCAGCACCATGGTACATAATGTTTTGCCTCTTCGTAGATCAGGACATACTCCTTGAAAAGCAAAATTAACATTTAGTAGTTGTATACAAATTGCACTGCAATATCAGCTACAGATGCAATGGAAGAACTGGTGATTTTTATAAGGTTACTTTAAAAGATGTTTGCATTATCACCAGTTCTAAACATAAATTTTGAAACATAGAAAATATATTTTAAATAAAAATACAGAAAGACTACAAATAAACAAGATATTTGTTTCCATTTCATAGGGCAGAACATTGCCTCTTAATTTAAAGCTCTGTGAAGTTGCTGTCTCTGAAAACGTCACATGTGCCTTTGACTGGGGAGGGATAATGCTTGTTCACTGGAAACTGGAAAAGGTCAGCTTAGAGTCCAGTCCTAAAACAGAGTGTTCAAATTATCAAACAACTGCACTTATTTCACAAGCTAACAGAGTAATGTTCAAGATGTTGTGCATAGATTGAGAACTTGCATGTGTACAAATAGATTTTATAAGGTGTAGAGGTACCAGAGATCAATGTTCCAACATCTGCGGGATAATGGAGAAAGCAATGGAGTTCCAGAAGAATATTTACTTCTGATGTATTGACTACTCAAACGCCTCTGAATGTGTGGACCATGATAATATTTTGCAGGTGTTTAAAAAGAGTTTCTGTCAGGTTACCAAGCAGTTTTAATCTGAAAGTTTTGTGATCAAAATGTAGCCAAAAGCTAATTTAGGCAATATATATGGTTTCATTTTATTTATCAAATTTTGTGTGGTCTTGGAGTTGGCATATAAAAGTTGAGGTCTCCCCATATGGGAGGACATTGGTGGCTCGCCCCTAAAAAAAAAAAAAAAAAGATTTGTTTAGTGAGCACCAACTATTATTGCAAGTGACTCTATATTCAAATAGTGTAATTAAACTGGAACCACATCCTACTACTAATGAAATCATTTAGACTACAAAGCTAATTTAAAACTTAGCTAAAACTTCACCTAACAAATTGAAGGTGCTGCTCCTCTGTATCTCAAGGATAAATGCCACTGGTATCTACAGTTTGCTATGACATCAAACTATTTCACTTCATTCAGAATCATATGCCTCACAACCAGTCTTCTCTAATGCCTGAATAAATTTACTAGCACCTCCCAGCCATATACATAGTTTTGTGACACTGCCCCCAATCCTATACTTCTAACATAATCTTTATGATATCTATCTATCTATATAAATATATATATATATATATATATATATATATATATATATATATATATATATATATATATATATATATATATATATATATATATAATTGTTTATGAATCTGCTTTATTAACTACAATATTAACATTTCCTGTCCTGCCTAGTTCCTTCCCTCACCTTCATTTCTTTGAATTACTAAGTACTAATCACATGTCTACTATCTGTTTTACATAACCTCTAATACACCTCTTTAAATGCTCACTGTTTTACATCTCTTAATGTGTGTCTTTTATACTGTAATAGTTCATCTTTATTTCACAGGAATGCAATTTAATTATCAAATTATAATTTTTAATGCATATTACTTGAGTCTATTCATGTATATTATTGAATATCTGTTTAAAATGTTTGTAATATATCATAGCTTCTCTCTTGGGCCTCCACTGAAAAGGGATTTTTGTCTAAACTCAGTCGTTCAAAGCCAGTAAACAAAAGCAGATAGAATAAAAACATTTTTTATTATCTGTATGTAGAAAAAACTAACACTTTGAGTCAAATATGGAACAACTTACTTGTTCAGCATTAAGAAAGGAGTAAAATAGTTTTATATACTGAATATTCCATATAATGTGTTGTATTACATGAAATAGACAACATAATCAAAATTGCTGGCATAAAATTTAACATTCTTAGATATGAACATGATGCCACTGTAATGGGTGAAAGCAAAGAGGAGTTGGCCCTATTGCTGAAAGTGAAAGTAGAAAGTGCAAAACCTGCTTTGTTCCTCAGCATCAACAAAACATAATTAAGTCATTTGGTCCTATAAATTCTTTGCGAATAGATGGGGAATAAGTGGAAGCGGTGCCAAATGTTATTTTCCTAGACTCAAAGATGTCCACAGGTGATAACAACCATGAAATTAAAATACAGTTTGTCTTTTGAAGGAAGGCTATGGCAAATGTGGGTAAGATCTTAAAGAGAAAAATCACCATGCTGTCAACAAAGGTCTGTATGGTTAAAGCTGTGGTTGTTCCTATATTATCATATTGCTATGAAAGTTGGACTATATCTAAGGCTATGATATGCTGGTATTGGAGAAAATGTTTGAAAATTCAGTGGAAGACTGAACCATTCAACAGTTAAGGAGCTAAATCCAGACCATTCATTAGAAGGTCTGATAGCAAAATTAAATTGTTTTTTCTGCCACATAATGTGCAAAGACAGAAGTCACTAGAGAAGATGATGACGCTGTGAATGATCAAAGGCAAAGAATGAATGAGGCAACAGAGGCTAAGCTGGTTGGACAG
This sequence comes from Protopterus annectens, assembly GCF_019279795.1. NCBI lineage: Eukaryota > Metazoa > Chordata > Ceratodontiformes > Protopteridae > Protopterus > Protopterus annectens. The sequence continues at coordinate 1,278,980,493 of NC_056737.1, forward strand.
CATTAGATGTGAAATGAAATGAAATTCCAAGGACATCAAGAAGCTTTTCTTGACAATCTTTGAGGTCATGAAGAGTTATACTCAACTAAATGATTAAACAATAAGAACTGTCTACTATTTTTAAAGATATTTAATTCAAGCTCTGTTGTGCAGAAAAGAAACAACTGCATCAAGATACAGACAGGATAGAATACCCAAGATAATTTATATAAATGCCCTGCTGTTGGAAGTTTTACAAAGGGGTGGGTTATCAGTGACCTTCATTAGAACTTTGTCAGTGTGGTAGAGTGTCCTGCACTTGACAAAGAAAATTCAAAAGATCCAAGGTGGAAACATGAAGGCTACTTTGGTTTCTCAGATCTGGGATTATGATTTTGTCACAAAGAGAGGAGGATATTCTCCCTGACCCCTCACCTAATAATTCTAACATGTATCATTCTGCATGCATACCTCTTACATAGTTGGGGGGGGGGAGGTCAAGGGCAAAAAGGAGGTGGAATCTTTAAGGAAAGCAATATTTTGTTAAATAGTGGTTCATCTACATTATATCTATTACATGACTTAAGTTAGGAACTTGTCATGCTTTAGTATAATACATTATTATACTAAATTATTAATGGACATCCATTGTCCTATCATATAGTATAAGAATCCATTGAGTATTATTTGTTTGAATACTATTTGTGAGAGAATGCCTAAAGTTGTGTTTAAACAGAACTGTCCTAAATTTGTTTAATTTTACCCTACATTGTAATGATTTATTATTATTATTATTATTATTATTATTATTATTATTATTATTATTACTTGTGCATTGTATCACTGTGATTTCTTCTGTATTTTTTCTATGTGGAGCTTTTCTCCCCGGGCCTCTGCTGAAAAAGGAAATGTGTCCAGTCGGACTACCTGGTAAACAAATGTAAAATAAAATTAAATAAATAAATACATATTTGATGTAGAGAACATAATCTTATAAGTCCATATCTAGGGTCTCTGCGGCAAACAGGAGGTTGTGAGGTTACCTGGATAGATAGCCAAGCTCTTCATAAAGTATTGGAGCTTGGTTTTCATTGCCTGCTATGTTGTGGGTGTCTATAACCAGATTCAGAAAGTGAGGAATGCAAGAAGATTGAATAGAAATGTGCTCACATAGTATTGAAGATGTATCAAGCTGAAGTGATGACCTGGAATGAATCCATGAGAGTCTTTTTTATAATTAGGTGTTTAAGTAGGGTGCAAGATTGGGTGTTCAGTTTGTTGAAATTATCTCCAAGATGTATAACTACTACTTGTTAATAACAGAACAGAGAACAGACTGGTTAGAGATGGGCTGAAAATTATGGCTAGGATCTGGAAGATTGGAAATGTGCATGCACCCATCCTTGGCTCAGGAGATATGTACAATGAATGAGTTCATCAGGTTTCGGGAACAAGAAACATGGAGAATTTTTAAGATTACTTCTTCAGTGCCTGGAAAGAGGCCACATCCTAGAAGGACTAGAAGCCATGGGGAGTAAAAATTGACATGACCATCCAAAAAGATTTAGATAGAAGTTATGGTGAAAAGAGCCCCACAGTGCAAGGAAATGCAGCATTCAGATCACTGAGATGTGATGCTCAGTGTCAATAATTTAAATTTTCTGGAGAGACAAGAGTGTAGAAATGAAAGGAGTTGATTTGTTAGCAACAATGCCAAGGTAGTAAACTACTGAACATAATTAGTGAGGCATTTTGAGTTAACTATATTGATAACTGCGTCACTGTACATTATGTGGAAGGGAAGAATGACATATAGGAAATGGAAATTGTAAAGGGAGCTCAAGAAAGGGATGATTAATGTGACCAGAGAAATGAGGGGTCAAACATAAATTCAAGTTCTGCATATTTATAAAGATAATGATGGAAGCCAAAACATACCAGTCAGGACAGAGACTCTTAGATTAAGAATTGCTAAGAAGGAAAAAAAAACAGTGGTGGGAAATGTGCCTGATTTCAAGGATTTGGGAATTAAGAAAGGAATAAGCATGGATGGTTCTAGCCTGGGGACTCAAAGAAAATAAGGTAAGGAATGATACTAGACAAAAAATAGGGAAGACGTTAATATTGTTAATGCTAAAATATGTGATATATTTATAAGTCAAGAGGGAGTAAAGTTCAAACACAGACAATAACAAAGGTAATCTAGTAATCTTTTGGGAACTAATGTTGGAAAGTGATCATGGAGAAAGTAGGAGGAGATGAAGTGGACTGTCAGGGAAAATCTAAAACAGACCATACAGAATATGAAGGTAGTGAAATTTGTAGATGTTGGCCTCATAAGCTGCTTCAAAAAGGAGAGCTAGGGGATAGTGGCATGTTATTTAAAGATTTATGCATGGCATTTAGTTGGGATGGGATCCTATGTCATTAAGACACTAAGGATAAGATAGGTGTTTTACTAAGGGGTACCTACCAGCAGCTATGGTTCACTTTTCATCTCACTGCTACATGGTAGCTTCCTCCCTGAAATAACCACATCACCAGCCCTACCTTCAGGCATATGGTCTGTCTAGGTCCTCCCCAGGCTATCAGACCTACCTGCCTGTCTCCAAGCCTGACTGCATTGAATTGCACTCCCACAAGGTACTACATTATCAAAATCATTCCCCATAAGACATCTGCAGATTTATCCTCAGACACACCTGCCTGCTTGTTCCCTTCTCCACCCTCCCAGTCAAGATGAACCCTGGCAAAAGGTATTTGCAGTGGGGTCCCTCCTAAAGCTCTACCTGGTGCAGACTGCCCAAGCAAGTACTGCTCATCTTTAACTACTGCAGGCTTCACAATAGTTATGTCAGAGACTGTGTCTTTCTTAGCAGTGGCCTGGCTTCCATCCACTAAGATAAGATATAAATTCCAGTGATAGTTTGGTATCTCTTTTGTCCCCAGCAAGCTTAGTACTGGCACACTGTTACTCCCACTTACTAGTTCTCTCACATTTTGTTCCCCACCTTGCTTCAGTGGACATGTGTATGCTATGTGGCCCCCCTGACTACATTTAAAACATCTAACCATTGATTCTGGGTGTGCACCAGAACTAGTGGCTCCCCCTGTTACTGGTAGACTCTGTTGGGGTGATTTAGGCTGCTCACCATGGGTTTCTTATATCCATGCACAGCTCTGGGCATACCCTTCTTATGCAGTGATGCCCTGATTGCTAAGTAGAGAACCACGTTTCTCCCCAGCTCATCTGCAGTTACATTCTCAGTCTGCCAACCAGATTCTCATGTCCTCAGGCAAAGAGCTAAGGACTTGTTCTCTCACTAAAAGGTCTGCCAGCCTTTAAAAAGTGGTGACTTGACACCCACTCACCCACCTATGAAAGTAAGTGCTTAACTCAGAGATATATACACATACACTTTCATCTGCCTTGTGTCTATACTCATGAATTTTTTTCTGTAAGCTTCAGATATTAACTTATAACACTCTAGTAAACATTGTTTAACTCTAGCATAGTTTAAAGTAAAGTATCAGACAATTTAAAAACAGCAGTTGCAGCTTTACCATGGAGTAAGGGGGTCAGAAACCGTACCCAGAGCTCTTGGTCATTATTATACTGTTTACATACTCTCTTCAAATATATGAACAAAACTGTCAAAGTCATTACCCTCTGCAAATTCTAGAAGACATTTACTGTCCTTTGTTGCTTTTGGAGTCCAGCTATTCCCTTCTCCATTACATGCATGATCCTGATAGTCAACATCTCCCTCTTGGATTGTCACTGCTTCTCTTTTTCTTCAACCTCCAAACACCGCAGTTGCTCTTCTGTCACCAAATGCTGCAGTCTGTCTTTGTTCTCCAAATATTAGCCCTACAGTTCATGCTGATACTGATTCTCCTTTTCGTCAGCCTCCAAACGTTGAAGTCTCTCTTCAGTCTCCAGCTCAAGTGTCTTAAACTCCAGATGGATTTTTAAGTCCTCTGAGGAAAAGGTGAACTGCCCTGTTTCCGAAGGCTGCACATCCCCATCAGCAGACTGGCTATCTCCCTGGTTGCTGGACCATGCTGCAGCTGTGATTATGGCTGAAATCATATCCTCTTTAGTAAGGTTAATATGCACCAGTCCTTTGATTTTGCACACCTTGAACAACTGGTTCTTTTTCAGCTTGCTATAATCTTCTACTGACAGCTTTGCTTCCTTTCCCTGAATAAACTAACAGAAATCAACAAAACTATTGTGAAACTGAAACTCTGAATGTTTACCTTGTGGCTGTTGGGTTTACCTTCATTTTGTCACACATGGTATGTGTGATCATGCTTTTGTGTGACTTGTAAGAGCAAAGTACAGAACACTTCCGAGGACAAATGTTAAAAATGGTTTGACGGAAAACCATTTTTGACATTTCTCCATGTGTTTGAATAGCAAAATACATCTAGATATTTGCCATTCAAACACATTTCTTTCAAGTTTGCAGTTTATTTTCTACCATACTTTTATTTATTTATTTATTTATTTATTTATTTATTTATTTATATTTGTTGACCGGGAGTGTCCGACTGGATGTAGGTCCATTTTCAGCAGAGGCCCGGGGAGAAAAGCTCCACAGTTAAAATAAACAGACAGTAGTTACATTGGATTACATAGCAATTAACAATTTACATAGCAATTACTTACAACATATTTACAGATGAAGAACATAGTACATCAGTAGACAACTAGAATCTTTATCTGTGAAGTACATAACAGACATTAACAAATGTTAAAATAAGAAGTTCCTGCTGTATAAGTACTAGGCTTATGAGCATCTGAGCTTGCTATAATCAAGGTAGTTAGTGGAGTGGAAAGAAAGGTAGTGGTTGGATGGGGTGGGTGATATTAGAGGGGGAGTTTTGACCTTACGGACATCATACAAACAGAGCACAATCAAATGAAGGTAAACCGAGTACATACATCTTCAGTGACAACTGCTTACAGGCTACTGAAGTTCAATTTATATCCCATGACTCTGACATCAATGTGTGGTGGCCATTCTTTACCTGGTCCAATGAACCAGAGCCTCAATCTTCACCACTGACACCAGTGAGAGGCAGTCACTGAAAATAGAAATGCATTTACACAGCATTTCAAATGCAGCACTCTGCATCAAGCACAATTTCCCTCAAGAGCTCACAGAGAACACACACTACTGGGATTGGACTCCCTGTCTTTCCAGATCCCAAACAAAAACCTGCCTTGAAGCATTGTGTCCCAGTTCCAAGTAACTGAGCACACACACTTGAATATCTGATTTTTCACACACACACACACATACACACACACACACACACACACACACACACACACACACACACACACACACACACACACACACACACACCTGGGAAAGGCTGTCACAGATTCACCATCTGTGTCTCCTCTCTGCAGATGGCAAGGTAGATTGCTGCCATCACTCAGATACTCTATGGCTCTTACAAAGGGTAACCAATTATACTGTGACAAATTAATACTGATATAAATGGTAGAGTGTGATCAAAGCAGTAAGGCTTATCGGAGTGGCCACAGTGTCACTAGAACAAGCACAAGTACACTCGAGATGTTAAAAACATTAACTAAAAGACCAGCCACAATGAAAATGTAAATAAAATATTTAATAATGGGTAATAAAACAGAAAACTGAAGAATACTTAATATTTTGTTACAATAAACAACAGTGTTTCAGTCACAGGAAATATAAAAATAACACAGTTGGATATAATCTCACAGATGCAGAAAAAGTAATAATACTAAACTAATTTCACTGTACATTTCTTAACTGAACTAAAGAGAAATCATCCCTAATTAACTCACTTAGTATCACAAGGCAAGATGTACTGCTGAGATGCATACTTCCACAAGGCAAGATGAGATACTATACATTGAACCATACAACTAAATATGGAACAACTTTATTGTGATAACTAAACATAGATCTTTTATATCAGGGTCCAAAGAAAAACAAAAACAAACTGCTGCTGCCAGAGTTCCGTCCTTCAGCTGGTTATAGAATGACATCATATCTAGTCACCTGACTCTGGCACAATACACATTCAAAACTCTGTTAAGATTCTGTTGCAGCAGTTTTAATGTAAGCAACTTTTACAAATACAGTTTTAAAACACACATCTGTACAAATCAATGTGATAGTCAAATGATGCAAGACCATTTGCAAAACTTTAGCCAGCTATGCTGGCATATGCCACACATGCACTGTCTTACTTCTCCTGGTACAGCTAGCAATACCCTGTAATGTCAGAGAAGCCACTAAGTAAAACAATGAATTAGACACATAAGTATTGGCTGAAATTTTACTTATTTATTTTATTTCATTATTTTCCTTTTGTTTACTGGGTTTGTTTGTCTGTGTTTAGTCAAAATACCTTTTCACTGGAGGCTCAGGGAGAAGAGCTCCAACATATTACAAACACTTTGGACACTCAGTAATATACAAGAACTGACATTAAGTAATATACACTAACAATTACATATTCATTTGCTAATTAGATTACATTCATATGAAATAAATGGAGACATTACAGTATAAAAGATATGTATGAATTAGTATAAATTGAACATTAAGAATTTGCAAAGGTGTATTAATGGGTTCATTAAATCAATTAAAGATTATTTGATTATGTTTTTCAACTGAGCCTTGAGAAACATTGCTTGAGAGGAATGAGCCTATCTGGAAATACATTACTTGATTCTCTGTCTTGAGAGCCCATCTGCCTTGGCATTACTGACCCCACTATGGTGTTGCACTGTCATATCATATGCCTGCAACCCTAGGCTACACCTTAGTAACTTGGCATTTTGCAGGCTGGCTTGATGTAGCCATGTTAAAGGATTGTGTTCTGTAACTACAATGAATTTCTTTCCATACGGATAAGGCTGAAGTCTCTACAGTGTCCGTTTTATGGATATACATTCCTTTTCTACAGCTGCATAGAATCCGTCCCTGGGTTGGAGCCTATGGCTGAGATATACTAGTGGGTGCTCTTTTCCATCTGAGGAAACCTGGCTGAGTACAACCCCACCCCATGGTTTGAAGCATCCACCTGCACAAAAAACTATTTGCTGTAATCTGGAGTGGCTAACACAGGGAGTCCTCCCAAAGCTCCTTTAAGTTTTTGGAATGCCTGCTTACATGCTGGGGTTCACACTACCTTATCTAGCCTGTTTTCCCTTGTCAGGTATGTGAGAGGAGCAGCTATGGTACTATAATTAGGGACAAACTTTCTGTAGTACCCTGCTGTCCCTAAGAATGCCCTAACCTGCTTTATGGTAACAGGGGCAGGCCCTGCCTGAATGGATTCAACTTTGGCAGGTTCTAGTCAAATCTTACCACTCCTCATTCTATGTAACAGGTAGGAGATCTCTGCCATACCTACTTGACACTTATTGGGATTAATGGGCAACCCTTCCCTTTGTAGTCTGCCAAGCACCTTCATTGCATGTGTTAGGTCCTCTTGCCAGGAATGGCTTTAGATGGCAATATCATCCAGGTAAGCAAGGGCAAAATTTCCTGCTCCTGCTAGGATATGATCCACCAACCTCTGGAAAGTTGCTGGGGCATTTTCCATCCCAAAGGGCATCTTCTTGAACTCAAACAAGCCAAAAGGAGTCACAAAGACTGACCTCTGTCTGGCATTGGGAGTCAAGGGTACCTGCTAGTAGCCCTTGGTAAGATCAGTAGTGGTAAAATGCTTAGCCCCAACTAGCTGCTCTAGGGCTTCATCTGTCCTAGGCATGGGGTAAGCATCTAACTCTGTGTGACTATTTAATTTCCTGTAATCCACACTGAATCTGGTGCTACCATCCTTCTTTGGTACCAGCACCACTGGGAAGGCCCAGGGACTGCTGGGCTCCTGGATTACCCTCAGTTCCAACATTTCCTGTATCTCCTCCATCAGAGTATGATTGACTCTCTCAGGCACTGTATAAGGAACCTGCTTAATAGGCCTATGGGGTCCTGTATCTACATGGTTCTGCACCAAGTGGGTACACCCTGGTTTCCCAGTGAACATGCCCCCAAACTCATGTAGCACTGCTTGGAAGTCTTGAATCTAGATAGGAGATAGCTGCTGGGACATAGTACTCCTTCCACTGAGGTGTCAGTCTGAGCCTCAATAAGGAGATCAGTTACCAGATCCCCCTCAAATTCCACCTGCCATACACTACAAATACTCAGCACAAGGGACTCTTTACCATTGTAAGGTTTCATCATGTTAACATGGTACAGTTTGTGCCCCTGCCCATTGCCTAGCAGTTCTACCATGTAGTTAACATCACTGACCTTACCACTTTGAAGGGTCCCTCTCAAGATGCCTGCAGCATTTTGTGCCTGACAGGAATGAGAACCATAACCTCCTGGCCCACAGCATAATCTCTGACTTGAGTATTCCTGTCATACCAGACTTTTCTCTGCTGTTGGACTACTGACAGGTTCTCCTGGGCCAAGTCCATGAGTTCCCTTAGCCTTTTCCTGAGGTTTAGGATGTATGCCATAACAGACTCCTTGTGGGATTCACACTTACCCTCCCACCCATCTTGAATCAAATCTAGAGGTCCCCTCACCCTATGCTCATACAGCAACTCAAAAGGTGAGAAACCTGTGGATTCCTGGGGCACCTCTCCGTAAGCAAACAACAGATGGGGCAAATATTTGTCCCCCTCCCTCATAAACTGGTCTGCAAATGCCCTTAGCATGGTCTTTAGTGTAGAGTTGACCCTCTCCACAAGACCATTAGTCTGGGGGTAGTGGGAGGTGGTCTTTAGGTGTTGCACCCCACAGTGCTCCCACAGACAAGCCAACAGGTCCATACCTCTCAGCCTCTTAGTGCAAGAAATCTGGATAAAACCCAACAAAATGGGAGAAAAAGGCCCAAAAATATGACTCTTACAAACACAGAATGTAGCCAGAGTAACATGATTTGTTTTAACATACATTTTTTGAAGGATTTAAATTCTGAAACCAAAATGTATGTCATTATTTATTGATTTCAGTCCTCAGATTATCCTAGTGATTTGCCAGAAAACCACTAATTTTATGAGGAACTGACTGAAAATATGAACCAAAAATCTGGATGTTCTGTGGAAATCTGGATAGTTGAGAGGTATGAGCAGGTATGATGTGAAATTGGCACCTCTGTCAGTCAGTATTTCTTCTGAGAAACCTATCCTGCTGAAAATCTCTAACAAAGCATGTGCCACCTTTTCTGCCTTGATGGAGGACAGAGCCACAGCCTCGGGGTATTTGGTAACGTAATCTACTACCACTAGGATATATTTCTTCCCTGTGGATCTTGGGGTACTTAGAGGTTCCACCATATCCATAGCTACCCTTAGAAATGACTCCTCAATCACAGGCAAAGGCATCAAAGGAGCATTGAACTTGTCTCCTGCCTTGCCTACTTTTTGGCACTGCTCACAGGTCCTGCAGTACCCTGTTACATCCCTGGAAATCCCAGGCCAATAAAAGGTCTGCATAATATGACTCTTTGTACACTTTATGCCCACATGACCTGCAAAGGGAATGTCAAGGGCTATGGCTAGAAGCACCAGATAGTAGGCACTGGGCACTACCAACTGCTGTATTACCTCATCCGCTAGCCCTCCCTCAGGGGTCCAGTCTCTATATAGCAACCCTTTGTCCCAGTATACAGATTCCCATTTTCCTTGAGAATCAAGTGCTTCCCTAGCTACCTTTCTCAAGCCTTGTAATGTAAAGTCTGAGAGCTGAGCCTGTCTCATCTCTCTCTCTTTGTAACCCTTCCCAGCTCACCTTCCGCAGGAAGTCTGGTTTCTCTCTGACAGCTGTGCCTCACTGTCAGCCTGAGTAATACTACTCACCTTTGCCCTTGCAGTCACTCTGTCCAAGGGAACATCAGTACCCACCAGCAGCTATGGCTCACCTTCAGTCTCACTGCTACAGCATAGTTCCCTCCCTGAAGTAACAACCTCACCAGTCCTGGCTTCAAGTGTGTGATCTGCCTGGACCCCCCCCCGCCCCCCACAGGCTACCAAACCCACATGCCTGTTTCCAAACCTGACTGCATGTAACTACATGCACACAAGGTACTGCATTATCAAAATCATTCCTTATCAGGACATCTGCAGAGATATCCTCAAACACATCTACTTGCTTGCTTCCTTTTCCACACTCCCAGTCAACGTGAACCCTAGTCAAAGGTATTTGGAATGGGGTCTTTCCTAAAGGTCTGACTGCAGTAGACTTCCCAAGCAAGTGCTATTCCTCTTTAGGCTTTGCAGACTTCACAATGGTTAGGTCAGAGGTTGTGTCTCTATTAGCAGTGGCCTGTTTCCCATCTACTAAGATAGGAAATAATCTCATGTGGTGGTCGGTACCCTTGTTGTCTATGGACAACTTACCACTGTCATTCTATCATTCCCACTTTCTGGCCCCCTACCTTTTGTTCCCCACCTTGCCTCCATGGACATCCATATGCTACATGGCCCCACTGGTTACATTTAAAACATTTAACTGTATTATAATTTAAGCAATCAATATCAGACAATTTAGAAACAGCAGTTACAGCTTTACCATGGAGTAAGGGGGTGAGGAACCATACACAAAGCCCTTGGTCAGCATTATACTGTTTACATACCCTTTCAAATGTATGCCTAAAACTATCAAAATTACCACCCCCTGTAAATTGTGGAAGAAATTTACTCATCTTTATTGCTTCTTGGTTTCAGTTACTACCTTCCCCATTACCTCCATGACCCTTGAGAAGAATCATCATTTCCTTTTCATGTTGACTCTGCCTCACATTTTCTCCTGCTTTCAGATGTCTCAGTCTCTTTGCTGATTCTAGTTCCAAATGCTTGGCCTTCAGTTCAAGTCTCTTTAACTCCAAATGCAGTTTTTACCAAAGGGGATGACAATTTACTTTTTGGCATTGAACCTGAGGCCATGGCTTTGACACCAGGCATCTGTCTCAGTGAGGCCCTTTTGTAGGATGTCCACATCATTAAGAGTTTTGATTATGGCTCCTAGTTTGCAGTCATCTGCAAACTTCATTAGCCAAACACTTTCTGTGTTAGCCTGTACTTCAGAGAAGTAGATACCAAACAGGAGAGGACCCAGGTCTGAACCCTGTGGTACTCTCCTTGTCACTGGTCTGAAGTCGGATTTGGAGTCTGCTACTTTCACAGTGTGGGTTCTGTCAGTGACCCAGTTGGCAACCCATCTTGTGACATAGGGATTTATACCTAGTTAAGTGAGTTTATCTATAATTCCAGAGTGGGGGGATGGTGTTGAAAGCCTTGGCAAGATCTAGATAGGCTGTGTGAACCACCTTACCCTCGTCTACGGCTTTGGTGACTGCTTCAAAGAAGTCTATTAGGATTAGGAGACATGATCTGCCTTTTACAAACTCAAACTGGATGGGGGTCTAGAGTTTGGAGATTACCAATGTCTTTGTTTATAATTCCATGATACGTTCCATGGTCTTGCAGACCAGGCTCATTAGGCTAATGGGGCGGTAGTTCCCAAGGGTCCGTGGTGGCCCCCCCTTGTGGAGTGGGATAACCATTGCTGTGTGCCATTCAGTGGGCACAAAGCCTGAGGTGAGGCTATGATTGATCATGGTACTTAGGTGGGGTGCCAGTTCATTCTGTAGTTCATGTAGAATGCAGCTTGGGATGTTGTCTGGTCCTATGGATGCTGTGTTCTTGGCTTTGGAGAGTGTGTTTTTTACCTGTGCAGCCATGATTACAGGAACTTTGCATTCTTCTGGTATAGAGATGGGATTTTTAGGGGGTGAAAAGGGGGTAAAGTTAGCACTGAACCTATCTGCCAGGATGTTGGCAATATCAGTTGGGTCTGTATATTTAGTGCCATTTTGCTGTAACTCAGAGCAGATCTGAGTGTTGCCATTGAGATTCTTGACATAGCTATAGAATGCTTTGTGGTTGTATTTAGAATCAGTGGTCTATTTTTTTTCATAACTAGCTATGGAGGATTTTATCAGGGATTGCAGCTTCTTACTGAGGCTGACCAGGGAGCTCCTCCACTCATGGGATTTTACTCTCTTTTGCAACAGTTTCTTCCTTCTGTTGTACAGTTTGTTTATGGCAGAGGACCACCAGATTGGCTTCCTTTTTTTTGGAGGATAGCATCTTGGTTCTGTTTGGGATAGCATGATCCATGCACTCGTGTAAGTGCTTATAAAGTGCAATTGTGTAGGATTCAGTAGTCGTAACTGTATTGTCCATCTGCATGGGGGTCATGAAGTTCACCACTTCTGTCTTAAGAAGCATAAAGTTGGCTTTGGAGAAATTTTTTACTGTGGTTTCCTTAGTGGGGGCTGGGGGTAGGATGTGGATATCTAGGGTTATTAGCTTATGGTCGGATAGGACCAATGAGGCGTTGACTTCAGGTGTGGAAAACCGGTCACTCATGTTGGTAATGACTAGATCTAGGATATTGTTCTCCTGGTGGTGGTGTGGATAAGTTGATCCAAGGCATTGGAGTTTATGAATTCCAGAAAGCTTTGAGTGAAGGAGTTGACACATGAGTAATTTTCCCAGTTAATGGTGGGGTAGTTGAAATTGCCCATTATTAGGGTGTTTGGTTGAACCCTAATATTTTCCAGTACATCAAGAAAAGAGGAGTGGGAATCCTGGGGCATGGTGGGGGATCTCTAGCAAGCTACAATTTGGATTGCAGTTTTTCTCAGAGTTAGTTGCACTTGGATAACCTCGGCTGCATTATGCTGAGCAACTATCCTGGAGGTGTAGTTATCCTTAATGAATATGGACACACCTCCGCCTTTGGTGTTCCGGTCCAAGTTACATGGCCGAAAAGTGTGGTATGAGTTATAGCCTGGTAGTGCAGGGGAGCTCTCTGGAGCCTTGAACCAGGTCTCAGTCACTGCACAGATATCGATGTGCTCCATTTTAAGGAGTGCCTCGAGTGAGTGCATTGTTGAGATTTAGACTTCTAGCATTGACTAGCATCACCCTTAGTTTTTGCTTGCCTGTTCCTGTTACGGTGGTGAATTTGTCATTTGAACCTTGCCTAAAAACGGCACTATAGGTGCTGCAGGAACCTTAGCCAATATCCAGAATCCCATGGGTGACAGCTGCAGGCCATCTCTGGCAAAGCATTATGGTCTGTCGACGATGTCATCCCAGGCAGAGAGATACTGGATCCCTTTAGAATGACAGCAGAAGCTTAGCCAATTGTTGAATTCAATCATTTTGTCCTTGTACTGCGGTATCATTCTGGGTGATGGCAGAATGCTACTCAGGGCCTGGGGCATACCTGCCTGGGCTACAAGATTGGAGAGCTCTTCCATGTCTCTTTTCATGTAGTCCAGGGAGGTACATCTCAGGTTGTTCACACCAACATGGACAATGACAGAGTCATATTTGTACTTATTGTGGAGTGACCTGAGTGTGTGGGTTATGTGGTGGATCCTGGCACCTGACAGGCAGCTGACAGGAACCTTCTCCTTGTTTAGCCTGGTGTGTGACATCAGTGTGCCTCACTATAGTGTGTTGGGTACGTTGTTTTGCCTTACTGGCTGTGGTTGAGTGGCACACTGAGTCTGTGGGCTATGTGTCATTTTGGTTGTGTTGAGGGGTGGAGGTTGCTTACATTTCTGCTTTGGATGTCTCTGTTGCTTGAGCAGATTATTACTGAGAGCCTCCATGAATGTTTTTGTGTTTCTATGTGTGGATTTTGGTGGTGTAGATTTAGTGAGACTATGTGATGAGTGTGGTGTGGTGCAAGTGTTTACCTTCTCCTCTTGACTGTCAAGTTTAGTCTTGGTTGAAGAGAGCTTTACCTCCAGTTTGGCTAGATAAGTGCATCTCTCATAGGTTGTAGTGTTGTGTGGTAGGAGGAGAGAGTTGTCTGTGTACATGAGGCAATTTCTACATTGCCCCAAGATGCCCAGATTTATCAGATAGAACGGAGAGAACACATAGACAGGAGAGGAGCCAATCCTTGGGCATGCCTGAATAAAAAAATATTTTCCTCTAGATAAGTGAGGAAAGTGAGTACAAGAGCTGTTTTTCTCTAAGCAAGTCAGGAAAGTAAGTACCAAAACTGTTTTCCTCTAGGTAATGAGGAAGGTTGAGTGCTGTAGTAATTAGTAGGTTATTTAGTGCTTACAAGTTCTGAACAAGTGCTGATCACGAATAAGCAAATTCAAGTGCTAAAACTAGGAATCTGTATCTGGACTAAACTTGTTACAGGAAAGGGGGGAAACAAGTGCAAATGCAGGCTTTTAAATCAGAAAGTTGAGAGAGATGGAAAAACTGCCCAAATAGCCAATAACTACAATTTCTGGGCCAGAACCACTCCTTATGTGGGAGATAGGTTACTTAGTGCTTACCACTCCCACCGACAAGCTAAAAGGCTTCCCTCCAACACAGAAAGCTTGGGGGTCTGAAGCTTACATACAGTCCTGGATGCAGCAAATCTGAATCTGTACTACACTAGTTACAGGAAAGGTAGGAAACAGGCTTAAATGTATTTATTTTATATATATATATATATATATATATATATATATATATATATATATATATATATACAGAAAAGTAGCTAAAACAGCAGTAAAAACAAATCAAATGCAATGCAAGCTAGCACACTTGAGTACGTAGCAATGTTAGACCAAACAGTTTAAAAAATGCAATTAAATTAAAAATGACTAAAAACAAGTGCAGAAGGAGTCTATTCACTAGAATGAGGTAAAGAGATGGGACTGGGGGGAGTGTCCCAGATCAAATCTACAGTGGGGCGGGCAACTGCAAAAGCCTCCAAATTTAAACAACAAGACAGGAATAGGGAGGATGGGTAGAGGAAAACCAACACCTTCAGCAGAGATCTGAAAAACTATACAGTGAAGCAAAAATAACAGTGCACAACTCTGAAGTCAGCCAGCAATGATAAAAAATTAGTCAAGCAACAATTAACAGTACACAACTCTGAAGTGCCAGAAAAATATACTTTGCTCTGTATATCTCCAGATAGTTTGAAGAGACCTCTGTCAGGACACAGGAAGGCACCAGCAATGATACCACAGTCACTCTGGTGCTGGTTTCTCCCTCTTTCTCCAGATCCCCAATAAGACTCCCCACTGGCACAGCTATAGAGTTGAGATCTCAGCTGAGTGACTGAGCCAAGACTTCCCGCACCCTCTCTATGCAACCAGTGATTCGGGTCCCTGCCCAAGTAGCTGACACATACACTCTTTGAGGTTTGATTTACACACACACACACACACACACACACACACACACACACACACACACACACACACACACACACACACACACAAACCTGGGAAAGGATGGCACAGGTTTACTACTTATGCCCCCTTCTGCTCAGACTGTTAGGTAGTTTTCCCTGCCACCTGTCACTCCTTATCAGGTACTTTAGGGCCCTTAATAAAGGGTATCCAATCTTACTGTGCAATATTAATACTAATTCAAATGGTAGTTTGACCAAGGGGAAGGCTATTAGCAGTGGCCCGCACGGTGTCACCAAATAAATATGCAAGTACTCTCAAAATTTAAAAATCTCTACAAAGATCAGCCACAATGAAAGGTTTAAATATATTTAATAATAAATAATAAAAGAACAAGACAATACTAAATATATATTCACAGTGACATCTGAGATCAAAACCATTGGAAATATTTAAAATAACATTGCAGTAGAGGCTCACACAAATAAAGAAAAACATTTAAGCTAAGCTTTACTATATTCCTGACTGAATCAAAGAGAAGTAGACTATACCCTATGAACTTATTTCATTAGAGCAAGGCAGATGTTGCGGTGAATGTTTTTTGTCAGGTCCAAGACTGAATACAGAATGATCTGTCTCACTAAGAGACTTCTCAAATTAATATCTAAAATATTACTGCTGTGATAGCTTGCAGAATGACATAATTTCTGGTCATCTGACGTCTAGTTCCCAGGCCAAAACCCCCATTGCTAGAAGCTGGCAGCATTTAGCATCTACCTGTAAAAATATACAGACAAGGGCTTTTGCTCAGATCTCTGGCAGATGCTGGAAGTCATAAAACAATTGCATTCATTCATGCTTCAAAAGTAGCAATCAATTTACTCCAAGGACAATACAAAAATCTTCCTACTACAGACTTTGTGTTTCTAATTGCATTGAACACTTGAGAGATAACCTCTTTATTGCATAGCCTATAAAGTAATTTAATTTCAGATATTTTCTAAAGTTTGCTGGACTGAGGTTAACTTCCTGTATTCCAGTTTCCACTGTTAAAATATATACATGTATACAGTTACAATAGTGCATGTACATTTCTGTTTTTTTTTACATTAGGGCACGCTGTGGTCACATTTCAAACACAGCACTTTGCAAATACCTTTTTAACACACGTCTGTACAAGCATTTTGATATACATATGACATACAGTTCTAATACATTTGTAACACAAGCATCTTGTATAAATCATTTCAATATTTACCAAGGACATATTATTTACAAAATTCCAGCCAGCTGTGACGGCAGTATCCCCTTTCATCACAACTTCTGTAACATAAAAGGAAAACCCAGGTTTGTGCTAAGCAGGTAGTTAATGATACCACATATACCAAACCTGTGGACATAGATAAACTGTTAGCTGACAGGTTCTGTGAGAACTTCACTCCCCTGTCCCCGCTACACTTACACCAAGACATCCCTTCCACCAGTCATCTGCCTTGTATTTCTAAAGAGCAGGTCTTGAATCTTTAGTTTAAGGTCAAAAACACAGCATACATGGGACCTGATAAGTGCTGGCTTCATTCTAGCTTAATGGAAAAAGGCCACTGTTATCCTCTTGCACAAAGTGGTACCTCCACTGACCCTGGAAACTATAAACCTATTAGCCTGACTAGCCTTATCTGTAAGGCCATGGAGAGGATTGTCATGGACTTTACAGATAAGGTATCTCCAAACACTTGACCCTATGCAATTTGGATTTGTCACAGGGAGATCATGTCTGTTGAACCTGGTGGACTTCATTGAGACAGTCACCAAGGCCATTCATGAGGGGAATCTGTGCATACAGCCTACCTAAACTTAGCCAAGGCTTCTGAGGCTATTCCCCACTCAGGCATAATTAGCAAACTCACCCAGCTAGGTATCAACCTATATATCATTACACAGGTCACTCATTGGTTCACTGATAGAACCCATATAGTCAAAATAGAGGAATGCACCTCCAGAAGCAGACCTGCAACCTGTGGTGTTTGACAGGGATCAGTCCTGTGAACTCTGCTGTTTGGAATATATTTCTTAGAAGTGCAAGCTAAAACTAAAGGTCTGTGGTTGACAAAGTTTGCTGATGACTGCAAACTGGGATCTGTCATAGAATCTCAACAATGTCAGTATCCTACTAGAGGGTTTTACACAAAACAAATGGTTGATGCCAAAGTCATGGCCTTAAACTTAATGCAAAAAATATATTATAATCCCTTTCGGTAAGTGTGATATTCCTGCTAACTACCACATCGATGACAATACCCTAAGTATGCACTCAGTGGTGAGACACCTGGCCACACAGGTTGACAGCAACTTTAACTTTGATCACCATATCTCCATAGTGGTAAGAAGGCATTCTATGTTGCTCATCTCATACGTGTGG
Source organism: Protopterus annectens (assembly GCF_019279795.1). NCBI lineage: Eukaryota > Metazoa > Chordata > Ceratodontiformes > Protopteridae > Protopterus > Protopterus annectens. The sequence continues at coordinate 1,278,998,155 of NC_056737.1, forward strand.
GCATTGCCCCCAGAAAAAAAGAAATTATAGCCTCCCTGAATTCTTCCCTCATCAGGCCAATAATTGAGTACAATGCCTCTTTTGGTATGTACCTTTCCAAGCACCTACAACAATCTGAGAGACCGCAAAGGTTCCTCACAAGGAAAATTTAATGTCTTCAGCATCTACCCTAAGAGGATCATCTGAAATCATTGTCACTTTATTCTGTTTCATACAGACTACTCAGAGGTGATATTTGCCTTGCATATAAGGCAATCTTTGACCCTGTTTTATTGGAAATATTGCATATCTATAAGTCAAATAATGCACGAGTTACTGAGTCTAATGGCCTTAACCTGGTATGTGACATTAATAGAACCTGTTGTAGAGACAGATTTGTCTCCCAGAGGTTGCCACATGTTTGGAACAGACTCCCACTTCATGTCAAGCAGAGCACCTCACTGACCTTTTTCAAACACAATCTGGATGACTGGATGGGTAACTATAAATTCACCCCAGGGGTTCCACCTATGTCCCTCTTGGACAGGGGTGATAGGTGCTGTTTGTGGAAAGAAGGGTAAAACATGGCTAGGCTTGCAAGGACCCTAGGGTCATTAGCCTAGTAACCTCCTATGATCCTATGATTTGGGGAGCCAGTAAAACCAAAAACCTTTAGGAACTATTCAAATTATAACCTCTCTTTGCTAAGCAAAACCTTGGCTAAACTAAAAGCACCCCAATCCCAATAAACAGCATAACATATGCTAAGCTATTTACAAAATCTCTGTATAGCCATATTGACAGCTGTATAGAGTTGGCTGTGTCTACTTGTATTAAGAATAAAGCAAACTCAAAAGGCAAGCCACCCTGGTGGAATCACAATATCAATCATTTATACAACAAAAGAAAAAAAAAAACAATCTTGGTGAAGCATACAAGCAACAAAGCCATACCTACTAAAAGCTCCCTGACCAATCCAAACAGGCAGCTAAAATGATTAATACTTCAAAGGATACATTTGAAGGGAAAATAGCTTCTCAGGCAAAGGACGACCACAAAGCTTTCTACAGCTATGTCTGAAACATCAGGAAAATACTGAACAATGTGCATACCGTTTTGCAGAATACTTTGTAAATGTCATTATCCACACTGAACCAGAGGCCATTGTCAACCTTTTGGCTGACAGATTCAACTCAGCCCCCACCCACTCCCCCTTGATAGTCCAAAGGAAATACTGCAAACCACAATCCCCCCAACTATTACTACAGAACAGGTCATCAAAGTACTTTCTAAGGCCAAAAATGCTGCATCAGCTAGCCCCAGTAACATCCCAGGATGTTTAATAAATAGCATGAAACATGACCATTCTTATCCCCTTGAATCACTTTTAAACTGGAGCCTTCAATCAGGTTTTATACCCAAATAATGGAAGATAGCTACAGCCATTCCCCTACACAAAGGAGGTCCAACTAACATTTCATGTGTAAGGCCATGGAAAAAATCATCATGAACATGATAGATGAGGACATAGTTAACCTGCAAATATTGGACCTATCACAGTTTGGCATTGTTAAGTTTAGGTCATGCCTACTAATCTGGTGGACTTTTTTGTGAGGGTCAACAAAGCATTGGATGAAGGTAAGACTGTGCACACAGCTTATCTCGACCTAGCCAAGGCTTTTGATACAATACCCCACTCAGACATTGTAGACAAGCTTACTAATTTAGGTATAAACCCTTTTATCATCCACTGGATAGCCAACTGATTCACTAATTGGACCCAGTTGGTCAAAATAGGTGAGGCCACCTCCACCAAGAGGTTGGTCACTAGCAGAGTTCCCCTGTGCGCCATACTGGGCCTGCTCCCTTTGAACATCTATTTCTCTAAAATGGAAGCAAATGCTGAAGGCTGGATACATTTGCAGATAATTGGAAGCTGGGGGTTATCATCAACTCCCCTGCAGCACAAGCATTCTTCAAGAAGGTCTATCACTAACTAACAAATGGTGCCAAAGCCATGGTGTTAAACTCAATGCTAAAAAATGCATAATTTTACCCTTTGGGGAGTCAACCATCCCATCTAATTACCATGTTGATAGTATGCCTCTAAGAGATGAGCCAGTGGTCAGGGGTCTGGGTACACACATATACAATAGCCTTACCTATGACCATCATGTGACCACAGTGGTGAAGAAATCCTTTTTTATATTGCAGCTTATAAGTAAGGGCATGGCATCTAGGTTCACAGAGGTCATTATCCCACTGTACTCTGCTTTTATCAGACCAGTCATAGAGTGCAATGCTCCCTTTGGTATGTACTTAACCAGGCATATACAGCAACCAGAGCAACCTCAGTGTTTCCTTACAAAAAGAATACAAGGGCTAGCAAACCTGCCTTATGCAAAGCACCATAAAGTCCTTTCCCTCTACTCATTCTCCTTTAGATTGCTGAGGGTTGATTTATGCCTGGCTTACAAGGCATCTTCAATCCACACACTTATGAATCTCCTGCAGATTCATATCAAAGAGTACCAGAAATACAAGGTCTGGACCTGGATTTTGTCTGTCATTTATGAACATGCTGGAGAGACAGATATATGTCCCCAGACTGCCTCTTCTATGGAACATGCTTCCCATCCATGTGGAGCTGAGCTTGTCTATTACCCAGTTTAAGTGCAACCTAGACCATTGGCTGTGGAATAAGAAATTTACACTGAGCCTGGCACCTGTATACCTTATGGACAAAGGTAGCTTATAAATGACCAGCTCTGAATGTCCTATTGAAAAATTGGGCATCATTATTCTTTTGGAAAAACTTGTGCAGGCTTAGAAAGTCCCCCCTCCCAGATCATTAGCCTAGTAACCATCTATGAATCTATGAATCTAGGGTTTTTTTTTTTCCTAGAGCATAACATTCTTTTGGGGTACGAGTGTGCTATGTTGTTAAGGGCTGGGCAACTTTCTGGCTTATATATATGTCACTATATTGCAGTTAGCTGAGAAAAAGCTAGGAGAAGTGGTAGCTCTGACAAATTTAATTCTCTTAGGGCTTGGTTGGGTTTGTGCTATACTGTTTTATTTAACTGAAAAAAGGTTATTTTGTTAAAGTTTTGGCTAGTGAAAATTGGAGTAGCATAGAGGAGAGATGGCAGTAAGACAGCAGAGGCTATACAACCTATGCCTATGTCAGTGTGGTCAGTTTTTACTCTGTAAAATGTAACAAGTTTTAATGAGTTTCAAATGATCATCTGTAATGACACCCAATGTTATTCTGTGGTTTACTTGTTCTGTAATGGTGTTATTGGATAAGACAGCTATAAATGCTAATAAAATACCACCAAGACCACCGATCCACCGATACCCTTGGAAGGCTGTGTAAGCCAAGGTGCTAAGTGTTTCATTAACTTGACTTACTTCTTGGATCGGTGGTCTTGGTGGTATTTTATTATTTTATTTTTTTTTTTTTTAATTTGTATTTGTTACAACTATGAATGCTGTTGTTTTGTTAAAGATGTGCTTTGGAGTAAAGGGCATTCTTTTTGTTTGTTTGTTTAGGGTTTAGAAGTAGTTGTGAATTATTTAGCCATGTTTCATTCTACAAAATGGATTGCTGTGTAATGTCTCAGCATTCAGAGAGAGTTTGACAAAGCAGATTAGGGTTGCGTTGTCGGGTTATTGAACTAGGGTAGTATTTTTTTGTAGGAGTGTACATACCATTAGTCAATATGATGAAAAGTATGTACCTAGTATTGATCCTTGTGGGACACCAACAGATACAGGTAAGATGGTAGAGAATTTTTTTTTTCCATTTCACTGCTTGTGCTCAGTTTTAGAAGTGTCTATGGAAACATTGCAGTGAAGAGTTGGTGAGCCAATGGATGTGAGTTTGTGTAAGACTTTCTGTTTGGAGAAAATATAAAAGTTTAAGAAGGTGGAGATCAGGCTTCCAGTATTTCTATGTTTTTTTTTTTTTACAGTATTAACAAAACTCAGCAAAGCAAGAGTTGAGCTGTGATGATGATGATGATGATGATGATGATGGAAGCCATGTTAAATTGAAATATACCTCTCAGCCTTTCAGAGCAAAAATTCTGGACAAAGTCAAAATAATGGGGGGACAAAGGTCCAGACATAGGGACAGATATAAAATATTGCTCCTATAAACTTAGGTAGTTGCTCTAATAACGAACTTTGCATTATCATGTATTTTATGAAAGATACAAAGTCTGAAACTCAAATTTCTGTTATTTAGCATTATTTGGTGACTTCAAACTTCAATGATTTGCCAGAAAACCACACATTCTATGAGTAACAGACCAAAAATATGAGGGAAAAATCTGGACATTCTGTGAAAATCTGGACTGTTGAGTGGTACTGGTTGAAGACAGAAGCTGGTTATCTATCCCTCATTTTGAGCACATTCACTATATGTTACCCTAAAACTGTCTTTTAACATTTGACTTTTTCTTAAAACAATCATCTGTGTTGGTGCCATTATCATCTTAATATCCTGTGAATCCATTAAAATTATCCAAATATGTTTGTCAAGAATACTACTGAACTTGTATCATCTACTCCTTCTTTAGGAAGTGTCTCTTCATTGATTCTAATGTTCAAACGTGAGTGTTTGCAATGGCAAAGACAGCTTTGAAGTTTACTTGAAGGATCACGTAGCATCTCATGGGTTATGGATACCTAAGATGTCTACTCATAGTAACCATTACTTAGAATGTTTGAAGGACTGGCAGAAATAAAATCTATATTTAAGTTTTGGCTACATAGTGGTTCCCCCGTATTCACGAATCCTCCGTGAAAGACTAAATAAGTCTTACTCGGAGGCTGCAGTTGAGCAGTATGATGTCAGCATGCCATGAATATTCATGAGGGCACGCCAACTGAACCCCAAGTCCAACACGGACCGTGCAGGCAAGCAGGGGGCGTGTCTGACTGCCGAGCAGTGTAAAGGTCTACACCCCTGCAAGTGTGTTAAAAAACAAAATGTCAAAACACAAGAGCGAGTCCACTCAAATGTCCATGTACCCAACACCACACTCCCTGACATTGTAAACCCCAGTACAGTTATAAAAAGTAAAACATTATTTTTTTTTCTAATTCCCAATATAGCTGCCCGTATTTGCGCGTGTGTGCGTGGGTGTGCCCATTGCTTAGCTGCAGTTAGCAATGTCGACATGGAAGAGCATAATAAAGAATGTTTATGCAAATTATGCCAAATAGTAATAGCATAGTGGTAGAGCATCCGCACAAAGAGGAGGCATTCATGGTTCGAGTCCCACAACTCCCCTTCCTATTTTCTGTTCCAAATTAGTATATGAAATAATTCCTGATCTATATGATGAAACTTTTACTAAAAAGCATTCAAATGGCTTATGTATTAGTGAACAAAATGTATATTTATACAGGAACCTGACATATAATTGTCCGCAGTTAAGCAACGCTTAACCCAGTGCAATATAGTTGCCCCTAGCTAACTTGCGCTTTGCCCAGTGCAATGTAGTTGCCCATAGCTTAATCCCACTTTACCCAGTGCAAAATAGTTGCCCATAGCTAAATAGCTCTTTACCCAGCACAATCAGTTTGCGTGGAGGTGCGCGCCGTGCCAACCAGTGGACCGTCGGGCAACGTGGAACAACATAGTGCAAAGTTGCTTAAACACAGCCACGCCCCCTAACCTGTCTGGACAGTAGTAAAATAAAAAGCAATGATAAGGTTTGAACCCAGGACACTGTGCACCATAATCAAAGTACTGAACCACTAAGCTACGACAGCTTAGGATAAACATCCACTGTTAACATATATATAGTAATAAATGTTTGATTAAGCATTACTAAGCAGGTCTGCAGTCAGCTGAAAATATTCAAAAATGGCCAATCACAGAAAAGTGCGGGAAATGCGGCATATTTAAGCTGCATAGGCGGGAATATTCGCCATAACTGATTGTAGCTCCCATCTGCAGTTAGAATGTCTGGTGCTGGAGAGGGTACACACTTTCGAGCGCAACGCTGGGGCATCGAGGAGTCAAGATATATGGTTTGGCTCCTAGTCCATTGGCATGAGACTTGACTCCTGCAGGACCAGTTCCAAGGAATGGAGTATAAGGCAGAAGCTTGGAACCGGTTGGCTCATGAACTCACCAGTGCCACAGGCGTCTCTTGGACTGGTGAGCAGGTCCATCACCACCATGCAGACCTGAAGAGGTAGAAGCAGGACCTTCTGAACCAGTGGATCCAGGAGGCCCATCAAATGTGTGATGCCCCACTACTAAGTAGGTAGCCATGGAATGCAGTATGTAAGACAAGCTAATATAGTCTAAATAATGGATAGGTATGTCTCAATATCCCTTTATTTACTCCACAGCTGCAGGTGCTCGTGCTATGAATCAGCAAGCCTATGCAGATAGGCTGCTAAGGCTGCACCACCAGGCAGGTTAGTAAATATTCTGCATGTATTGTTACATGATATATGTGAGTAAGCATGACAAAAGTGTTTCAGCCCAGTAATACAGCAATAAAATGTCCTGATTAAATCCTCTGCATGTACTGTTATATAACAAATGTCAGTGAGCCATAAATAGAGTGTACTAACCCACCAATCAAGGTAAAATAATTCTGGAATACTATCCCTGCATGTACTGTCATAACATATAAGTGAGCAGGCCTGAAAAAGAGTGTTGTAACCTATCAAGAAAGGTATAATATGTCCTGAATATGTCTTCCGTATGCACTGTAATAACAAGTAAAGGAGAGAGCCTGTAGAAAAGAGTGTTCAATGTAATTAATAAAGGTATAAAACTTGGAGTGTGTCTGTGTCACTTACTTTGAAATGTTGTTGTACCCTTGCAATAAAAAATAGTACTGTTGTATTAGGTGCTGTCAAACCACAGTTGTGCAGTCCCATAGGAAGTGGATGAAGGAAGTGGAAGTAGCTGTGAAGCATAAAACATTCATTCCCTGAATAAATCCTCTGCATGTACTGTTACATATCATAAGTCAGATATGCAAGAATAGAGTGTAGTAACCCATGAATAAAGCAAAAACATGTTTGGAATGCTATCTCTGCATGCACTGCCATAGATAAAAAGTGAGTGAGCCTGAAAAACAGTATTGTAAACTATCAATAAAGGTATAACATGTCCTGAATAGGTCTACTGTATGCAGTGTAATGTCAAATAAAGGAGAGAGCCTGTAGAAAAGAGTTCTAATGTAAATACGAAAAGTATAATACTTGCAGTGTGTATGTGCCAGTTACTCAGAAATGTTGTTGTACCCTTGCAGTGAAGAAATGTTACTGTTGTATTAAGTGCTGACAACCCCCAGTAGTGCAGTCCCATATAAAGTGGATGAAGGAAGTGCCAGTAGCTGTGAAGTATGTAACAGTCCTCAACAGTTGTGAAACGGCTGACATGCATAGGTAAATCTGGCACATGAGTAACCTGTCAAGGTGTTCCCCAGAAATGTCCGTGTGCTACCTGAAAAGTAGGGTTGTGTAGAAAACAAGTGAAAAAGGCATGTGAACACATCCAGATGTGCAGATACATAAACAAATCAATTTTATACAAGTATGTAGCAGTAACATCTGCATCCTGGACAGTTACTATGTCAGATATAGGTCAGGTATATAATGAAGTAGCAAAACCCATAATGCAATCAAATGCATGTTGCCTAGTGTAAGAATACATGTAGGGGATATACACCTGCAGTCAATAGGAATGTAGTGTACATTTAAAGTACTAATACGATGTTAATGGAGGTTTCTTTTTACACCCTACTCCATGTGCATAAACAATGCAATTCCACACCTCAAAGGGTATGTCTAATCTCATAACATTTGTTGGGACATATGTCCTATTGTTATACAGAATCTGCACTTACTTTGATGCATGTCCCCTGTTAAAACACCACAATCTTGATGGCCTATTGCCACCAATCATCCCTGCATGCTGTTGTAATGTCCACTGTCGTTCAATACATGCATGTGTTATGCTTGCTGTTCAACTGTTGTAACCCTGGTGTGTTGGGTTAATGGGAATAGTACTGCATGCTGTTACAACTAACTTGGAATGCTGTTGTCTATGTTGTAATTATACACACCTAATCACAGAACATATGGGAAGGCCGGTCCCAGCGGACCCACCTGTCCCTCCTCAGCTGGCAGTTGCACCTGGCACCAGCAGGTCTGGTGCCCAGCCCGGGCCACCCTCCTCCGTAGGTCCTGTGCCAACTTCGGGTGGAAGCACTGCAGGGGATGGGGCTCGCACCCCCCTGCAAGCGTGGGCAGAGAATGGCCTCCTTTCACCCTCCGAAGGGTCTGGGTTGTGGTGCGTAGGGAGATCCAGCGTTTAGTCGCTGATCCCCTATGCCAGCTCGAGGCGAGAGTGGTGCGACTCACGGGTGAGCCTGCCCCTCTTATGCAGCCCCCAGCACAGTGACCCTCGGGTCTGTGAAGGTCCAGTGGTGACTGCCCATGGGTGGGGATCTCAGTCCCACTGTTACCATCTGTGGGCTCATGGGCTTGCATTTTCCAAACATCCGTCCCCGTCAATTGTGTTCACCCACCCCATATGTCATACTCTGCCCCTGTATGCATCTTGTTTGTCTTGTCTGTTTACCTACCCAACCTACCTCCCCAAATATACCTACTTCCTCAACCTCACTTTCCACTCTCCCCTGGGAAAAAAAAAGGGCAATCTGTACCCGAAAAAAATTACGCCCCATACATAGCTGCCCATTTCACATACATGCCCGTTGGACATGTACACTGATAATTCTAATTGACAGTACAACAAACTCTATTGTCCTCACCCCTCTCTCAGGGGTGGAAGGTTTCAAATTTCACTCCAAATTTGCAGCATTTGCACAGCTGTTGCTGGTAAAGAAATGGGCAGCTATGGACCTTCCCTACACCTATCCTGCACATCCCGAGCTTGTTTTCCTACTGTCTTTCACTTTTTCTGTCCCCTTTTTCACCACTTTCCTATCTCCCCATTTTCTTTTCTTTCAAAGAAATTAGTGCAGGGGTTAGCGGGAGTAAGCACTTTTAAGCAGTAGTAAGCAGGTTTAAGCGAGTGTGTGCATGTGTGCACTTAGCTAAGCATCGCTAAGCATCACGCAAACCCACGCAAACCCACTTACAACTGCTTAAAAGTGCCTTAGTCACTCTAGGTCAGGGCTCTTGTTCTGCTCAGCAGCAAAATTAAAAAACCTTTGTCAGTCTCGAACCCCAGACCTTGGACACATACTACTGCATGAAGTACCACTAAGCCACAACAGATATTCAATAACTTTGTGCTGTGAAAAATATATCATTTATTACAATGAGTGAATGTAAAGGAAATATAGGAAGGCCATAACACAAAGCCTGTTCTGTGGATCTTTACCAGCAATTGTTGTAGGATTGCATTACATGAGTGTGATGTGAGAAGCAGCCAATCAAGCAGCAAATAATGTTGCAGAGGCACTTTACAACCCCTACACAGTATCATAGCAGCACAAACAATGACATATCTGAGTAGTGCAGAGGCCATACCTCCTAACTCAGTCAACTTTCCAGGGATGTCCCTGATTGTGAAACATATTTTAGCTGAGTCCCTCAGAATCCCACAGAAAAGTACTGACATCAGTCAGAATGGTGAGCTATTACACAATGAATACTGACAAGAATTACAGTAGACACTGCTTGTATGTCATGAAAGGAGTACTAATCCATATGCACTGCTTCACTGAAATATACACCTACTGTTCCTATTATGTGTAAGGTGTACCTCACATTCAACTACATATCCATGAGACCATGCAAAGATGTATGTGACTGTTCCATAGGCCTGGCAGAGGCCCAAACACACAGGCATCTAGGCTATACTGCTGTTACACACTCTGCAAATAGCTTTCTTAGGCCCTCCCCAAGCATACCCTTATGTAGGAGTATAACACAGAAATACCAATGGATGTAGCCATGTACTGGTAGCAACTGACTATAACAATGCCATTGTAACAGTGCTGAAAATACCTGTGAGTTGCACAGACAAAGAATGACAGTGTAACCTCTGGCTACCAACTGGGTAAGTTCACAGGTGGGAATCATTCAGACAGACAACCTGCCCTGATAAACACACAGGTACACACCAATCCTGCAAGTCCAGTAAGATAATATTCCCACATTAATGCATAATGCTCTCAGCATGTAAGCCCCCCCCCCCAATTAAAAGATACTTGTGTGTTTAGGGTCTACCAAGTGTGTAGGTACGCATACTCAGTACAGGAATTGTCCAGTTGTCCTGCGAACCCTGTGGTAATGTCAACAGTAAAAAACATAACCCTGCAGAAGTCAGTACATTAATATTCCCAGTATAGTCACATAAATGTTGTGTAAGCATTTGTAGTGGTGAGTAAAACTCTACACTGATAGCTAGTGTTGGAAGTGGCAACAGTCAGGTCTGAGTACAACATGTACAGCACTGTCTACACCTCTAGCTTCATTTATAAGACATATACCAACCATCTGAATTACACAACAGTCTCCACGGCAAACAAGAATGGGCCCCACTCTGGATATCTGAAAGGGCTATGTCTACATACCTTAGCAATTTATAGCATTGGGTTGCTATGTCAGTGAGTATGACAGTGAGTACTGCAATTACCACTCAGCAGGCTGTATGCATTTACCAAATGCTGGCCAACAATTGGTGCAGAGGGCATCACATGCACATGTGCAGATACCTATAAAAGCAGATAGGACTTGCTATCCCCACATGCAATCATTACATTGCAAGTTAAACATAGCAAACAACGCTAAGCAGGAAAAAAAAAAAAACAATACGTTTCAGTACCCAAAAAAAAAAAAAACATACACAGATGGACCCGGAAGGGACATACAGGTATGTAACAGTTTGTAGTTACTAACAGGTAGTAGATGGTTATGGTTAGTACTGTTGATCCTCTGATACATGCATATGTGGTAGCAGTAGGTATGTATGCACTGATGCCATGCATAAGTATTGCAATGGATAAATATTTGGGTAGCTGTGTGCCGTGGGACATAAGTATGACAGTTGTAGGTCAGCAGTACATGTCAAACATCTGAACATGTTATCTATGGTCTGTACAGTACTGCATTTAATGGCAGTTTTGGGGAGTATTGCAAACACCTAGATAAACTTGGATGTCACAGAGTAAGACATGCATGATAGTCACATAATGTGTAGCTTAGCATTGGCAACCGCTGTAGCAGGCTAGCATAGTGATCTATTATTTGCAGCTATGTATACCCTTGTACTATTACTGTATGCACACATGTGACAACTGTCCTACCCGTAGCAAGGCCCAACAGGTCATCCGTGAGGTGTATGGACTTACAACATTGTGGACCTTGTGTCTGTATGGCACACACATATGTCGAGATACACATGTGTCTGATTTCTGAGCATCTGAACATGTGCATAGAGCAAGGGACATACCGCAACTGTTTGTGAAAGGTGGACATTTATATGTTGGTGCAGGTTATGTGTATATATCTATGTAGGTTGTAGTGTGTGTCAAACAAGACAGCATACAGTGCTGGCATATGACATGTGTTGTTCAAATGCCATGGGTATGCTTTGTTAGGTATATAGTCTCCCAGATATGGGGTCCTGTTAAACATATATGGGCTGAGAACACCTTCCATGCATTCTGCACAAGACTGTGCAATATCATTACATAACTGTATCCCCCTCAACCTTAGCATTATTGATATTCCCACCATGAAAGATGGACTGCATTTGTGCTGATATGCACATCAATGTGTACACCAGTGGATGTTGAAATGTACGCCCCAGCTGAATGTTGTACATGTATTGCCATCCCTGTTGTTAAAAGCCCTGTACCCATGAACTAACACATAGGTGGTAGTGTACTCAACACCGAAGGTGTGATAAGAGACTACGGGACACAGGTGGACAGTAGTGTCCCTAATGATGATCACTGTGCCACACTAGTCATGTAAACCTAGTACAGTCCATATGTCATCAGTAAATGTGTGTCATCCATGGAAACAGAGGTCAGAGTGCCACTCCACTAATCAGACATAACACCCATCATAGAGTACAATGTCCCTGTTGGTATGTACCTCAGAACACATACACAGCAACAGTAGATGCCAGACACATACCTCACAAAGAGTGTTACCGGATTCCAACAGATGCCCTATGCTGACTGTCTTACCAAACCAATTGTACACTGTGTTGCATACCGCCTACCCAGAGGCTACCCCTGCCCAACATACAAAGCTATGGCAAACCCACAGGTGTTGGACATGCTCCATGTAAATAGATGGAATACCAGACAAGATGCACACGCCACTGCCCAACACCTTGTAATGTAAAAAGCAGAACATGCTTGACTGGCACATCATCATCACAAACGCATACCATACTGTCGAACCAACCACCTATCAACAGCATATGAAGGTCCTCATTAGCAGTTGCCATCAATAACTATGATGATTGGATGTGAGATAGGAAGCACAACCTGGTAATCACACCTGTGGCTCTGCATGACAAGGGCACACAAACCTACATTACATGTGTGTCATAGTGCAGGGTACCATACGTCTATGCTTCCATAGGCCCTATGGATAACAGCCTATCAGCTACCTAGGACATGATACACACACGCATGTACCTGTTGCAACACATGCTATGTGAGGTTGACTGTGTGTGATGGAGAATGTGTATGTGAATGTTTCAATGATGTGTATATGTGTGATAGCCTACTGGGAGTCTGTGTATACCATGGTATGTAGCGTTGTAGCTCTAATTCCATCCAAAGGTCCGTATGCTATTAGCAGGGCTGAAAATCTCTATGGCATATATTGTGATGTAGTCCCATGTTGTCGAATGGAGTGTGCCTTTGTAGGCTAAAGCAGTACATGTATGCTTATTGATTGTTAACACTAGTGAATACAAGACACGTATGGACTGTAGTACTACCTGAAGCTGTATGCCTCAACTGCACAGTGTGGTTTAGATCCACATGACTTGGTAACACACTTTTGTTTGTTACCTGTAGTCCACACACATCACATACCTCAGGCATGAAGTTATGTATGTGCTGACACACAGTAATGTATGGTACACAGGTAACTGTAATCTGGGTTGCCATACCCTTGTGTCTTGTAGGTATGTCTGATGTGTGTGTGGGTATGCCTGTAAGATGTCCTCGGTAGTATGTGTGTCACAGGATATAGGTGCGTATCTAGCAACATGCATAGTGTAGTACAGCAGTATGCCACCTATAGTGGTGAATGTGCACATATGTTACTGAGGGGTTTGCTATCAACAAGTAGTGTGGTGTACTGCTAGTACCGTAACTGTACTGTACATAGATTTAAATGGATGACAAATGTCTGTATGCATTAGCTTCATATACACCTCCTGTGGCTAGGTGTTGCATTGTGTTACATACAGCATGCCATGTACTCTTGTATTGTCCTACATACTGGTTTGACTTTGTGGCTGTACAGAACATGGTTTTGTATTTAGCATGTGCCAGGCACTGTCAGGCAGTTGTGGTCTTAGCAGTCATATGTGTTATTAAAAGTGTTTATCTGCTGACAGCCAATAGGTTGCTATATATGGCATTTCAATGATGTCTGTACATTAGAGTGTTGAGTGTGCAACATGTCTTTTTCACAATTACTGTTTAATTGTCTTCCAGTGTTATGGCACATAACCGAAAGTCATCCTATACCCCTGAGAAGGAGGATGTTATCAGAGATGCACTCATCCAACATTATAATCTACTGTTTTCAAGATCCTGCCAGGACCAGCATGGTTGCTCTGCACTGTGGCAGGATGTTGCCCGCCGGGTGAATGATGTAGGCATGCATAACCAGACTTATGAGCAGGTACGCCATCACTGCGGTGATTTAATCAGACATGTTCGGCAGCATGCCTCCAATGTCCACAGACAACAGCTTGCCACAGGTGGTGGTTCTGCCACACACTCCCCCACCAGAGTGGAAGAACTGCTCCTCAGTGTGGTGGCTCCTGGCCAACCGTTACAACAAACCTGTGTCATCATGGAGGCCAGAGTCACCCAGCACAGAGACAATGACCATGCAGGTAACATGGCATATCTGTAGACCACTGTTATCCAAAGTGTTGTAATATGCATTAATCAGATGTGTACTGTGTATGCAGAATATGTGGTGCCTGATGTCATGCAATACTGATAATTCGGGACATTATCTGTATGCCTGTGACTGTCACCTCATGTGCTACTGTATAACTGCAGACTCACAGCAGCAATGCCATAGTTGTTGACACTGACATATTGTATCATATCCTTGCAGGTCCCTCTGGTGTGATAGCAAGACAGGAGACCCATGCTGGTGAGTGGACTACAGTCAATTTAGCGTATAACATCTGCATGTCATAGGAGATCTGTAGGCCATATACACATGTTAAACACCCACGGATAGTGCATGCTCTGCATGATCTCTGTGTGACTATTCACTTCACGATGACATGAGTAGCTGACTTATACACATGCAACACACAGAGCATCACAAGCAAGTGGGGTACACTGTACTGGACATTGTATAGGCATCGTCAATACACATGCACACAAATTACACCACTTTATCATATGCAGTATGTGTTAAGATGATACACATGGCGTATGTAGACAACTGCTGTAAGGTCGTACTCCAGTATCCCATATGTCATCAATACAGCACACATACTATACCTGGGGGGTAGAGCCCTATCATGGGGCAGTCTGACATGCGTCAACACACAACACAGTCATGTTAGGCAATGTTCCCTACTAAACACCTGACATGCCCATGCAATGACTGTCTGTGAACTGTTTAATGTAGCCTAAGTGGTGCAGGTCAGGTACAGCAAGATAGTTGCCAGTGTGACATACATCAGTGTCCTTGAGTGACCACATGATGTTGCCTGATGATGGCTCATGGTACTACACTACATCCAGTTACAGTACCTGCAGTACTACACATAGCATTCATCGTTAGACACCTGACAGTTGTATGCATCCGGACATGGGTTGTATACCTATGAGTGATGGTGCACACGACATTGGAAAGTGTTTAAGACTTGCAGTGCAATGTTGTGTCCATGTACACATTGTCTACCAGGGTGAGGGCAATCAGTGAACAACATACATGCATCAATGACATGTATACTAATAACTACAAGGACTCCCTACACTCGCACTGCATGCTGTCGAGCAACACACATCCTGCATGCTGACACGTGTGAGAGGACTCTTTGTATTGTGATACTGTACTCCACCATCAACCACTAATGACTATGTTCCATATTGCTGTCGGTGTGTGTGTGTCAGCTTGAATGTGTAGTATATTACTGTGCATGTGTTCATGTGTTCATGTGTGCATGTGTTCATGTGTTCATGTGTGCATGTGTTCATGTGTGCATGTGTGCATGTGTTCATGTGTGCATGTGTTCATGTGTGCATGTGTGCATGTGTTCATGTGTTCATGTGTGCATGTGTGAATGTGTGCGAACATCCTGTACAGATGGTAAAGTGTGCTTCCTGTCTCCCTCTCACAGGTGCTGAGGTAATGTTGGATGGGTGCAGTGGGGAACCTAAGGTCACTGCCACTAATAGTGACCATGATGATACATGTGTAGCGGCACAGGCATGTTTGACAGGGTCTGTTGGTGGTCCACCAGTCGACAGTACACAGATTTCCACCCCATCTATGCACACATGCGTACTGCCATTAGATCCCTCAACACCAATGGCCTTAGGTGAGGAACAACATATGGTAGGCATTGACCAGGAAAGTGTGGTACCCATGGCACATGCAACCCCACACAGCAGCCATGCCCAGACACAATGAGCGGTACCACATAGGCATATGTCCAGGGGTTCTCGTGGGAGTATCGCTGGGCGTAATGCCCTTGGCAGGCATGCCCGCACAGGTCTCACAACCTCAGGTATGTTCCGGGTTGTGATGCAAGCACAGGCATGTATGGAACGGTACACCAGGTAGGGACTAATGGTGCAGAGGGCTCATAACACTGCGATCAATGACAGTATCCATGACCTTGCCGGTGCCATCCACAATTACACCGATGTCATTGATAGACATTGGGGGGAGACACTAGATGTCCTCCGCAATGTTATGTCCATGTGCCAGGACAGTACAGGATGGTTGGGACGTCGACGTGGATGTATGCCAGCAATATCCTCAGCTAGCAGCTGACGCAGACGACAACCAAGTGCCAGCCGCTCCCATAGTGCCAGTACCAGCCCCAGCAATGTTATGGCTGGGCTGTCGGTAGACTGTCCGAGATGATCATGTGCACGTGTCTCTGGCCAGTCCCAGCAGGGACATGGGTCCAGTCAACATCCCTCTGTCTCTGACGATAGTAGTCTGGCTTAGTACCCGATACAGTCCGTGTCACCCTTGTCAGGAACAGATACTGTGTCCGTGGCCAGAGACAGTGATCTGTACAGCCTGACAGGTGCAGTCTGTGGCTGTTCCACAAACTCCTGTAATTGGCAGCCACAAGTGGGTACTGTGTGCATGCAGACACACACACATGCTACCAACACGTAGGGCTACCACATACACACACACACATCACATCAACACTGACCCATACTGTACTGTTGTCCCTCACACACACACACACACACACACACACACACACACACACACACACACACATACACGTTGATTGGCTGGGTCATTGTCGGTCTCTGGAATACAACCATACACCCTGTGCATATGATGAAACTGTGCCACCTCCTGTCATCTGTGACATTGAAGCAAGAACAAGATAACATGGTGCTGATGCACAGGGTGACCTACTAGCAGTGTAGCAATGTTAGCATGTTGTGAACAGTAATGGTTAATGATATCCTTGTAGGTGTATCTGAGCAGGCATGATGCATCCCAGCAGTGATTATCAGTTTTGTTTTGTATACACCAGTGTTAAAACCAAACATGGTTTGTCCACACATGTGACAGTTGGCTGATGTGTGTGGTACTGGCAGCATGTGTTGTTGAGTGGATGCAACATCTATGATGTGTGCTGTACAGATTCCAAGGTGTACATTTGTGAACATGGTGGAGGTGCACTGTTTGCATGTATGTGCACGGTGGGCACATGTAAAGGGTGACATGCCCTGTACTACACAGTGTTAATACTTCATATTTCCTATTGGTGTCCAATATGCATGCCACTAGACATATGTCACAACGTGGGTACACATGTGTGTATGACATGGTATGACATTATGCTGTGGGTGATACTGTTGATGTCAGTCATTGGTTAGCATTCTGGTAGTGTACATAACCTCAACAGCCTGATTTTAACAAATTGTTACATGATGTCTTGACAACTGACACACAGCTGTAGGATACATAGTAGCATTAGAATCTTTCTGGTTTTGTACTATACCAGTTACCAGTGGTAATGACTACCACACATTCCCATGACCACTCCTGTTTGGCATGTGTCCTTCCTAGGTACACGCAGACACACTAGGGATATGTATATCCACATCTGGTGATGCATACAGTGGCCTACAAAGCATTCCCCGGATTAGACACCTATCTTCCATGAGGGTATCATACAGACACATACCTGTTGACAAACACATGTTGTGAAGCTATGAGCCAACAACAGCATAGCCATCCACATTTGCTACACATAGTATCCTGATAGTACCACATTAGTAGTAGTGCACAACATGTAGCAGGGATACCGATGTGTACAGACAAGCCACATGTGATTTCATCTGTCCTTTGGTATCCACATCCCCAAAGCTATGCTGATGTCCTTCAGTGTATCACATAAGTAATAAGGTGCCTGTATGCATATACACGGGGTTGTTGTATACCTACCATGAATGACCTTTGTTGACAGACTGTGTTGTGTTTGGGCATGTCTGTCATATGCCACAGGCATACACCCACACTCACACTATTGTATAACAACTGTCATGTATGTGTGTGACACAGATGACCTAAGGCACAGTTACAGGCTTGCTGTTCTTGAACTGTTTGTAAGTTTCTTGGAGGCCATTTTTTGCTTGGGCTAAAGAGAAGTCTCTCTGTTGATCAGTGGCAGTGAAAAACATTGAGCAGCCTGCCTGCCCCTGTGGGAGTGGTTACTGACTTGAAACTGTAGTTTTATTGGCCATTTTGGGTCAATTCCTAATTTCTTCATCTTCCTCTCTTAAAACCTGGTTGCCTCGTGGTTTTGGCGTCTTTTCAGGCTTGTTGGCTGTTGGTGAAGCACCCACCAAGAGGAGAAAACGCTGAGAGAAGAAAGGAGCCACTTTTGAGATTTTAAGTATTTTTCCTCTGTTTATTTGCTAAGTTTTTCTGCATAGCCGCATATTTTGAGAATTGTCTGGCTTGTTAAACTTGATTTCTGCATTAGTAACTGTATTAAGAGCACAACCTAGAGCTGTTTACTGAATTTCCTGTTTGCACTTATTTTTAAAATTGTTTTTTTCTCAAAACTTGCATTTTATCTGTCTTTGGCCTATCACTCTTGTGTAGGGTCATTTACTGCACTGTTATAACTTGTTGATACTTGTGAACCTCTGCTATCTCTGAGAAAAACAAAAAAACAAAAAAAATCTTGCTTTTTTCCCACTTTTCTGAGATTTAAAAAAGTTCAGTTACAGGCTTGCTGTTCTTGAACTGTTTGTAAATTTCTTGGAGGCCATTTTTTGCTTGGGCTAAAGGGAATTCTCTCTGTTGATCAGTGGCAGTGAAAAACATTGAGCAGCCTGCCTGCCCCTGTGGGAGTGGTTACTGACTTGAAACTGTAGTTTTATTGGCCATTTTGGGTCAATTCCTAACTCCTTCATATTCCTCTCTTAAAACCCTCTTTTGCATGATTTTGCACGTTTTTGTGCATAGCGCAACAGCGGGCAGCGCCGCCTAATTGGGTTTAAACTATTCCTGGCTCCACAAAGTCTGCTCTTCACTTTTTCCCTAAGAACTGCTCTATCACTCAATTTAAACACCATAGTCTCATTATAAGGCCCTTCACTGGTCCAATTAAGCAATCCTACAAGTTAGCACTATTAAACCATAAGCACTACTTACACTTATACTCTCTACGATTACCCTGTCCTCTATTAGTCCATCTTAAATTCAGTTTCCCTATATTACTCTAGCATGTCCAAAGGTCTGTCAGTGGTTTCCCCTCCAGTCCAGCTGGTGAATCTGGGAATTTTGAGGAAATGTTACAACTGTCTCATGCACACGGACAACCCTCTCCTCCTCCAAACAGGTTCAAATATATGTGAGAGATGCAACTATTTAGCCAAACTGGAGGCTGAGCTCTCTCATCTCAAAACTGGTGTAACCAGTCAGGAGGAGAAGGTAACCTCACACAACACAATTCCAGTATCACAGTCCCACCACATCAGCGAACCAAACACATAAATACACAAAAACATACTCGGAGGTTCTAAATAAAAATCTACCTAAGTAACAGAGACCTCCAAAGCAGACATCCAAGCAAACGCTACCTCAAAACAAAACACGCACAACACATAGCCCACAAAGTCAGTCTGCTAAGCAGCCACAGCCATTAAGGCTGAATAACACACCTGATACTCTTGTAATAGGTGACTCTATTGTCAGACACACTGATGTCCCGCTCACCAGGCTGAATAAAGAGAAGGTCACGGTGAGCTGCCTGTCGGGTGCTAGGATCCGCCACATAACGCAAGCACTCAGGTCACTCCAAAGCAAATACAAATATGACTCAGTCATTGTACATGCTGGTGTGAATGACCTGAGACGTACCTCCCTGGACTACATGAAAAGAGCCATAGAGGAGCTCTCTGATCATGTAGCCCAGGCTGGTATGACCCTGACCTTGAGCAGCATCTTACCCTCACCTAGAATGATGCCACAGTACAAAGACAAAATGATCAGTTTTAACAATTGGCTAAAATTTTGGAGTTATTCAAAGAGGATCCAGTGTCTGTCAGCCTGGGATAACATGCTCAACAAGCCACGTTGCTTCGCTAGGTACGGCTTGCACCTGTCACCACTGGGCTTTCGGATATTGGCAAAGGCTCTTGCCACCCCCATAGTGCCTTTTTTAGGCAAGGCTCAACAGTCAATCCCACCCCCATAGACAGCACAAGGAACAAGAAACTAAGGGTAATGCTGCTTAATGCCAGAAGTCTTAACCTCAAGATGCACGCACTCGAAGCTCTCGTCAGTATGGAGAACATCGATATCTGTGCAGTGACAGAAACCTGGTTCAAGGCTCCAGAGAGCACCCCAGCACTACCAGGCTATACCTCATATCATGCTTTTCAGCCCCAAAACCCAGAAAGAACCACAAAAGGAGGGGGAGTTTCCACATTTATCAAGGATATCCACACCTCCAGGTTAGTGGCATTGCACGAAGTATCGGAGACCATCCACGTGCAACTAACAGTGGGGAAGACTGCTTTTCAGTTTATAGCATCCTACAGACCACCCTCTGAAAGTCAGGAATCTCACTCGGCTTTCCTGAAAACATTGGAGAACATGAAGATCTCTCCGAACACCATTATATTGGGTGATTTCAACTACCCAAACATTGACTGGGAGCACTACTCAAGCCTCAGCACCTTAGCCCAAAGGTTCCTGGAAATTATAAACTCAAATGCTATGGAACAACTAGTCACCATTCCCACAAGAGGGGACAACATACTAGACCGGATCATTACCAACATGGGGACTCTATGCTCCACACCAGAAGTATATCCCTCATTGGTAAGATCAGACCATAAATTAATTTCACTGGATGTCCACACCGACCCACCCCAGCCCAGAAAACCACAGTGAAAAACTTCTCAAAAGTGAACTTTTCACTTCTCAAAACCGAAGTGGAATCCTTCAAGGCCCCAGGGCCAGTGGAAACTACGGCCCAAACTGCAGAATCCTATATAAACGCATTCTATGGACATCTCCAGGAATGCATGGATCATGCTATCCCAAACAAAACCAAGACCCAGTCATCCAAAGGCAGGCGTCCAGTCTGGTGGACCCCTGACATAAATAAACTGTACAACAGAAGGAGGAAGCTACTACATGATAGAGCAAAATCCATAATAGGGAAGGCATCTCTGATCAGTACTAGCAAAAAGTTATGATCCCTCATAAAATTCTCCAAGGCCAGCTTCGAGAGAAAAATTGCACAGGACACCAAAGACAATTATAAGGCTTTCTTCAGTTATGTTAGGAACCTGGGATGCAACTCCCAGACTTGTTCTGAGTTGATTCTAAACGACAAAAAATACACTGAACCCACAGACATCACCAATATCCTGGCAGACAGGTTCAGTGCAAACTTCTCCACCCCCCCCAAAAGATCAAGTATCTATCCCGGCAGAGGGCTGCCTCCCAAACATCTCTGATGCTCAGGTGAAGGCTGCCCTCTCCAAAGCAAAAAACACTGCTTCCATGGGACCAGATGGCCTCCCAGGTTGTGTCCTACATGAACTCCAAGAGGAACTAATCCCTCAAATAAAACAGCTATACAATCTCAGCCTCACTACAGGATATGTGCCCACAGAATGGCGTACAGCAACAGTGGTCACACTCCACAAAGGTGGAGCCTCTATGGAGCCTGGAAACTATCGCCCCATAAGCCTGACAAGCTTAGTCTGCAAGGCTATGGAGAGGATCATCATGGAGCTCATAAACAAAGACATTGGGGACCTAGAGACACTAGATCCTACCCAGTTCGGCTTTGTCAAGGGCAGATCCTGCCTTTTGAACCTGGTTGACTTCTTTGAAACAGTCACCAAAGCCATAGATGAAGGGAAGGTAGTCCACACAGCCTATCTGGACCTTGCAAAGGCATTTGACACAATACCCCACTCGGGCTTCATAGATAAGCCATCCAGCTTAAATATAAACCCCTATGTCACAAGATGGGTCGCAAACTGGCTCAAAGACAGAACCCACAGAGTGAGAGTTGCTGGAGCCATGTCAGACTCGAAACTGGTCACAAGTGTCATCCCACAGGATTCTGTCCTGCGACCACTCTTGTTCGGTATATACTTTTCCGAGGTACAGACAAATGTGGGAGGACTATGGCTCACCAAGTTTGCAGATGACTTCAAACTGGGTGCCATAATCAACTCTCCAGCAGACACAAACATCCTTCAAAAAGGTCTCACAGAGACAGATAACTGGTGCCAGCACCATGGTTTAAAGCTAAATGCCAAAAAATGTATAGTCATACCCTTTGGCAAAAACAATGTGCCCACAAATTACCACATAGGCAGAAACCCATTAAGTACAGAGAAAGACCTTCTACATAGCCCACCTCATCACAAAGTGTTTCACATCTTGATCAAGAGAGGTAATCGTGCAACTTTATTCATCCCTCATCAGGCCCATCATAGAATACAATGCCCCTTTTGGGATGTACCTTACCTGACACCTGCAGCAATTAGAGAGACCCCAAAAGTATCTCACCAAGAGGATCAAGGGTCTCAAACAGATGCCATATGCTGCTCGCTTAAAAAAACTCCAGCTCTACTCAGTTGCATACCGCCTACTTCGAGGCGATCTATGCCTGACATACAAAGCTATGTCAAATCCAGAATCAATGGACATGCTCCACTTCAGTAAATCTAAATCCCTTAGAGCCACACGCTCGAGGGACTTGAACCTCAGCACGGAAATAAATAGAACTTGCTGGAGGGACAGGTTCATAACCCAGAGGCTTCCTTCGCTCTGGAATAGAATTCCAGTTCATGTGAGGCAGAGCACCTCACTGAATCTCTTCAAGAAGAATCTTGATAGGTGGATGGGGGATTGTAGATTTGTCCCAGGGATTACTCCCGTGTCACTATTAGACAGAGGCACAGTAAACTAAACCTTAAAAAGGGCACAGTATACTCAAATCAAGGGGTGGCGTAAGCCATACAGAATCAGGCTAGGCTTATAATTGCCCCAGGGCAGATAGCATAGTATGAACCTATGAACCTATGAACCTATGAACTACAGTGGCTGGACCTGTCACATACATACATACATATGTGAGCTACGGTCCAAGAAGCAGCAGCAAAAAATGTCAGTGGTGACAGATGTAGTTGTGTTGACAGCAGGCTTCACACTATTGATGTGAATGAGGTCACATGTACATATATGTCTTGTCCACACAGTTACCAATTTAGGTCACATGTACATATGTGTATTTGCCACACAGATACCAGCAGTGTGAAATGCACATACTGTTGTTTTACTGATATGTCATACAGTAGTAGTAGAAAAACACACAACACTTTGCTCAACAGTGTCACACACACACACCCAACAATTGCAGGATTCAAAACCCTACCTACCTATGTCATGGTACTAGACACATATGCATTGCCACTATACGCCATATGCTTTACTGGGTGTTTTCATTTCCACTGCTGTTTTTGTGGGATACTGACATCATCACACCAGCAAAAGGGGTATTCACCTCTTTCAATGTGTTTTCACATTCTCAAAAAAAGGCCACTGCTCTCTTAGGATTATACACACACAATCAGCATTTGCAGGATTCAAACCCCTACTTAACTATGTCATGATGCTAGTACGATACACATTAACATGATGGGCTATATGCTTTACTGAGTGCTTTAATCTCCACTGCTGTATTTGTGGCATACTGACATCATCACACTTGGCAAAAAGGTATTCACCTCTCCTAATGTGTTTCCACAGTCTCCAAAAAGGACACTCCTTTCAAAGACAATCTCACACACACACAGCATTTGCAGGATTCAAACCCCTACCGAACTATGTTATGACACTAATGAAACACGCATTAACATGACGGGCTATTTGTTTTAGTGGGAGTATTTATTTCCAATGCTGTATTTGTAGGATGCTGACATCGTCACACTTGGCAAAGAGGTATTTACCACTCCTAATGTGTTTCCACAGTCTCAAAAATGGCCACTCCTTTCAAAGGCAATCTCACACATGCACATTCGCACTCAGCATTTGTAGGATTCAAACTCCTACTGAGCTATGTTATGACACCAGTGAAATACGCATTAACACGACATGCTATTTGCTTTACTTGGCATATGTGTTTCCAATGCTGTATTTGTAGGATGCTGACATCATCACACTTGGCAAAGAGGCATTCAGCACTCCTAATGTGTTTCCACAGTCTCCAAAAAG
The DNA here is from genome assembly GCF_019279795.1 of Protopterus annectens. Taxonomy (NCBI): domain Eukaryota; kingdom Metazoa; phylum Chordata; order Ceratodontiformes; family Protopteridae; genus Protopterus; species Protopterus annectens. The sequence goes on from NC_056737.1 coordinate 1,279,022,344, forward strand.
GCCACTCCTGTCAAAGGCAATCATATACACACACACTTTCAGACTCAGCATTTGCAGAATTCAAACCCCTACTTAACTATGTTATGACACGAGTGAGATAAGCATTAACACGATGTGCTATTGGCTTTCCTGGGAGCATTTATTTCCAATGCTGTATTTGTAGGATGCTGACATCATCACACTTGGCAAAGAGGTATTCACCTCTCCTAATGTGTTTCCACAGTCTCCAAAAAGGCCACTCCTCTCAAAAGCAATCTCTCACACACATATTCACAGAATTCAAACCACTACCTAATTATGTTATGACACTAGTGGGATACGCATTCACACAATGCGCTGTTTGCTTTACTGGGAGCATTTATTTCCAATGCTGGATTTGTAGGATGCTGACATCATCACACTTGGCAAAGAGGTATTCACCTCTCCTAATGTGTTTCTACAGTCTCCAAAAAGGCCATGCCCCTCAAAACCAATCTCACACACACACTCCCCTCAAAGCCAGTCTCACACACACAAACACATCAACAGCAGGATTCAAACCCCTGCCTAACTATGTTATGATACTAGTGAGGTATGCTTTAACACAACTCACTATATGCTTTACTGTGTGGTTTCCATTCACATGCTATATATGTAGGTTGCTGACATCATCAGACTGGACATGATAATGTGTGTGCACTTAGTGTTATGCAATCCCAGGAATGAACCTTGTGCATCAGCAGGTGTGAACATCTTGAACAGGAATACACAATTCATAGCTTGTGTGATCTATCTGTGGAAAAATGACCATTCCTTCATATAACAATGCATATTCATGCACAGATTGTTGTTTTGTGGATACAACATGTGTCTGTGATGTTGGTAAAGGGCTATTCAAAGGCTATGTGGGACCTGTGTTGCTCCTGTCAGTGATGTATATCCTGGGTGGCTGCCTTGCAAGATATCTAGCAGGTTTAGGGAACATGATGTGCTCATTAATATACCACAGACATATAGGTTGTGTGTTTGTCGGTTTACAATAGCTCTGCTCCTGACTGCAATCATGATGGACTCCATGGACTAGCATTTCGGACTTCGTAGGCTTATAGGACTATAGTTCCCATGGTGTGTTGTGCACCAACACTTGTGGGGTGTGCCACATTGTTGCTGTAACACATTCAGTGGTGTAAGATCCTGAAGAGAGTGTGAGGCTCAACAGACTGTTCAGGTGCAGAGTCTGTTTGTCCTGTTGTTCACTTATGACACATATAGGGAAACAATGTTATCCACGTGATGGGATTCATTTGGCATTGGGTGGACCAGTTTACACATTCTACATGTGATATCTCCTGGTATGATGTTAGGGCCTTTTGTCATTGTGAGGTAGGTATGTATGTATGGGCCTGTCTGACAGGATGTCGACATTGTCAATATTTCTGACATAGCTGAAGGAGGTGTAATATTTCTGTCTGTACTCCTTTGCAGATTATCTTTCCACAGCAACAACAAACCTGAACACTAAACCCCTGTTATACTCTTTTACACACTTGACACACTATTGATCCTTTGTGATCAGTTGACAGTGTATGTCATCATTATATCCTGGCATGTCCAAAGGTCGGTTTCGTGTGTACTCTCCAGTCCAGCTGGTGCATATTGGAATTTTGACGCATTGTTACAACTGCCTTATGTACACAGGGAACACTGTCCTCCTACCAACAAACTCAGATATATGTGAGAGGTGCAACTGTATAGACAGACAGGAGGCTGAGCTCTCCCAAGCCATGACTGGCACAGTCTATCGGGTGGTGAAGGTAACCACACACACCACAAATACAGTCGCACATGGACCTATGACAACAGCAAACCATATACATTGACACACAAAGACATACTTGGAGCATCTAAATATACTCTGCCTAAGCAGCAGAGACATCCAAAGCAGACACACAAACAACTGCTAACACACAACCACACACACATATCACATACTTCACAAAGTCATTGTGCCACACAGTCACTGCCCTTAGGCCTACACAACGCACCTCATACACTTGTATTAGGTGACTGTAATTGTCGGTCACACTGACATCCCACTCACCAGGCTGAACAAGGTGAAGGTCACTTTGTGCTGTGTGTCAGGTGCCAGGATATGCCACATGACACATGCACTGTTGTCAGTCCACTGCAAGTACAAATATGGCTCCATCATTGACCATGCTGGTGTGTAAACCCTCAGACGTTCCTCCCCGGACTACATGACAAGAGACATAGAGGAGTTCTCTGATCATGTAGCCCAAGCCAGTATGACCCTGACCTTGTGTAGCATCTTACCCTCACCAAGTACTATGTCACAGTATACAGATGAAATTATCACTTTTAACAGTTGCCTAACATATTGTTGTCATTCACAGGGGATCCAGTGTCTGTTAGCCTGGGATTAAATGTTCAATATGCCACATACATTCACTATGGACGCCATGCACCTGTCACCCCTAGGCTTTCACAGACTGCTTTGGCTCTTGACACACACATAGTGGCTGTTTGAAGCGAGGGTCAGAAGACATAACCACAGCAATAGACGTTACAGGGTACAGGAAATGGAGAGTGATGGTGCTCAATAACTGATGTCTAACCCTCAGAATGCATGCACTCAGGACTCACATCAGTATGGAATATGTTGATATATGTGCAGTAACAAACACCTGTTTCTGGCTCACAAAAGCACAGCAGCACTAACAGGTTTTACGTCATACCATGGTTTTCAGACACAAGACTCGGACCGGACAAAACAATAGGGGGGTTCTGTATACATCATTCATACACGCACCTCCAGGTTGGCAGCAGTGCACAAAGCATTGGGGAACATACATGTGCAACTGAGAGTGCGCAAAACTGCATTTCAGTTTGTAGACTGTTACAGACCCCACTCCCAAACTTGGGAACAACAATAATTATTCCTGGGAATACTGGGGAATGATAAGGTCTCACCAAACACCATTATATTGTGTGACTTCAAATACACAAACATTGACTGGGTATACTACTCAAGCACTGACACCCTCACACAACAGTTGCTAGGATTGTTACACTCAAATGCTATGGTAGACCTGGTCACCACAACCACAGGGGGTTAAAACATGTGGGACCTGATCATCACCAACATGGGGACTGTGTGTTCCACAACAGAGGTATACTCATCATTGTTAAAGTCAGAACATACATTCATCTCAGACATACATATCCCATACACACACACATCCTATGTGATCTCAGTGACGTACTTTTCATGAGCAAATGTCACACTTGTACAAACTGAGGTGGTATCCCTCAATGACGCTGGGACAGTGTTAATTATGGCTTAGACCACTTCATACTTTACAAGCCCATTCTATGGACAACTACTGAAATGCATGGATCATGCTATCCCAGATAACTACAAGACTCACTCCTCCAAAGGCAGGGCACCTGTCTAGTGGACCACGGCCATTAATGAGCTATAGAGGGACAGGAGGGGGCTACTACATTATAGAGCACAATCACAATCAGGAAGGCATCTCTGATCAGTACTATGGTATAGCTATGATCACTTGTTGATTCATCTAAGGCCCACTTCTAACGGACACTTGCAACAGACACTATGGACAATCACAAGGCCTTATTTAGTTATGTCAGGGACCTGGGTGGGAACTCACAAATATGCTGTGACTTACTGCATAATTTCAAATGATACAGTGAACCCACTGACATTCTGAACATCCTGGACAACAGGTTCAGTGGGAATGTTTCCCCACCATCCCCCCAGCAGTGCACATGTCCATCATAACAGGGTGTAGCCTCCCTGACATCACAGATGAACATGTGTGTGCTGCCCTCTCCATAGCAGACAACACAGCATCAGTGGGACCAGATGGTGTCCCGGACTGTGGCTTACACGGGATTCATGACAAACTTCACACTCACATTATGTCACTGTTCAATATCACAGTTACTACAGGATATGTACCCATGGAACGGCGTACAGCTATGGTGTACCTGCTCCACAGTGCTGGTGCTACAATGGACCCTGGACATTATCCCAATATATGCCTAACTATCCTGGTCTGCTATGCTATGGAGTGTATCATCATGGAACACATACACATTGTGAACCTATAGACACTGGATCCTATACAATTTGGTTTTGTTGTGGGCAGATCTTGCCTCTTGCACCTGTTTGATGTCTTTAAACAGTTAACAGTCCACACAGCCTACCTGGAGCTCGCACACCAGTTCTACACAATACCCCACTTGGCCTTTATACATTAGATCACCGGATTCAATATCTACACATATGTCACAAGATGGATTGCTAAATGGATCATGGATAGCACACACATGGTCAGTATTGCAGGTGCCATGTCTGACTATACACCAGTTACACATGGCATCCCACAGGGCTCAGTCCTGGGACCTCTCTTGTTCTGTATATATTTCTGAGACATATTGGCTAATAAAGGAGGGATATGGCTGACCATGTTTGCAGATGACTGCAAACTGTGTGCCATAATCGACTCCGCAGCTGGCATAAGCATCCTCAGAAAAGGTCTTACAGAGATGGATGACTGGTGCCAGAGCCATGGCCTACAGCTACCTTCCTTTAGATGCATAGTCATCACCTTTGGTAGTAACATCGTGCATACACATTACCACATAGGTGATGATACATCACGTACAGTGTGTGTGATTTGTGATTTGAGATTTGAGGACATGAATACTTAGTACTCTTACCTTTGATATTCACGTTGCCAATGTTGTTGGACACACCTTCTATTTAGCCAACCTTATCCCATACGGTTTTACATCCAGATCAGGTGGGGTCATTGTGACCCTATACTCATCAGGCACATGCTTGGATACAATGCCCCATTTTGGATGTACCTTACCCAACACCTGCAGCAACTGGAATGTACACAGATTTACATAACCAAGTGGATCTAGGGACTCACACAGATGGTATGCACAGTTTGGCTATGGTGACCCCAGCTCTCCTCAGTTGCTTACTGCCTACTTGGATGCAGTCTGTGCCTTTTGTTTGAAGCCATGTCCATCACAGCATTGATGGACATGCTCCACATGAGGACATCAAAGTCCCTTACAGCTACATGCTCCAGGGACAGGTACATGAGCAATGATGTTAATAGGACATGCTGGAGGGGCGATTCCCATCACAGAGGCTCCACTCACTCGGGAAAGTGATCACAGTCCCACATACGCACAGACCCACGCTGACCACCTACAGATGACATCTTCACAGGTGGATGGGTGATCGTATGTTTAGCCCTGGGATATGTTAAGGGTCCCTGCTAGACAGAGGCAGAATTAAATGAACATATGTGAGATATCTTGTGTGATCTACTATAAACAGGCACAGTCTACTGATCTAGTGGGGTTGCAAAATACAAACACACTGTGGCTAGGCTTCTACATACCCTAGGGCAGATAGCCTAGTGTCAACTTCTGAACCTGTGCTAATGTTCGGGATGCACATTGTTCAGTGATGGTACTGATTGCAGGTTTTGTTTCTTCTTTGCTTTACCACTTTCTATGAACAACCTAGGTATCTGCATAACATATTTCATTGTGACAGAATTTCACTATATTATATTGTGTCTGTTGTCATATCACTGTTTACACATGGTGGATTGGTGAATAGCGCGAGGTTCCTGGGTTGACACATGCAACTGAGGGATATGTGTGGCCCACCACTGTACTCAAACTTGCCCTAAGTGTGTGAGCATGACCAGTTCAGACTTTCAGTGTTTTGTTGCCTGACATTTGTCTCATATTTTCAAGTGTGTGAGCATGCCCAGTGTGACCTTGTGGTATGTTGCTGTCTGAGGTCCACTACATTTGTTGATGTGTGTGAACATTACCAATATTAACATTTATACTATATGTGTGTTGCATGTCAGGTTCTATTATTACTGCAGGCCTCACCTTTGTGTCTTAACTCGACAGGGATTATGCTATGCCTGCAAGGTTTCCATGAGATACTTAGCATTGACTTATCAACATTTTTTCATACAAGCTGACCACTGACATACTGTCATGGTTTAGTGGTTCTGTATTATGACTATAATGCACTGTATCCTGGGTTTGAGGACTATCACTGCTTCATATTTTCATACATGCCAGAACAGACTGCTTCAAGAAAAGTGAAGCAAATATGAACATGTTAACCTGCTTTTGCTGAACTATACCCACATTTGACCAAACTTGCACAACATTGCTCAATGTTGCCCAACATTGCTGGACAGTGCACAATATTGCTTAGTGTGTGCAATGTTGTTTACATATACTAAATAGTGGTGAGAGCTGTTTAGCAGTGCTTTATATTGCTTAACACATAGCAATCATGCCTCAGGTGGTGCTGCAGGGCTACCTATGTCGGATGCACATTTTACACTCCCTATACATGTTTGTTAACAGGTAGTGTAAAGTTAGGCATCCCTTTTACTATATGTGCGAGTTGGAGAGAGGTATCATTTCCAGGGTTCCTACTGAGCCAGTCAATGCCAAAGCATACTGGGTATGCCTCCTTCTGCCTACTGGGGCAGGCTCAGGTTGTTCCTCCTCCGAGTCACGCTCTGCCTGTGATGGCCTTGGCAATGGTGGGGGGCGGTTGTGCCCAGCCCTATGCTGTTCCTGCTGCAGCTGTTTTTGCTGGATCATATTGTGTAGCATAGCACATACCATGACTATTTGGGTACATGTAGTTGGTGAGTACTGCAAGGCTCCACCAGATGTGTCCAGGCAACGGAACTGTGACTTGAGCAGCCCAAACACACACTCACTTACATTTCATGTTTGTGCGTGTGCCTCATTATGGCGTTCCTATTCAAGTGCGTGTGCATTTCTGATGGGTGTCATCAGCCATGGCTCAAGTGGATATCCAGCATCCCCCACTAGGTGACCATGAGGGATGTCCCCATTGGCAAATGTCTGGTACAGCTGTGTCAGATGCCAGATATGGGAGTCATGGTAGCTTCCAGGGCAGCCAGCACACACATTCATTATTATTCCCTGGGCATCACACATGACCTGGCAGTTGATGGAGGGGTAACCCTTGCGGTTATAGTAGACCCTACCCCGCTCACCGGCTGGTGCTTTTATGCGAATGTGTGTGCAGTCTATTGCACCCACTACCTCTGTGTATTCCGCTATTTGCTGGAAGAGACACATATTGCTGGCCAATACCTCATGGTAATTGGGGAAATATACATGATCACCGACATGTGTTGACATGGCATTTAGGAACTGGTGCAGTACCCTGGATGCTGATGCCTGTGAAATCCCAATCATATCGCCAGTTGGTCTCTGGAAGGTACCTGTTGCTAATATTTTTAGGCCAACACATACCTTGGTTTCCACTGGGATGGGTTCCCTTCTGTTGGTTCTGTGTGTGAGGCATGGCCTGCACAGCTCAACAATTTGCTACATGAGGTCTCTGTCCACTCTATAGCGTTCCACTATCTCCAGCTCATGTAGCCCCTGGTAGGTTACCCTAGGCCTGTACACTCTTCTCCATCTCCTTACTGTGGGTTGCTCAGCAGCATTTGCATTGTCACCACCCTCAGCATGTTGCATATGTCACCTTATGACAGCAATGGCAGCCCGTAACATTTCTTTGTCTCAGTAAAGCTTCTTCAGTTTTCTCTTTTATTAGCTTACTGCAGTGGTGCAGTGTGTCTGAGAAAAACATACTGGAATGTTTTTTGCTGAGTTTTAAGTGCTGGGCTGGGCTAGTGTACTGCCTGTGTAACTGCCTGATTCTGATTATTTTCACCTGCTAGCTCTGCTAGTACTCCCTGGTTAACTTCCTACTACTTGTGCTTCCTTTTCCCTTTCTGTTTCCTCCGTGGGCAGCGCTGTGCAAACAAGCGCAAACACGCACACACCAGCTCACACACACGCACACATACTTACACAGACTACAACTTACTTATCCCTGATAACATGCGCTCACACAGGCGCAAATGCGCTTACATGGGTTTCAACATCCTTACACTTGCTTACTCTGGCTTAAACGCATGCACACAGGTGCACACATGCGCACACAGGCTTACTCGGTTTTACAGGCACGCACAAGCACGCATACACTGTGCAGGCATTTCTACAAGAAACGTTGGTGTTGTTCACGGCATACACTTTCAATGTCTTGCCTTTAGCTAGGGTACCTGTTAACACACCTCTTCCAGAGATTAGAATCTGACAGCAGACACATGCCACTCTACTCCAATGAGCTTCACTTCTCTCAAACATACCCCCTTATGATGTCACCTATCTTCTACTCTGTTACACCCCTTATCCTACTCCTACACTACACTGACTGTTCTCTTTTGCTATGTAAACTTGGGATTCACAATCCTTACCCTCATTTGCATAGGATTGCCTAATAATGCTTGGTTACAACTCTTAGACTGAGCTTCCCCCCCTGTTTTTACTGCATTTCATTGCATTTATTAAATACACATCAAATCTACTGTCCTGCTTGCCGTGGATTTGTGCTGTTTTGGGTATATAACTGTAAAGTATGACATGCCTAAGACACGTGACAGGTGGACATACATTGGTCAAAGGTGGCTAGTCCACTGCAATAGGCCTCACAGCCATGTCATGCAGATCTCCACCATTAATCTGTTGAAGGGCAGGATGCATGACTTGCTGTGGAATTATCACCAATCATGGATCACTGTCACTGTGCTGCTTGTTTCAGCAAACCTTGACATCTATGTCACTGGACATTGCAGATTATATTGTGATGCTGCAGCAGTGCTCCTAATCACCATCTTGTCAGTTCCTTCTTGACATACCACCAACCCTGAAACAGAAGACATAATACATGCAAAAGCCAATGAAGTTGCTAATCAAGGTATCTACCTAGAGAAGGGTATGTGAAGCTTACAAAGCCTTTCATGATGTGGGACAATTATGTGGATGAATAAACAAGTTGTTTCCTGAGCTTTGTAGTAACTGCGGTGGTGGTGCTGCGGTAGTGTTGTCACCTCACAGTAAGACGTTGTCCTGTTCGATTATCAGCTAGAGCATCTTCTGTGTGGAGACATGCGTGAATGGGCGTACCTTAATTGAAGGTTGGGCATCAGGGCTGGCAACTCGGCATGTAAAAATCTACTGCCAATCATTAGTGGACCGGAGTTCCACTGTGGCGACCCCTAACCGGGAAAAGCTGAAAGACACAACAACAAGTCCTGAGCTTTGTAGTAACATTTTGTGTGTGATGACAGACAACATATCAGAGGATGGTATCCTATGTTAGAGTGGTCTTGGTGAGACCAGCATTAGCAGTTGCCAGGCATAAGCAATGCTGTGGACTCCCCTTCTTTTCACAGTCTTCAAAAGGTAATTGTGTCCTTCCAGTACACACCACTTAGGTAGTGTCCATATGCTGCCTTCACAATAATGTAATTTAAATGCTACACACCACTGGATTTGAACCCAGGACTGTGTGTGGCAAAAGTTACTAACTGCACAGCATTTAAGAAACTGAGCTACTGAGTCACTGTTACAGCAGGTGTATTTGTCAAGATATAAGTGCACACAAGCAGGCTGTGACATACTTCTTTACTCCATCATTATGTTACTGGCTTTATATGGATGTATATCTCCACCAGAGTCCCAGCTGAACATGTATGTTGCCATTAATGTTTTAGCAGGTGCATTTCTAAATTTTGCTGATAAACATGCACATTTACCTGCTATTAGAGACCTCTCTTACATCCATTATTCCATGTCTGGCTTTCTACTGGGGTACTCTTGTACTAGACACCAGGTTACACTTCCATTTTTTTCCATTACTCTTTCAGCAAGTTTGTGCAACACTGTGTGATGCACAACTCTGCTTAAATTCACTTAATAACTGCAACTTGCAGTTATTATGTTTTGCGTAAACCACCTGTTTTACTTAACAGCTGAGATTTTAAGTATTTTCTTCTGATTTATTTCTTAGAAAAACTGCATTGCCACCTACTTTTCGACTTTTTCTTGCTTGCAAAAGTTGATATCTGTGTTAGAAACAGTATTTAGAACATACGTAGAGCCTGTTTATTGCATTTTTTTGTTTTGCGCTTAATTTAAAATCATTTTTTCTTAAAATTGCATTTACCTGTCTCTGACCTAACACACACGTGTTCGGGTCATTTATTGCACTGTTCTGACTAGTTTGCTACTTGTGTGTCTCTACTATCCTTAAGCAAAAACAAAAAAAACAAAAAAAATCTTCTTATTTTCCCACTTTCTGTTCAGTTACAGAGTTGCTGTTCTGAACTGTTTGTAAGTTTCTTGGAGGCCAGTGCTCACTTGGACTAAAGGCAAGCCTCTGTGTTCACCAGTGGCAGTGGTTAACACTGAGCAGCCTGCCTGTCCCTATAGGAGTGGTTACTGTCTAGAAACTTTAGTTTTATTGGCCATGTTGGCTCAATTCCAAACTCCTTGATCTCTCTCTCTCTCTCTCTCTCTCTTAACACCCTGTAGCCCTGTGGTTTTGGCATCTTTCCAAGCTTGATAGTTGTTGCTGAAGCACCTACCAAGAGTAGAAGATGCTGAGAGAAGAAAGGAGCCACTTTTGAGATTTTAAGTATTTTCTTCTGATATATTTCTTAGAAAAACTGCATTGCCGCCTACTTTTCGGCATTTTCTTGCTTGCAAAAGTTGATATCTGTGTTAGAAACAGTATTTAGAACATACCTAGAGCCTGTTTATTGCATTTTTTGTGTTGTACTTAATTTAAAATCGTTTTTTCTTAAAATTGCATCTTACCTGCCTCTGACCTAGCACACATGTGTTGGGGTCATTGATTGCACTGTTCTGACTAGTTTGCTACTTGTGTGTCTCTGCTATCCTTAAACAAAAACAAAAAAACAAAAAAACTTGCTACTTTCTATAATTTAAAAAAAAAAGTTCAGTTACAGAATTGCTGGCCTGAACTGTTTGTAAGTTTCTTGGAGGCCAGTGCTTACTTGGGCTTAAGGGAAGTCTCTGTGTTCAGCAGTGGCAATGGTTAACACTGAGCAGCCTGCCTGCCTCTGTAGGAGTGGTTACTGCCTAGAAAGTGTTGTTTTATTGGCCATTTTGGGTCAATTCCAAACTCCTTGATCTCTCTCTCTCTCTTAAAACCCTGCAGCCGCGTGATTTTGGTGTCTTTCCAGGCTTGATAGTTGTTGCTGAAGCACCTACCAAGACGAGAAAATGCTGAGAGAAGAAAGGAGCCACTTTTGAGATTTTAAGTATTTTTTTCTGATTTATTTATTGGAAAAACTGCATTGCTGCCTACTTTTCAGGCATTTTCTTGCTTGCAAAAGTTGATATCTGTGTTAGAAACAGTATTTAGAACATACCTAGAGACTGTTTATTTATGTTAATCTCTCTCTCATAAAACCCTGCAACTCTCTTTTTGCGCGGTCTTGCGCACAGAGCAGCGTCGGGCAACACCAGTTAGCTGGGGTATACTACACCTAGCTCTGCAAATTCTGCACTGCAAATTTTCCCTTAGAACTAGGCAAACCTCAACTCAAGTGCTTCAGATCAACTGCTCTTATTGCAGCACTTGCATAACCCAACTCAGCACTTGTCCAAATCTCCTAGACAACACTATTATTTTCCAAATCTCCTAGACAGCACTATTATAATACAGCATAAGACCCTCAATTGTCAGCAAGACAAGTGAAAGTTACTTCTCCAAGCATGTCCAGAGGTTAGCTTCAGGTGTACTCTTCAGTTCATCTGGTGGAATTGGGCATCCTCAGGCAATGTCACAGATGCCTCATGTATACAGACAACCCTCTTCTCTTACCTCTAGACACAAACACTTGTGTGAGATGCAAATACACAGCCAGACTGGAGGCTAAGCGCTCTCAACCCATGACTGTAACAGACAGTCAAAAGGAAGAGACACACTAGCATCACACCACCAGTCACACATGGATCTACAAAACAAGCACTGGCAAAACATACACATAAATACACAAAAACATATTCAGAGGGTCTAGGTACCAATCTGAAAAAGAAACAGTGCCCTCCAAAGCAGACAAGCAAGCAACCTACACCTCCAAACACAAGCCAGAAAACACATAATTCACCTCAGCAGTGTGCCTCATGACAGCTCCCTAAGGAAAAACACCATACCCAACATGCTAGTAATAGGAGACTCTATAGTAAGGCACACAGATGTTCCACTCACCAGGCTGAACAAGGAGAAGGTTACTGTCAGCTGCCTAGGGCCCAAGTAGATAGACAGCTTTCCTTTGATAACCATGTTGCCAAGGTGGTTAGAAAATCCTTCTATGTGACCCATCTGATCAGGAAAGGGTTTGCATCAAGATCTAGGGATGTAATGGTGTCCCTCTACTCTTACCTCATCAGACCCATTATTGAAGTACAATGCACCAATTGGTATGTACCTGGCTAGGCATTTCCAGCTGCTGGAGAGACCACAGAGGTACCTCACTAACAGGATTACTCACCTCAAACAGTTGCCCTATGCAGCACGATTGAAAAAACTAAGGCTTTTCTCTGTTGCATACCGCCTTCTCAGAGGTGATCTCTGTCTAACATACAGAGCCATGTACAACCCAGAACTGTTGAACATGCTCCATCTTAGCAAAACCAAATCCACTTGAGCTACATGCTCTAGGGATATAAACCTCAGCACAACAATGAATAGAACATGCTGGAGGGATAGATTTCCTTTGCAAAGACTTCCTTTGCTATGGAACAAGGTCCCGATCTACATAAGACAGAGCCCCTCACTATCACTCTTCAAGAGGAACCCTGACGAGTGGATGGGTAACAGAAAGTTCACATCAGGGATCATACCAACAGCTCTACTAGATAGGGGCCAAAGGTACTAGCTGCTAGATCAAGGGCTTAGGGAACTAACCAAAGGAGCAGTGAATACGGCACAATGTGGCTGGGCTAATATATGCCTTCGGGCAGGTAGCCCAGTACCTACCTATGAACTCATGAACCTATGTGTGGTGTGGCATGTTAATGCATGGGTCAATATGTGCAGTGATTTTGGGTTTGAAATTGGGGACAGGTGTTTATTTTGTGCGTTTGTTATCATTTAAAATGCATATATTAATATAGCTCCATTTAGCTATGCTTAGTTATGCTTTGCGGTGCTGATGATGTACAAGCCAGGTAGGTATGTGCAGGAAGGGTGTAGGAAAGAACCATAGCTATCCATTTCGTGTACAGCAACAAATGTGCACTTTGACAGAATTTGTAGAGGAGTTTGGACTGTCATCCCCAGAGAGAGGAGTGAATACAACATAGCTGCATTGTCAAGCCAATTGGACCAAATTACGTGTGTCCTGTGGGCACATGTCCAAAAAGGAGAGCTATGTATGGGACAGAATGTTTTTTTCTTTGGGACAAGTGCCCATTTTTTAATGTGAGAGTGGAATGTTGAGGAAGGGGCATAGGTATGTGTGGGGTAGGTAAGTTGGATAGGTGAGGAAGCTTTTGCAGACAGGCAAGACAGCAGACAGAGGTGGTGCATAACACAAGAGGAGGATGAACATGTTAGATGGGGAGGTGCTGTGGAATCGCAGTCCCATGTGCCTCCACAAAATAGTACCATAACTCAAGTCCCCAGCCATGGGACTGTTGGCACTGCTCCATCACTGCCCCAGGGCTGGCAATGGTGGAGGCCGGGCTCTGGGGTGAGCCTATCCAACCAGGGTGGCCAGCATACTTTCCATCTGGTACATGCATTTTAACAAAATATATTGATATTAAATCATAATAATAAATAACAATAATAAATTAAAGAAGATAAGGGGTGGAGAGAGAGTGAAACACATACCATTAGTGATGCTGCAGATGATTACCCTAAAAAAACTACTAATACATAGTTATACAGGCTTGCAGCATTAGTTGTGAGTACAGTGACTACAATTCCTCTTTAGATGATGTGACACGTGCATACCTCTCCAGCTGTTGCATGGGACAGCATGGCCCAAGCACTAACAAATGCAGGTACACAACTACATAGAACTGTTTCACATTACATGCATGTACATGACTACGAAGGAGTTCTGTACATGGATTTGACAATACATTGCATTCCAAGTATTAATTTATCTGCTTATCAATGACCAGACAGAACTGGTGGTTGTAATTAGATTACAAAAAATTTTGACAGTTGAGTGGTATGGTTGTGTAGGTTAAGAAGACTAGACAGCCATCATGTCTTAGTTGGCAGGCATGGGAGTAGAACACAAGAGCTGTGACTGCAGGAGACATCTTCAAATAATGTAACAATTGACTGCAGCAACTTAGAACAGACATGCAATGAATACAGTCCTACTGCAAGTATTAAGACACAATTTGTTATGAAATCACAATCCTGCTTTACATTTTATTGGTATTGCTGCTAAGTATCTGTGAAGTATACATATGATATCTGCCCATAAAGTGGGCTACCTCTCCCATATACTTTTTGTTCCTGGAGTGGAAAGAAAAGAGAGCATTATGTGACTGAAAGTAGCCTGGAGGTGGCCTTGAACCTTACTGTAAGTTGTGCAATACATTTGTCAAGCAATTAGTTTTGCATTCCACAGTTATTGCAGTTTTACAGTTGACTGCAGCAACATTACAACAGACATGCAATGCATACAGCTCTACTGAAATTATAACACCATAAACCAGCTTTGCACCTTATTGCTTACTGTTACTGGTATTGTTTATTGGTTATTGCACTACAGTTTTGTTTTGTTTATTCTTTATCACACTCCAGTTTTATTGTTTATTGCACTACAGGTTCATAGGTTCATAGATTAGTACTAAGCTAACTGCCCTTGTGAGCCATTTTAAGCCTAGCCAATTGTCCCTTGTGAGACTCAAACCCTGCACCTTGTGTTTACAAGGCAAACACCATAACCATTAGGCCACCCTCCCAACCCTACAGTTATCATAATATATCCGTATTTACCATACTCACTGTGCATCCTGGCCAGGCACCTGGCATGTGACTGCATTTTGTAAGCCCTCTCAGCTGCAGCTGTTGAAAGAGAAGCACGCCATTATGCATACCAGTTTTGCATAGATTTAGCTTATATTTTAGAAAAGTAGTGGCAGAAATACTTACATATGTATGGGGCATGCCCATCCCTGGCATCTTGGACCCAGATGTCCAAAGATCCCTTCTTTCTCTGCTTCAGATCATCATATTGGTGATGACACTGCTCACCTGTGCTGGGGATGCCAGTATCTCTGGTAAGTTCCCTGGCCAACTGATCCCAGGGCTCAGGCTTACATTCCGAGCAGTGGTAACCACCCTGCATCAGCTCAGATTCGTAATTGCATACCAGGAGCCCAACAAACACCCTGGACTCCAGCACATCCCATCTCTGCACCTGAAAGCTCACAGCCTCTCAAACACCACTTGGCATACCAACAGTTAAACTCCCACAAATGTTGCAGAATTCCCACCTATTGGCCTTAATATAAGCTGTTTTCCTGCCTTTACACTTCATACTGCAACATTCAAAAAAGCTCTGCATTGCTTAGCATCTCGCAAATCTGCTTAGCAAGGCTTAGCATCACATAAACTCACACAACCATGCTCTATAGAAGCTTAGCAATGTGCAAACAGTAGTAGCTGTTAACCATGTTTAAGCAGTGCTTAGCACTGCACAGCTCTTGGAAATGTAATAATTTTGTTTTTAAAACAAAAAAATTAAATTGCATTTAAAAAATGGTATGAAAGCTAGGGACTCAAACCTAGGACCTACTAAGCTTTAAGCCATGATGCTACTCTTTTAGCTACTTGGATAGTATGTAAAGTAGTATACCTTCACATATACTACTAAGCTACCTGTTAGCATTGCTAAGCATCGCACCTTGCCACACAAACAGGCTTAAACATAACCAGAAATAAATAATTAATTACATCTGGATTCTACTTTTAGATGTCTGGCAGGTGTCAGTAGTGTCTGTGTACACATGGCTTGGCTCTGGTGCACACTGCAAGATGTTGCACTAATGGACCAAAAAATATAATAATTAATTACAGCCGGTCTCTATGTTTAGATGTCTAGCAGGTGTCAGCTGTAGATATATATATATATATATATATATATATATATATATATATATATATATATATATATATATATCAAAGAGTAGCTTGACACTGCTGTGCTTCATGCTGTCCTGTGCAAATGGGTATTAAAAATAAAAAAATATATATTTCACAACATGTTTCAACAGTAGCCGGGTACATTACACAAAGTCTTTCCCTGTACATAACATCTGTCCAGAAATTTTCTGGACAATCCACAACCACAGGATAGCCTCTATAGTTCTGCCTACATGGATTCAATATCCCTGTTACTATGCTCTCCCTTGGCAGTGTGCCATGATTAATATACATGCCAAGCTGCTGAGGGAGAACCATGGCCATGTGCAAGGGTACATTCCATGTAGGCTCTACACGGAGCCATCATGGATTTTATTGAATCCTGGGGATAGTTTTTAAACTCAGAGTCATCACTGATGTTTACTGATTTTCTTTTATGTGGTTATCAGAAGAAATTATTAGGGCTTTAACTGAATTAAGGCACCTACATAATAGTAATATGTGTGCATATTTTAAGGTTACCAATGGGAAAAATACAGTAAATGACAGTAATGCAATTACTGATGGATTTTTACCTTCCATCATGATGTTTACAAGTAATCACAAATTAATAATTAATATTTTGAAACAGAACATAATTGTAATGCCCTCAGAAGATATTAAGAAGATAGTGGGGTTGTCCCATTTGATTGCTTTTAAGAGTAAGTTATATTTTATAGGGGAATATAAAATGGAGGTGCTCAAAATAAGAGAACTCTAACTCAGAAAAGAACATAACCCTTTATGAGATGTAACTTTTGTCAATATGTAGACAGTATTGGTTATTATACACATCCCAGTACTAATCAAATATTTCATTTTTTTTTTCATTATGCTAACTTTGAATCTATACATTTAGTATATGCTACTAAATGTACTGAATGTAGTTCATTTTATTGGGAAAACTATTAGGAGATAGAGAAAGAGAATGGGGCAACATATACACGATACTACAAAGTCAAATTCCACGAGTGCTTTAACCAAATGTTATTGAGATGAATATATTACATACTTTTAAGTTTTGTGTATTACAATTGATCACTAATGGCATACAAATAGGTGATATTATCAATATAATAGAATGCTGTGAGTAAGAAAGGATAACTAGATTAAAGGCAGTAAATGCACTGGGTTTGAAAGAATCCTGCCCTTTAAAAGCAATTTTAAGGGTAAGCGGTTTACATCACTGATCATGTGTTTGCTTTGGTAAGATATTTAAATCCTTCTGTGTATGGCCTGAGGAATACGTGAAATAGAGTAGTCATATGCAAATTATTGTATTTATTAAATATATTTTATAGCTGTGAACTCTTTTGTTTTTTTTTATATTTATGTTTACCCTGAAAACAGTGAGTGCCTTCCTGGAAGTATTTATTTAAGTCTTATGGTTATGGAGATATGATGGTACGGGTTGAGGAATTTTTGCTTGATTTTATGTTTAATATCCAATTTGTGACTCAATGACTATTGCTTTGGATAATTGTACTTGAACTGTAGGATATATGAGTGTTGATATAAACAGAGAATGACAGTGTGATAAGAGTTCAGAATTGTTTTGTATGGAAGACACAATACTAAAGTTTTGTTGGAATTGTGAGAGTAATGGATGTTGGTAGGATGTTAAATTTAAAAGTAGGAGAAGAGATACTAGTATGAGGAATTGTAGAATAATTGTGTTTCTGAAATTTAAGAAATAGAAGAATTTGAAGGACAGAGAATGATGATGTTAAGACTGGAAGTAGAGAAGGATTATTTTTCGAAAAGTTGGAGTAGAAATGCAAAGTTTTAGATTGCATTTACTCTGTAAGCCTGTAGGTGTTTTGGGGATGTGTAGGTATTTAAGCGTGTAGATGTGGGGAATATTGATATGAATGAGAATGAATTTATGTGGGGTAGGGTCTGCTAACAGTGTACAATAGATATGGATGAGGAAGGGTAGTAAAGCAAAAAGTATTGACTTATTTGTGTATGGATATAGAGAGACTTAGAGTAAAGGGGTATAAGTAGTATAGAGAAATAAGGGAAATGGAAGAGAGACTTTTCTTCATGAATGATTTAAAGGTACTTTGGGGGGGGGGTTAAGTATGAAAGAATATAATGCAAAGCTCAGTGGGAGGAAATTATGTTAGGAGGTTGTATATACTGGATGTTAAGCTGAGTTTCATTCTGATAATTTCTGTTTCAAACTATAAAGTAAGTGTTTGTGCATGCACAAGTGTGTATGTGTGTGTGTGTGTGTGTGTGTGTGTGTGTGTGTGTGTGTGTGTGTGTGTGTGTGTGTGAGAGATACCTCTCAACCACTTTTCACAAGAAATCTGGACAAAACCTAAAAGACTGGGCGAATAAAGACACAAAAGTAGCCTCAGATTTTAAATAATGTTCTTATAAACTTAGAAAGTTGCTAGAATAACACGTTTTTGTGTTAACATGCATTTTCTGAAGGATATGAAGTCTGAAACTCACATGTCCACCATTATTTAGTGACTCCAAGTCTCAGTGATTTTATGAGGAACAACTCAAAAATATGAGGCAAAAATATGGCACTATGTGTGTGTGTGTGTGTGTGTGTGTGTGTGTGTGTGTGTGTGTGTGTGTGTGTGTGTGTGTGTGTGTGTGCATGAAATTGTTTTTAGTAGCATACACAGTAGGTGGGAGACAGAGAGTGAGAGAGAGAAAGTAAGTGAGATAGGAAAGAAGAATTTTAAAATACCAGAAACAGACAGAAGTAAGAGCCAAATGTTTGCATTTTGGGTGTATATTTTAATACAGTGTGTTTTGGCTTGGATGGAAGCCTGCAGAATGTGGGATCCAGTGGGCTTGTAGTTTGCCACTGAGGCAAAGAAAAAGGGGGTCTGGAAGCAGGATTTAGAATGATTGTGTACATGGATTTAAATTAACTTACAAGTCAGAATTGATAAAGGAAATGATATGCTGGCCAGGATGGTTGAAATGCGATATGTTGTATTTTGGATAGAAATTTGCCACATTAATAGGTGTGTTATTATGGATTACTGTGTTATTGTAACAAACGTAGAAATAAAAAAAATGTTTCACGGTTGCATTGTTTGCAGTTAAATACTATAATAAGGGTGCATATGCATTAGAAAACAAATCACAATAGATTAATTGTGGCCTGGGAACATTCAGGAAGACAAATGGGCATCACTGATTCCAGATGGCTGCATGTGCCAAAACTGTATACATCCATTACTCATGAAAGTGAAATAAGTTGGGTAAACATAAGGGGTGGGAAGGAGAATTAGATAGGTAAGAATTGTCAGAGGATGACAGGAGCAAAGAGATTACATGTTGTTTCAAAGACAACCTTCCTCACAGTCTCACATCAATCCTTCTCTGGCTAAGTTAGTGGAAGCTTGCATAGTGGAGCTAATGGGTTTTGGAGCTGTCATAATATGGGGTGGTGCAGGATATTTTTTCATGGTTCGGACATGCCCACATATGAAAAGGATCTCTAGCAGGATACATTGGATTGTAGCATGAGCTAAGCATGAAGAGTTACCAGAACATTTTCAGATTATTAGTATTATTATTATTATTTTTACATTATATTGGGCAAACAATTAAGTTTCAAAGACTGTGCAACTGGATAAGACAGTTGGTAAGTATTACTCTTTGCAATATCTCCTGTCAATGGATTTGGAAATTCAAGGACTGCTGTCAGGAAATTAAAATTATTTATTTCTAAAATGGTCAATTAAATTTGTCGGTAACATAGATACA